>NC_056523.1:169571643-169801713 GCF_019175285.1 Sceloporus undulatus | reverse complement strand
AGACTCATGAGGAAAGACACTGTGGGTCTAATGAAGTTAGTGGGGTCAGATTTGTAGAGGTACAACAGCTGTCCCACATTATTCTTGTTATTTACTATGAGAGAGAAACTATACATCTTTCCAAAGTGTGACAAAAGCCACAGGGAGCTTGGAGAGTAGCAACCCCTGTCTATTTTGGATATCTCAACCCATTATTTGCAGTTCTCCAACCATGCATGGGATAACTACTTACCCCCATCTTCTCCAGGGATTTCGCCAGCACATCACAGCCTTTTTTCTGGTTGACGAAGATAATAATTGGTGGATCAAAGCCCTGCTCCAAAATAGCCAACAGTTTCTTTCTATATAGGGGGAAAGAGAACATAAGAAATAAGAAGACTCATGAGGAAAGACACTGTGGGTCTAATGAAGTTAGTGGGGTCAGATTTGTAGAGGTACAACAGACAAACAGCCCTGTCTATTAGGAGTACATGTGTACGCACATATTCCCACTTAACCTGGCTATTTCAAGCTGTAATCCTACCACAGTGCAGCCCCAGATTATGTTCCCCAAAGCCACCCTCCTTGCCTCCTGCCTTGCACTCCCCACAGCCCTGTTTACCTCTTCTCTGACTCAGACATGAGGAAGACCTTCTGCTCAACACGCTCATGGGGCTTGCCAGCTGAACCAATGTAAACTACAGCTGGCCGGCGCAGATAGCTACGGGCCAGACGCTCCACAGCAGGTGGCATAGTGGCTGTGAACATCACCGTCTGTCAGAAGTTTAGGAAGGGGGGAAGAAGAAAAGAAAAGGATGAGAACCACAAGTAGAAGGCAAATGTGCCTCTTCTCCCAAAACAGAACTTCCCCTCTGCTTAGAGGTAAAGGAGAAGGCATACTTATCACACTGCACACAACAGAAATTCCCTCCAACCCTCCCTCCCTCAGGAAATCTTGAAGTTATACTGGTCCCCCGGGTTACGAAATACCCAGGTTACGAAATTTTCGGGATACGAATAAATCCCATAGGGATTTATTGTTTCGGCTTACGAAGGTTTTTTCGGGTTACGAAAAAACCCCGGCGCTGTTTTAAATGGAGCCGCGGCGCAGCCGCAGCTTTTTCCCCATTAGCGCCTATGGGCTATTCGGCTTACGAAGTATCCCGGGTTACGAAAGCGGCGGCGGAACGAATTAATTTCGTAACCCGGGGTACCAGTGTATTCCACTCCTCATATTCTGTGCAGGAACCCACTTTAGATCTGCTGAATCTTTACAAGATCATAGACCCTAAGTGTAACAACTCATCTTTCTATCTAGTAAATCAGGGGTAGGCAACCTTTTTGAGCCGGGGACTGGGTTGCTGTCCCTCAGACAACTGGGGGGACGAAGCCAAAAAATAAATAATGAAATAATTTTTAAAAAATTTAAATAAATTAATAAACCGGGACAAATGCAGGACAAAATTTTCAAATGGTGGACACTTTTTTTAAAAAAAGTGGAGGACACGTGAAAAAATTTGCTGATTTTTTAAAAAATGTTAATATAAATGCATGTTTCTGAGGCTTCTATAGACAATTGCCCCCCAAAGGCCCCGGCGGCAATCGGCAGCAGGACCGGGCTGGGGCCGGTCCCAAGTCCTCGCCACATTGCATCCGGCCCGTGGGCCGCGGGCCACCTACCCCTGTAGTAAATACTGGAAACCTTTTTTCTGTCATAAAAGCTGCAAATTTTTATTTGATCTTTGTTCTGATTTCCTCTTAATTACATTTAACGTATATCGAGCTTTCTTCTTAAAACTTTCTGTCTTGCAACTATGACTCTCATCGGAATGAGCACACCTTCTTAAGAATTATAGCTTCCTATAATAAAACATCTTCCTGATACACAATTTCCTGCATCAGAAAAAAAATGTGGCAACAACCCTTTCAAAGCAAATCTCATGTACATTTGAAAATGTACATATTAAGTGAACAGTTTCCATGGGAAAAGGTGATCTTGACCAATGGTACTTGGATTTTGAAAAATACTTAAGACTTGAAAAGCACGGCATCCAAGTTTCACTACCTGTCGGTATTTGTGCTTGCCCGACTCAAAGTTGGCCATCATTTTATCAGGGTCCTCAGCCTCATCAGTATCTGGTTTCTGGTTAGTGACAGGCATGTGCTCCAGAATCTTCTGTACATCAGGCTCAAAGCCCATGTCAATCATGCGATCAGCCTCATCCAATACCACATATGTGCAGCGACTCAGCACTAGGTAACGGTTCTCCAAAACATCAATTAAACGTCCAGGGGTAGCAATCACAATCTGGAGTGGAAAGGAAGGAGCAGGTTGAAAGATAAAGGAAAAGGCTGTGCCTGGACTTAAAATCACTGTGCATATCGTCTCTCCTCACACCCCAACAAGGAGCAACGTATCATTTCCCAGTGTTTTGGCCAAGCAAAAAAGTTGAGCTACACTATGTGTCTGAAGAGAGTAAACAATACATGGCTTGTTGTTATTCATTATTTCTAGCGTAAACTTTATTAAGCTAAAATAATGAATAACAACAAGCAATGCGTTATTCAATCTCTTTACTGTTATTCATTATTTCCAGATTAAACTTTGCTAAACTGGCCTAAATACCCTAAAGACACCAGATCCTAGAAGCTAACCAAGGTCTGCCCTGGTTAGTACTTGCATGGGAGATCACCAATAACAAATGCTGCAGGTTAGATTTCAGAGGAAGGTGCTGGCAAAACCACCTCCGAGACTGCATCCGCACTGCAGAAATCATGCAGTTTGACACCACTTTAACTGCCATAGTTCAATGCTATGGGATCCTGGGATTTGTAGTTTGTTGTGGCACCAGATCTCTCTGACAGAGAAGGCTAAATGTCTCACAAAACTACAACTGCAAGAATTCCATAGCATTGAGCCATAGCAGTTAAAGTGGTGTCAAACTGCATGATTTCTGCAGTGCAGATGCAGCCTGAGTTTCCCTTGCCTATGAAAACCCTAGGAAATTAATTGCCCTAAGTCAATAGGAGATTTAAAGGCACATACAGATATTCTGTAAATGTATAACATCTGGGGACATGTGGTTCCCCCCCCCCGGGTCATCCTACCATTTGCAACCAGAGTTTCCCCTTACCTCACAACCCATGCGCAGGCGGAAGCCCTGGTCCTCACGGGAAATACCACCAATAACAGCCACTGTGCGAATGCCCAAGGGCTTTCCAAACTTAATGGTCTCTTCCTCAATCTGCTGGGCCAACTCACGGGTAGGGGCCAGAATGATAGCATAGGGGCCTTGGTCAGACTCTTCAATCCTGCAGTGAAGAAATACCACACACTGAGTCTCTGCAAACAATGTGAAACTGCTCCCTCTCCGGCCTCCAAGACTCCACAGAAAAATCGGCTCACCTCAAATAAGTGTCCCCCATTCATCCTTTTGTGAGAATTGTAGAATCCTTTTAGATGATAAATACTTGCTTATTTTTGTAACACAGATTTGGCTGCCTGTCACTTGAATGTGGTAACAGGAGTACACTTTCTAATGTTAAATAAGTCCCTCTCTTGCTGGACAACAATTGCAATCATTCCTCAGCCTTGACTTTGGAGTTTATCACACTTGACAAATCCTGACGAAAAACGGGATTTAAACTACATTTAAATTAGAAAAAAAAACTGCAAATGCAGAAAGTTTATCAGACAATGTCACTGGTAAAGTGAAATAATGTGAAGTTAAAGTGAAGGCAAAAGGGAGAAAAATGGAAGAAAAATGGGAGCTTTTCACTTTTGGAACTTCTTGAAAGTAAAAAGCTGCCATTTTCTCCCTTTTGCCTTCGCTTTAACTTCACGTTATTTCACCTTTCCAGGAATGTGGTGTGATAAACTTCCCACATTTGCGGGGTTTTTAAAACTTAAATCTAGTTTGAAACCTGTTTTTAGAAGGATTTCATTAGTGTAAACTTCTATGTTCACTAGGGGTTGATAGGAGCCACAGTCCAACAGTATCGTGTTTCTCCACTCCTGATTGCTCTTGCCCTTACAATCAGGTAAAATTCTCCACTGTATTTGTTTCATGCATGTCACATCCCCACCTCTATGCTTGTATGTTGACAAATGAAATTGATGGGCTCCAATTGAACCAGTATACTTCTAGCTCCCCAGCCTTGCTGGCTGAGTCCAGCCACACAGTCTAAGTAAAGCAAAAACTTCTCATAAAAGTAGCCACAGTGCACATAGGATAAAAAAAGTAATCCATATAGTGTGCCATGTTTTATCCTCAGCATATAAACTTCCCAGAAGTCTCTTTAGCTGGCCACTGTTGCAAATAGTAGTGTTGGACAAGCCTGACAAAGCTCAACAACAAAATGCTATCACATGACTGTGACATCTCACCTTGCTCATATCAGAGCTGTAAGGCTGGTCTTTTCTGCAGTAACTCCATCAATATAGGTCTTCAAGCCATCTCCTGAGTTGCATTTTTTTTTTTTTAAAATAAGACTGCTGATGGTTTGGCTATCCTTTTTTAACCATTTTTTTGAGAAGTACAGTTTATATGTTTTGTCACTATTGCTGACTTTTATTAATTCTTGATTATTATTTTTTTAATCTTGAGAGCCACTTTAGGATGAAACATGACCCAGATTATGCTAAAGAAATAACCTGGAACACCACCTGCTTTCTCACCTGTCAATCTTGGGCAAGGTGGTGATCCACACCAGCAGTGGGATAAGGAAGGCAGCAGTTTTACCACTGCCAGTTTCTGCCACACCAATAATGTCACGGTTCTGCAGACCAATAGGGATGGCTTGACGCTGGATAGGTGTAGGTTCCTGTCCAGAACAAAGGGGGGGAAATGTCATGTTAAGAACCTGGAACTCTTAAGAGAAATATTTCAAGGGGATGATAAAAGGCCAAGGAAATTTCATTCTTATCCTGAATCATGCATCTTTCCAAGAATGGGGATGTACTCCAGAAGCCCTGATTCTCTGTTCTGTGAGAGGGGGAAGCTTAACATAGGCTCTATCAAGGAAGTGAAGTTACAATGATAACTGGAAGGGCCAATCAACCTAAGAAAGGGGTCTGTCTCTTACCTTGTAGCCACACTTGTCAATAACTTCCAAGATGTGAGGAGGCAGGGAGGAGTCTTTCCAGGAACGAATAGGGTTGGGGATTTTGCCTCCCTTGGTGGTGATGCTGTAATCCTCTCGGAAGATACGCCAATCCCTGTCTGTCATCTCATCCAGTTTCTTTTGAGACCAGTGCCTATCATCCCAGCGCTGCTTGGCTTCCTTTTTACGCAGCTTCCGCAGGCGTGCCCTGCCAAGCAGGAAAGGAAAATCCCAAGAAGGTCAGGAAAGGCAGGCAAAAGTAGTAGGGGCTAAAATGGCTCCATAAAAAAGCACCACATCCACAGGAGGCAGTTCCTATTTTACATGCAGAAGCAGGAACCACTGCCATCAAGACTATGATCATGACAAGAATTGTGGGGTTTTGACTCCAGGACACGCTCATATACATCTTCTTGTGAATCCAAATTCATTTAATACCATTTTTAGTAAAATTCTAAACTTTATTGTTATAAGGATAAATTTTAAGTGCATGGCAGGGGGTTGGACTGGACGGCCCTTGTGGTCTCTTCCAATTCTATGAAGTGTATAAGGATATAGGTTATGCTGTCAATATCCACTATTCCTCTACCTAGCGAAAGTTCTGTTTCATCTGTTCCTCATCCAGCCCTTAGACAATGCTATTTATTGTTTTCCAGTATCCTACTTCTCTCTCCCCTATTACGACTACCACAATCATAGAAACAATATTATGAAAGCATACTAAAATAAAACTCCTATCTTCTTTCTGGAAGACAGCTTTCCTCTGCTTTTAATAACTGCCAAGAAGGCAAGAATTCAACAGATCACGTTTTCCAACACTTAATTTTGTATGGCAGAAAGCTGCACCTATTAAATTTCTTTCTGTTACGCAGCTCCTATAGTCATAAGAAGAAACATGACGAGCACAAATCAGCTCAAATAATCTATCATGATTTCTATAGATGCTGAATTTTGGGTGGAAGAAAGAAATACAATAACTAATAGAACAAGTGTATGCATATTTTAAATAATCTGCACATTTTAACTTATTCACACTGAAGTTTTAGAATTTTGGTCACTAAGGCTCAGTACAGACCAGCACTTTGGGCCAGCTAAGGCACGTAGTTGGGGTGTAGCGTCGCCATGACGCACAACCCAGTTCCACCCCCAGGGCACCATGATGAGTTGCGCCACTCCAAACAGCATGCAGCATCTCTTTTTGCAGCTCCTTTTTGCACCCTGGAAAGGCCGGATTGGGTCTGCGGCATGCGGTTGCCGTAGCCCTGATCCGGCTGAAGAAGGGGCAGCTGGATTTGTACAGCCCCTAATTTGCAGCATATTAAGTCTTTGCACCAGTGACAGCATACTATGTCTGCCTTCATCCATCTGAATACCAAAACCTAGAGAAATCCATAGGGTTTAACACAAATCCCTCATTAATCCTAAATTGGGAGGATTTCTCTTAAATCTCACAGTTCCAGCATCTTCCTCCTGTCTTACAAGTCACTCACTCCTCTTGCTCCTTCTCCTCTAATGTGCGCCGTTTTTCCATCAAGTCTCCATAGAAACGAGACTGCTCCCTCTTCTGCTGTTTCAAGTCAATACCAGCAATAAAGCCACGTCCCAAAAGCTGAACCTGATGTCGTTCCTTGTACCTGTTTAAGAAAATATCAAATTGTAAACTGTGGAAGAAATTTCTTCAAACAAAGGTTAAAAGCATCTAGAATCCTGAAAGTATCATTTTTGTTTAAAAGGGAAGAGCAAGTTTTTAATCCACAGACTGCAGGCTACAAACAAACAAACAAACAAAAACAAACAAATACACACATAGGAAGATTTCAATAATCACAACACATTCAGTTTCAGCTGACAGTCTGCTGCATACAACTATTGTACAAGTGCCACATGTCCCTTCAGGTGAATATATAAAGTGACGTTGTACTGTCTCTCTCATATTGACTATTTTAAACTTTCAAGTGCCACTTTTCTAACTCCACTCAAGGAAACCCTCACCCCACCCTGCTCAACCATCTAGAGATGCTAGAGAGTCATCCCATGACCTTGTACATGCAAAGAATGTGCTCTGCCACTGAGTGACAACCCCTTTAAAATCACTAAAAAAAAAAAAAAGGTTAAAACAAAATAGGTTGATAACCAAGCACAGAATGTCTAACTTTTTGTATGCAAATAGAGTATTTCCATAATACAGCTCAAAGTGCACAACTCACTTCAAAATTATACTGCCAGTATTTTGGAATGTGTACTTTTATGGTAAATAGATTCGGATTTTTTTTAAGAATCATGAAGTTCTAGGCCTCCTTAGTCAGCCTCTTCTTATAGCTAGGAACATCCAAAAGAGAAATTTGCATCTTTCTGAAATGCTTCTGCAGTCTAAAGAGGAAAAAGTAACTTCCCACTTCCTCCCAGCAGGAAGAATACAGATTTGGGCATATTCTCACTCAGCTTGTGAGCCGACAACCTATGCTGTGAAGGTGCAAATCCCAAGAGGGCTCCTCCTCTGAAAGTAGCACTCACAGGGGATTGTAGTCAATGGAAGTGTCTTCTGATGCATCCCATTCAAAGACAAATTTGCGGTCATTCAGATGCCGAGTGCGCCTCCGCTTTTTGACACCACCCAAGTACCGCTCCTGGTGGGGACAATATTAATTCATTTAAAATATATCCTGTTATTCTTCCCAATAAACACACAAGGCAGCTAATGGGATGAAAACATAATAGCTATGCAAAGCATTTATAATGTGTTGGAAAGGTTTCCAATTCCAAATAAGAGGGCTGGGAAGCACAGTTATTGCCCCCCCCAGAATTGGAATTGAGGTAGGGATCAGGGATTGAAACCAACATCTTGACACATTGAGACATGCCAGGCTGATTCTGTGAATGGCCAAAACTACAACTGTAGTGCAATAGTCAACCAAATCTACAAAAACAAACTGACACATAGAATACATGTGTTCATTCATTCAAAAAACTCTTGTCCCTCATTCTAATGCCTTAATCGTTGTCTCAATCTCTCTGAGACTTGAGATCAAATAAGACAGGCTGAGACTATGCCCAGTACAAGAAAGTGACCTTAATGGCATGCAGTTCCTTGCTCTTGTCTTTCTCCTCTCGAATTTTCTGCCGGCCTTCCTCATCTTCATTGCCATTGGTTTCTCGCTCCATGCGCTCACGCCGCTCACGCCTCTCCCTCTCTTGAGGATCCTCTGCAAGGAAAGTAAAAAGGCACATAATCAGAAAAGATTGGCATCAGGGACTAAAAAGCTCAGCACTGAAAAATTTATTGGTCCAATTAGGCAGTTCCCTCCAAGGCTTGGGCTAGGTATCTGGCCCTGGTGGCGCAGTGGTTAAATGCCTGTACTGCAGCCATTCACTCAAAACCACAAGGTTGTGAGATCAAGACCAGCAAAAGGGCCCAAGCTCAACTCAGGTTTGCATCCTTCTGAGGTCGCTAAAATGAGTACCCAGACTGTTGGGGGCAAATTAGCTTACTTGCTAATTAGCTTACTTGCTGTTCACCGCTATGATCTTTGGAATAGCGGTATATAAATAAAACAAATTAATTATTATTATTCCACCAGGATAAAAGCTTTACCCAGCATCTTCCTCCCCATCTCTTGGAACTGCTTTCTCTTTTTCCTCTCATCTTCCAGCAGCCGCTGTCTCTCCTCAACTTCCTGCTGCCGGCGCTTTAAGGCCTCAGCCTCTCGTTCTGCCTTGGAAAGAAACTTGGGCTACAAGGAATCAGAGGAAGGATGTTCAAGGATAGTCAGTGTAACCACTAAACACTTAAAACAGATCACCAAAGGACAAGTATATTTAATAATTCCTTTTGCTGAAGTGCCCAAGAAGCCAAATATATCCTAAAACAGACAAACAGAGCTCACTAGAACCCAGTATACATACTAGTTGGTCTCACATGGGCAAAAGTGGAATTGGCAGTTGGGAGAAGGAAGGAAAACGTATCTCATACTCTCACCTTGGCTTCAGCCTCTTCTTCAGCTTTCTTTTTGGCTAGGAGTTCCTCCAAAGAAAGTGGCTGGGCCTGTGAACAAACAGATGCCCATAAAAGATCAATCAACTCAAAGAAGAACTGCTACTTTTAAAATCTAGTGCAGAGATGGGTAACTGTGCAGAGAGTGAGGGCCAGTTCCCCCTAGACCCACCCAAAGGGCCTCATTGGCAAATAACATGCCATCTGGCTATCGTTTTGGCTGATTTTGCTTTTGGGGGGGGGGGGGCTCTTAGGTGTATCAAGCCACCACATTTTCAAGCTGTTTTGGCAGTTTTCAATTCAAAAGCACCTCAAAGTAGCCCCCCAAATTTTGAAAATGGGGGGTTGGGTGTCTTTATGAGCTGTATTCAGGAGCCCCAAGGGCTACATGTTGCTCAGCCTTACTACAGGGGATGTACAACAGCAGTATAAAGTTTCCAAAATGTCACTTCCAATTGTTTTTTTATTTTTTATTTTATTAAAGTTTTATTATTAAAGACAGAAAGAAACATACACTAAGACATGACAAACATGTCAACAAATAAACGTGAACATAAACAAATAAACATATGTACACAAATGACTGTATAGCCATATATAACTTTACACAGTCATTACACAATGCTCTTATATATAATTTTCAAAAAATTGTTTATACTTCCGAGGTGACTTCTCTAGCCTCTTATTTCTATCGTATCTCATTTCCCAATTACAGTACTATAACATCTTCTTTCTTAAACATGTTTCCTTAGCCTAATGTGATCTACAGTTCAGCTGTCAATTGTTCTTACCAACATTTGGAACAACACTGCATTAAAGTTTAGCAAGTTATGTATTAACTTATATATACAGTGGGCCCTCGCCTTACGTAGGGATCTGTTCCGGATCCCTCCGCGTAAGGCAAATTTCGCCTATGCTCAAGCCCGATTGTAAACAATGGGTCTTGTGCACGGCGGCGCGGCGGGGCGCAACGGGCGCGCGTGCCCATGCAATTGAATGGGATGCGCTGCCCGTTGCGCCCCGCAGCTTGAGCACGTATGCTCAAGCTGCGTATGGCGCGGGCGCGCTATGGGTATATATGTATATATATATTCATTTATACATAATTATTCATTTTCCCTCTCTATATTTTATGACACAGGACCAATCTTCCTCTATTTTTTCTTTCGTTTTACCTTTCATCAATGCCGTCAATACATCCATCTCTACTGCTTCGTAAAGTTTAGCTAGCCACTCTTCTATTGTTGGTATTACCAGGCTTTTCCATGATTTCGCAAAGATAATTCTCGCCGCAGTAATCATATATAATATAATGCGTTTAAATTTCTTTTCTATCACTTTATTGAGTTCGGAGGTCATATTTAACAAAAATAGGAGTGGGTCAAAGGGGATTTTCTCATTTCAGATTTCCGAGATTGTTAAGTGAATTTTTTCCCCAGAACTTTTCTGCTTCTTTGCATTTCCACCATACATGAAAGAAATTTGCATCACATTTTTGTCATTTCCAACATGCCACATCTCTTTTCTTGTAAATTAAATTAATTTTATGTGGGGAAATATGCCACTGAAGTAGCATTTTTAGAAAATTTTCTTTAAAGTTCTGGCAAAGAGTGAAATTACTTGAGTTTTGTAAGGCCTTTTCTCATTTCTCCAACTCAATATTTTTGCCCACATCTTGGGACCATTTCACCATGGTATGTTTTACCGCTTCATTTTCCAGATCTCTTTTGTGTAGAATCTTATAGTATTTTGAGATATGTTTCTTGCCCTTGTCAAATATAATTCTGTCAAGTTCTGTTTTAGTCATGCTTATTCCAACCATTTTATTATCTGTTTTGAATTGCTCCATTATTTGTCTATATGAAAACCAGTCATGTATTATCTCCTCAGACTTCATTCGTTCGAATGATTTTAATCTGATAACTTTCCAGGAGGGATTTGTAAGTCTGATATTTAATATCCTGCTTTGGTTTTGTTCTTTGAAAGAACGCTTCTTGTGGAGACACCCACAGGGGTAGCTTATTATAGAACAGTTTTTTTATTTTCAGCCATGAGGACAATAAACCATTTCTCACAAAGTGGTGAGAGAAATTGGAATTTTCTTTGCGTTTTTCATACCATAAAAAGGCATGGAAACCAAATCTCAATTTGACACTTTCCAGATCTAGTATTCTCTTATTCTCCAATCTTATCCAGTCCTCTAGCCAATACAAGCAAGCTGAGAACAAACAGAATTTTAGGTTGGGTAAAGTGCATCCTCCCTGTGCAAATTTTTCAGTCAAGATCTTCCACTTGATTCTAGCTTTCTTTCCTGACCATAAAAATTTTGAGAGCTCTTTTTGCCAATTATCTAAATAATGTAAATGTAAAAGAATTGGCAGATTCTGGAAAAGGAACATAAACCTATGTAAAACGTTCATCTTAATAACTGCTGCTTGCAATATCACTTCCAATTGTGACATCTTGGTTTCTTTGTGTGTTTGATATGGCTGGAGGGACTTGCTGTATCTGAAGATCAATGAGTAACATTTTTGGGGCAATTTTTGAATTGAAAAAAAGTGTGAAAATGATTGCGGATGCAAGGCTCTGGAAAGGAGGGGGGCAGTTCCAGAAAAAAAAAGGTTTGGAAGCACATCTAGCCTTTATCAAGCCCTGCGGTACAGGGAAGTGAGCAACCTTTGGAGACAAGGCAAGCGTATCTACTACCTTTTCCTTCTTGGACAATGATTCATCCTCTTCATCTCTGCGAGAGTCTCTGTCCTTCCTGGATTTAGAGTCTTTGTTCCGACCTGGAGATGTGCTCCTGCTCAAGAAGGAAGGAAGCATCAGGAATTAAGGAAGGCCACTCTCCCCTACTCAGGTGTCTATAAGTCTTAGTTGGCATTGGTGGCCAACCAAATAATTAGGACTGTCAGTCTCCTTCCAAGGGTGGAGACTGTGGTGTGGTTGTCTTGTCCCTGACCTTACACTTCATCTCTGAAACGCAGCACAAGGTCAGGGTAATGTTCTCTTCCTCTCCTTAGCTCCAAATCTGAAGCCAGACTGGGTGGGTTGAGGAAGAAAACTATCCTTAGATTTGTACTGCCATATTCTTCTCTAGCTTAGAACTGGAAAGTGTGATCAGGAGTCTAAAGATCACAAGTCCCAGACCTCCTCCCAGTCTTAAAGCTGGAAGTCTCTGCAACAGCATAGTGGCCAGGACAATCCAGCTGTTTCAGCTCCAAGTTATCAAGGAGCACCTGGGCTTGTTATGGCACCAGGCTTCCAAGACAGTCAAGAGAACCTTGCAAGAGCAGCTGCTAGCGCCATGCCCCAGTCAAAAAGAAACGTGGAAGATTGTTTGGGTGCTGCAGGAGTGTAGCATCTAAACAGTGCAGCATCAAAACAAATCCAGCTCTCTTCCCAATGGTGGAGATGCAGAGGGAGAAGGGACTGTCCTTACACTTCTGCTGCACTGTGCAGGTGCTCCAAATTCTTCAGAAGCACTGTAGAGAAGATCCCTACTTTTTTCTCAGAAGCCTGGGGGAAATCTGGGTCCTGTCACATTAGCCGGAGTGTGACACAACATTCACCATAGCAAAGAGACTGATCGACCCTTGTCCACTACAGTATTTTCAAGTAGACCTGCAAGTTACCTAGCCACAGGTTTGGTTAAGAAAAAAAATTAATAACACTAAAATGACACCAAGAGTAGCAGAAATGGCCAGCAGCTGCCCCTTCAACACCAGTAACCTCTGGCTATGTCATTTATGCAACATATTCCCAGCCTCAGTGACTCACAATCACTGAAGATTACATTGCACTTTTAAAAGGAACCGAAATTCTATAATTGTATGAGGCTTTCTTAAATTCCTATATTTTAATAAATGGAGGAAGGTACTGTTCTCTTCATGCTCCCCAAAGAGGTAGCAAAAGTCACAATTACTCAAGTTACTCATGACATATTGCTGTTCTACAATAACTGTGACACCTCGGGAGCCGCTGCATTCATGCCACATCCTGAAAAGGAAGAATACCTGGATCGTTTACGGTCCTTGTCCCTTCGGTGTCCATCTTTCTCACGATCCCGGTCCTTCTTGCTGCGCTCCCGCTCTTTGTCACGCTCCCTCTCCTTATACCGTCGTTCTCTACAGAGGATTTATATGTTGAACAATTTCAGCACATGCCAATCAAGCTGATGTTATCCGACAATAAAAAGCAGGAGACATTCATTAAATTTGTGACATTAATTTACTGTTCAGTCCCCTCAAATTTTAAAAGCATCCCTATGAAATGACATGACAGTGGTAGAAGTGCTGAATTTAGAACTGAGCAATGTAATCAGCATCATAACAATTTCTTTCCTTTTTATAAAAAAATAAATAGCAAAGATGTGCAAGCAATGCCTAGCCAAAGGTCAGAGATAGCAGGGAAGGAGTTAAGACAAAGCAGCATTTTTAATGGCTGGTCTTTAAGCCTTCAAAATTTGACATTTCTACCCCAACTTGTAAATAGCAGAAGCCAAAGAAATTATGTCAAGTTCTGTGAAACATAGATGTTAGTTGTACATAATTTTTGTAGGGCTCACAATTCATGTCCTCTCATACAAACTGCCAAAAAACAAACAAAACAAAACATCCAGCAGTGGTTTTAATAAAAAAAATTGAACAGTACAGCGGTAGCGTGTAACCTTCTTAAAAGGTGGATTATCACTCCTGAAGAATACCAGGAAATGCAATCCACTGAAGAGTAGGGGGGAAGGGTAGTCCAGGGAGTATGGTGGGGTTGCAGGCTGCAAAAACATTCCACCCTCTGCCCACCTGATTGTATGGTGTGTACACACATTGGGTTCTTTGCTGTGTAATTCTTCTCCTTTAAGGGATGAGGAAAAAGTACACATGAGTGATGCAAATAAAGAAGGAGGAAAAAAGTACACATGAGTGATGCAAAAAAGTATGTTTCACTACATGTGTGTGTGCCTCCAAGTCACCTGTCAATTTATGGCAAACCCATGAATTCCCCAGGGTCTTCTTTGGCAAGGAGGCTGGTACGATATTGTAGACAACTTGGGGGGGGGGGGGAAGGAGGAACCAGCACCACAGAGAATCTGTAGGCATTGTGGTATAAAGACAGAACAGCATGTGCAGGAGAAGACACACTTTTAGTGTTGGGTTACAGTAGCAGTATGTCTACAGTCAAAAAAGTTCAAGCTAGGAAACAGAGGATTCTACTCTAGCTGTATGTGCCTGTCCACAACAGACAAGGTAAACAACAGTCGCCTCCAGAATCCCTTACTGAGTGTGCATGAACAGCAAATCAGAGAGAAGAGAAGAAAGTAACACAGTTACTTTTGGAGAAAGTACCTCCAGAATGTTTTTTAAAAGCACAAAACTGTAAGTTTGGCCACATGGAAGTCTTATGCAAACTGGAGGCTGGTGGAAAAATGTCATCCCTGAATGTATTTTGGAAAAAAACCTTCAAAGTGTTCTCTAAAAGGTTCAAAATTTTGTTTATTTGTGCAAGGCTTTCCTGAGCTGGTTGTTTAGTTTTACATGTGCTTATTGTTAGTTTCAAACAAGACGTTTGCTGAAACATTTTGCATTGCTTTTCTTTTTTATGGTGTGGCAAACTTTTGCTATTCTCCCCATGTTAATTCTACTTCTAGTACCAAATTTTCTGTTAAAAATATTGCCCAGGAACACATCTACTTTGTTAGCTGAGGTATACCTGTATTTACAAAATCTAAGTTCAGCGCTGAGCTGCTTCAGCCTAATGGAAGCCAAATCTACTTCTGCTCCCTGTTCTCACTTATACTCTTCCTCCACACCATACTATTCAACGCCTTTTTCGTGATCTTCAATCTGTAGACTCTAACCATCTTGGTCTGACCCTGGATTCATCTCTCTCTTCCCTAAATCTCGGGGATTCTGCTGATTCAGCAATGTCTTTATTTAACTCCACTCTTTCCTCAACTCTTGACCATCTTGCCCCTGTCTCTGTACGCACTTCTTCCTCCAAGACTAGACCTCAGCCCTGGCTTACCCCCAACATTAAGTTTCTCCGGTCCTGCTCTAGAGCGGCCGAACGTCTTTGGAGAAAGTCCAAAGAGTGGGCTGATTTTATCCATTTCAAATTTGTTCTTTCGTCTTTCTCACGCGCCCTGTCTATGGCAAAACAGAATTATTACAAATCATTGATCTCTTCCAATGAGAGGTGCCCGCAGCGTTTGTTCTCCACCTTCAACACTTTGCTTAAACCTCCCTCTCCTCCTGTCTCTTCATCTTTCTCTCCTAATGACTTTGCTAACTATTTCATCTCTAAGATTACCACCATTCGCTCTGAGATAGTCCCTCCTGATTCTTCTTCTGCTCTTAATCTTCTATCGCCCTCCCCTAACAAATTTTCTGTGTTTCCTCCTGCTTCTTTGGATGAACTCTCTACACTTCTGAACTCTTCCAAACCTGCTACCCGTCCTCTTGATCCTATTCCTACTCGTCTTCTAATCTCTATAGCTCCCTCCTTTCTGCCCTCGCTTCTCCATATCTTCAATCTCTCTCTCTCTACAGGCTCCTTCCCGTCGGACTTCAAACATGCTCTCATTTCCCCAATTCTGAAAAAACCTTCTGACCCCTCCTCTTTGTCTAGCTATCGTCCGATTTCTCTTCTCCCCTTTCTTTCTAAGGTTTTGGAACGGGTTGTTTATTCGCGCTGTCTTAAGTTTCTTGAAACCAACTCCATCCTTGATCCCTTTCAGTCTGGTTTCCGCCCAAGGCATTCCACAGAGACAGCCCTCACTAAGATCTCGAATGACCTTTTACAGGCCAAGGCTAATGGCCTTTACTCTGTTCTCATCCTTCTTGATTTGTCTGCAGCCTTTGACACTGTTGATCACTGTCTTCTAGTTGATATACTCTCTGACCTTGGGTTCTCAGACTCTGTTCTCGATTGATTTAGATCTTACTTGTCTGGCAGATCTTTTGCAGTAGTTGCAGGGGGTCTGACTTCTTCTCCTGTTCCTTTATCTGTTGGAGTTCCTCAGGGCTCTGTTCTGGGTCCCCTTCTGTTTTCTCTCTACACACTGTCCTTAGGAAAACTCATCAGCTCTTTTGGTTTTTCCTATCATCTGTATGCCGATGACACCCAGCTGTATCTTTCTGCCCCTGACCTTTCTCCAAGGCTTGAACAGCAAGTCTCGTCTTGCCTTACAGATGTCTCGCAGTGGATGCGCCATCGGCATTTGAAGCTCAACATGTCCAAGACGGAGCTTTTTGTCTTTCCTCCTAAGCCCACCCTTCAACACTCCTTTTCTGTCTCTGTGGACAACATTTCCATTCAACCAGTCCAGCAAGCCCACAGTCTTGGTTTTATCTTTGATTCTTCTCTGTCGTGTATCCCTCAGATCCAGACCACAGCTAAGTCTTGTAGATTCTTTTTGTACAATATTGCCAAAATCCGACCATATCTCTCCGCCTCTACTGCCAAGATCCTGGTCCATGCCCTAGTGATCTCACGACTTGATTACTGTAATGTCCTCCTGGCTGGGCTTCCTCTTTCTCACCTCCGTCCTTTAATCTCTGTCCAGCATTCAGCTGCACGCATTATCACTTCCACCAACCGCTTTGACCACATCTCTCCTGTGTTGGCATCCCTTCACTGGCTCCCTCTCCCTTTCCGCATTCAGTATAAGCTCCTGCTGTCGACATTCAAAGCCCTCCATGGACTGGCCCCTCCTTACTTATCAGACCTTCTTTCTCCTCACCTTCCCACCAGGGCCCTCCGTTCTGGTAGTCAAGGGTTCCTGTCCCAGCCCAGGATTTCCTCTGCCCCATCCCGGATTCGCCCCTTTTCACTTGCTGCCCCTCACTCCTGGAACCTTCTTCCTCCACAAGCAAGAACCATCACTTCTTTAACCAGCTTCAAAACGGAGTTGAAAACCATCCTGTTCCGAGAAGCCTTCCCAGGCATCGCATAATTGTCGCTTACTATCTGATGTTCTGTTGTTGACTGTTTATCAATCCATTTCCTGTATTGCTATGTACTGTATATGCATTATCCTACTTGTGAGTATGTATTTTCCCTGGATAATGATTAACCTTCCATTTTGAAGCCAAGCCCTCCCTCCAGTCCATCTGCCTTGGTCCAGGCCTCGGAGGTAGAGAGGAACTGCTGGACCTCTTATCCTTTCCCTCCAGCACTCCCTTCTCCTTCTGTGTCATGTCTTTTCAGATTGTAAGCCCGAGGGCAGGGAATTCTCTAACTAAAAAGATTGCATGTACAGCGCTGTGTAAATTTACAGCGCTTCATAAATAAAGGTTAATAATAATAATAATAATAATACCTCACTAACCAAAGCTGAATAATCAAGTCCTCTGTAAGAGAGACCAGACTGACAACACAACCTCAAAAGAATGTCTGGCGTTACCTCTCAGCTGACTTTGACCTAGATCGGGATCTTGACCGACTGCCTCTCCTCCTTTCACGGGAGCGATGCCGTTTTCTGTCCTTCGCACTGGGGGAGCTTTTCCTATCACGCTCTCGGTCACGTTCCCGGTCTGCTGAACGTGAGCGTCTCCGCTCTTCTTTCACCGGTGAAGAATCTCGCTCTCTTTTTTCAACAGTTTCCCCAGCCATCTGGATAAAGAAAAAGGAATTAGTATGTGACCAAAGAAATGGAAACTGGGCAACAAGATTACTATGCTATGGAATGATCCTCAAATGCAGGTGAATATAACCTAATGGACTCTCCAAAATCCTTCCTCTTTAGATAAAAATAATAATGAATTTTATTTCTTTCCCGCCTCTTCTCAAGGTTCAAGGTGGGATACAGAATGTTACAATACAAAACACATAAAAACACAAAACCTACTGTTAAAAAACAATACTATGGCCTGGAACACAGGAGCCAAAAGAAGTGGCTTTCGGTCACTTTGAGGGTGTGATGTTTAGATGACACACGTTCCCAAAGCAGTTGGAAGCCGCTCCAATTATGCCCTCCAGTCCAAAGGACCGGATCAAAAAGGCAGTTGGTTTAAACTGACTCCTGGTGGTGCCAGCTTGGGACTGCAGGTTGCGTCTTGCTTTGGGAGAAGGCCATGAGTTTGTGGCTGAAGAGTGCTCCTTCCCAGCCATCTTCTCCACACCAATAAAACCATTAAAATACAACCATAAGTATTCATAGACAAATTAATATAATAAGCAACGCTCTGTGCTTTGCCCGGAAACTAATGGGCAGCCAGTGGAGTGCTTTTAAGACTGGTATAATGTGATCACTCTTGGATGTACCCATAATCAGTCTCGCTACTATATTCTGAACCAGTTGGTTTCCAGACTTGGTACAAAGGTAGCCCAATGTATAGTGCATTGTAGAAGTCCAGCTTCAAGATTACCAACCTTAGGTCTTCCGATTCTTGGAAGGGATGCAGTAGATGACTGGAAACAACAGAAAGCTCTGGTCCATCAAAGTTGGTATTATCAGCCACAATTCAGGGTTTCAGATTGTCTTTGCTAGCCATACCTAAAGATCCTCAGGCTTAAACGTGGGACTTTTGTACACAAAGCCATGTACACCAGTTGTATTATGCTTGAACTACTGTGCTGGCTTTAATGTGTGGGAGAAAGTATAGGAGGCCCCTGAAGGTAAACTTCAGATGAAGGAAATGTATGCCCCCAACTCACTACCAGTTACCAATTCATATATGAAAGAGTGATTACAGAGGATAACTTCTTTTAAAAAGTTTAATTTTATCTCTATTCTTTTTACAATATGACCAAGTAGAATAGCTCATTCACAGAGTTGTCAATAAATCCAGTTTTGATTCTCTGATTTAAAAACAACACACATGTTAATGATTTAAAAATCCCAATATACCTGCTGTCACAATGCAGAATTAATGCAGTTTGGCATTCCTTTAACTGTCATGGCTCCATCCTATGGAATCCTGGGATTTGTAGTTTGTTGTGGCACTAGAGCTCTCTAAAAGAGAAGGCTAAATAGCTCACAAAACTACAAATCCCAGACATCCATAGCATTGAGTCAAGGCAATTAAAGCAGAGTCAACCTGCATTAATTCTGCAGTGTAGATGTAGCCTACATGTATTTAACCTGACAAGCATCTGCAACTGAGTACTAGTTTCAAGTTCATATACAGCTTGGGTTGTGTATTACATCAGGCTCAGGACGCAGGTGGTTTTTTTTTTTTTTTTTTTTTTTTGTCTCTGGGACTCTCCAGGGGTCACACAAACTGCCCAAAAACAAACAAAACAAAACATCCACCAGTGGTTTTAATAAAAAAAAAATTAAACAGTACAGCGGTAGCGTGTAACCTTCTTAAAAGGTGGATTATCACTCCTGAAGAATACCAGGAAATGCAATCCACTGAAGAGTAGGGGGGAAGGGTAGTCCAGGGAGTATGGTGGGGTTGCGGGCTGCAAAAACATTCCACCCTTTGCCCACCTGATTGTATGGTGTGTACACACATTGGGTTCTTTGCTGTGTAATTCTTCTCCTTTAAGGGATGAGGAAAAAGTACACATGAGTGATACAAATAAATACGTTTCACTGCAAATACGTTTCACTGTGTGTGCCTTCAAGTCACCTGTCAATTTATGGCAAACCCATGAAATTCCCAGGGTCTTCTTAAGCAAGGAGTAATCAGAAGCGATTTTGCAATTTTATTCTTCTAAAATATAGTCTACAGCACCTGGGATTTGCTGGCGGCCTGAGCTTTTTTAGTTTCCCAGACCAGATAGGAGCTGATTCCTTTAGTATTTAGACCTGCACATAAACATGATAAAAAGCCTTGACTATCAGTGTGTCCATGCATCACATGAAGGTTGTGTGTACTATAGTTGCTGTGTGCCTTCAAATTGTTTCTGACTTATGGTGACCCAAAGGCAATCCTATCATGGGGCTTTCTCCTCTCATGAATGTGTAGTTCTAACATTTGTGTGATCTAGATTAGACTATGACCAGGAACCTGGGTTCAAATCCCAACTCAGCCATTAATCTCATGGGGCGACCTTAACCCAGTCACTATCTCTCAGCCAAACCCTCATCACCTGCCTCACAATGTGGTCCTGAAGATAAAACAGGTGTAGGGCAGGAAAGGGGGAAGTCTCTCTGAACTCTGCTGAGAACAGGTGGAATTTTAATATAAATATAGATGTGCGATGCTATGAACGTTTACACACAAAAAACAGTCTAGTCATAAAGGTCTTTCCTGGGCAACACTTCATTTCATACATCTGAGGTCCAAAACACACTGCAGAAATAATCCCACTTTAACTGTCCTGGCTCAATGCTAGGGAATTCTGGGAACTGTAGTTTTGTGAGACATTCAGCCTTTTTTGTCAGAGAGCTCTGTTGCCATGATAAACTACAATTCCCAGGATTAACTGCACTGAGGCAGGACAGTTAAAGTGGCCTCAAACTGGATTATTTCTGCAGTGTGTTTTGGACCCAAGTCTACGAAAGCTCATGCAACCAACTTTTCCCCCTCTCAGTTTGCCTGAAAAATGCTATAAGATCCCTTTGCATCCTGCTTTTCCAGACTAGCACAGTTATGTCTCTGAATAGGAAAAAGTGGTATTGGGGAAACACGAGTAATGAATGGCATCTCAGTTGCTTACGGCCTGCAGGAGTAAATCAAACCTTGCGCTCTTCCAGTGAAGTCAACTGAACCATCAGAAGCACCATTTCCTCAAGAATCCCAGGACCTTGGCATCCCAGCAACAATCCGTGATTATTCCTAAACTGCAGGGAGGAGGAGGATTAATTTCTAGAGAGGCAGCGTGGAGTAGCAGTGGTTTCAGTTGCGTTTGGACTATGACTCTGGAGACCAGGGCAAGTCACACTCTCTCAGCCTCCTCAGGGGAAGGCAAAACAAAGACACACTCTGAACAAATCTGGCCAAGAAAGCCCCATGAGTGGGTCACCATAAATCAGAAATGACTTGAAGGCACACAACAACAATGACAACAACCAACCTATGAGGTGCTTACAATCATAGAAAACTTTAACCTTTAATATTCTAACTAGTGAGCAAGTCTTTGTGGTTTGAGTGCTGTACTATGACTCTGGAGGCCAGGGTTTGACTCCTATGAAACCTACTGGGTGACCTTGGGCAAAAGGCACACTCTCTCAGCCTCAGAGTGTAAAGGATAGATTTGAATTGGAATTTCACTTGTTGAGGAGCTGAAAATTATAGTCTTGGTATATAGTGAGAGCAAAGGTTGCTGTTTCAGGTCATGTCAAACCCTTGGTCTTGGAATGCAAGGACCCTAAACTGGTTCCTGCTTTAAGCTATTATTCAGAACAAAAGGAGGATGCAACACAGGGCAGATGGAGACAGAGAAAGAAAAACGTATAGAGCATATTTTAAAGGATGTGTACCCCACCAGCGACAGAGACGTGTATGTTGGGTGTAATATTAGAGTATCCAATGAACACACTGGGGTCTATATGTTTAAATTCAAAGCTAACCAACAAAATGTGATCTGTAGTTTTCTTTGTTGAAAGTACTATAAAAGCTGGCTTCACTGGGTCCCAATAATTTGGATGTATTTCCAAATAAACCATGTTTTCCTTTCTGACTGGCTCTCCCTGCTAGTTCTGGTTTAACAAAGTCTAGCTTCAAATTATTCTGCAACAAGAGGACGGCGGCGGCAGCGGCATTTGTTCAGAGGAGGTTTGCCTGTGCCACCCCCTGAGGCTGAGAGAGTGTGACTCTGCCGTCTGTAGAGGCACTCTGCACTTCCTCAGAGGCACGCTTGACTCCTTGGTATAAGATATATTATATGACTGTATTATAATATAATATAATATATATATATATACAATAGTAATTTAGTAATAGAATATATATTACTATATAATTATCATAATTATATAGTAGTTATATTTTACATAACATAATATTATATTTATATTATATTACATATTATACTATATATCATATTATATTATATGTTACATTATATCATATATTAAATTATATATTGTACTTTATATCATATATTACATTATATTGTATGTTATCGATATAAGATACCCTCGAGAGCTGGAACGGACGAAGGTGGGCCCCTCCAGCCGCCATCCCCTCCGCTCCCGGCTTCCCGGCCTTCGGGGTCCCTCGGACCCGACTCACCTGTAAATGCTCTCCGACGTCGCAAGCGACTCACTCCAGAACCGCCGCCATTTTCCTCAAGCGACTTCCTTTCACCACCACAGCACTCCCCCAGCCCGCAAAGCATTAAGGGAAAGGGAGTCCGTTCGAGGCCAATCGCCCTCCGCTGTGACGACGCGAGGACTACAAGACCCAGGAGAGGAAGCGAGTGACGCGACGGTGACGCCCGTGACGTAAAAGAAGGCGGAGTCACCCAGCATGCATCGCTCCTCCTCTAAAGAAATCTGTCTGTCTGCAGTCGTAACAGCGCCACCTTCTGGCCCAAAGGGGAACAGGGGGAAATGCACAAAATGGGAAGATGAGGCGCGTCCTCCTTTTCCAGGACACGTCCTACATTCCAGCCTTCTGTCCAGGAGGAAGAATTCCAAAACGTCCTCCATATATATCTATACCGTCAAAGGGACGAATGGATAATAAAATTAAAACGACTAGTTTGTCAGTGTATAATAATGCTACATTGATAATGATAATGCGGAGTGTATCATGAAAGAATGCTTTTTATTGTTTATTTTATGTTAAATTAAAGTTCAATAAAAAAATTAATAGAAAGACAATCCAACAATATGAAGAGAAAATGGAAAGAAGTGTCAAAAAAGAAAGAAAGATAAGGATGTAAAAGGTGATCAGATGGGTCTATGAGTGGGTTTGGCAATGCCCTACATTTTTATGGAATGGCCCATCATCATCATCATCATCATCATCATCCAAGCCATTGTATTCTCTGTCACAATGTACAGATGTGAGAGCTGGACAGTAAAGAAAGTCGGCAGGAAGGAAATTAATTGATTCAAAATATGGCGCTGGAGAAGAGTGCTGAGGATACTGTGGGTGGGTGGCCAAAAGGTCAAACAAACTGATCCTTGAACAAATCAAGCCTGGAAGCCAAGATGTCGAGACGGAGGCTGTCATACTTCGGCCACATCATGAGAAGGCACGGCTCACTAGAAAAGACAAGGACGCTAGCGAAGGTCGAAGTAGTAGAAAGAGAGGAAGGCCACACGGCAGATGGCTGGACTCAACCAGGGAGGCCATGGTCCTGAATCTGCAGAACCTGAGCAGAGAAGGGGAGGACGGGGGGCTTGGAGGTGTCTCATCCATAGGGTCGCCATGAGTCGGGGTCAACAACAACGTTCAAAGCTCCACTGGCTTCTTCATCAGGTGCAAGACAGAGGCAGCCAGGATCTCAAAGGAAGTTTCTTTTTCTGTTGCTAATGGAGTTTACGTTTTATTTCCTGGACTTTACAACTCTTTGGGTGCAGCTACACTGTGGAAACAAGGCAGTTTGACACCACTTTTAAGTGCTGTAGCTCTGTCCTAGGGAATCCTGGGATTTGTAGTTTTACAAGGCCTTCTCTGCCCAAGAGTGCTGCTGGTGCCTCACAAAACTGCATATCCCAGGATTCTGTAGGATGAAGTCTTGGCAGTTAAAGTGATGTCGACTCAGACTGCATTATTTCTACAAGACAGAGGCACCCTTTGTCTCCCAGAGCCCACATGGCCAAAAGAGAGGAGTGGCCTCTGCCTACGGCTGCTACACTAATGAAATAATGCAGTTTGACACCACTTTAACTGCCATGGCTCCATCCTGTGGAATCTTGGGATTTGTAGTTTGTTGTGGCACCAGAACTCTCTGACAGATAGAAGGCAAATATCTCCCCAAACTACGAATCCCACAACTCCATAGCATGGAGCCATGGCTGTTATTGCCAAGCTGCATTAATTGGATATTCCTCAAAAACATCTTAACAAAATGTAGACCAGCGACTTTAACATTTATTATTTATGCTGTATGATTTTTAACACTTTTGCCTGATGCAGAAGCCAATAGAACTTTAAAACTGGCATGTTATATTTTGTGCATTTTGGTTCATCCAAATAAAGTTGTTTTGCAGATTTGTGTTGTACTTTGCCATGTGGCCAACATGGCTGCTCCTAAATAGGTTTACTGGGAAAGGTTCTCCCAAGGACGGCAGACCGCCCCTTCTTGCAGACAACTAGTTTTATCCTCATTAAAACCGCCGCAGACAGATCTGGCATTGAAGAATTGCAGGAACAGAAAAGGGGTCCAGCATTTATGTTCACTTTATATTCAGTCCTAACCATTCCTGCCTCCCCTGCAAAACAAAAACAAAAAACAGAAATCTTAAGAAAGGTCAAGTCCATGAAAGATTATACCAAATAAAATGTACAGCATTGTGATCTTTAATTGCGATCTGTTTTTGCTGCAACGAAGTAATCCTGGAAATAAACGACTCAGTCAGCACACATGGGAAAAGAAACAGAATCAGAAATTTAGCCACTTGCAACTTTGATTTTATTACAGTCTTAATTCGGTTGGAAATCATCTTGAATAACGGGAGAAGCAGCATAGTAATAACATTTTGCAAAACAACCGGTCCAGGTCTACCAGATGCAACATTTATCTCTGAATTTAAACTGCAGTTGCAAATATCTAATGTGGACATTAGGGGGAGCATCTATTCCGTAACGAAACGCATTGCATATGTAGGTTCAAAGTTACTTTTCTTGTGTTGTTTTATTTGTTGAGAATATTTATATGCCACATTTAAAGTCAAAGGCTTCACAACAAGAGGGTTTTCTTCAGAAACCCAAGCAGCAGCAATAAAATCATAAAATGGCATATATAGAGGCATACATAAGCAATAAAACAGCAACAAAAAAGGAGTAACAATGCAATTTCTTGCAGTAGCATTCAGTTACTTTTTAATTGTAAAATAACAGCAACTTTGTTAATTTGTCATTATTTTAGATGTGTCAAATGCAAGCTTTCGAGAACTGATGAAAAACCCTGTTCAGAATATTTTAAAGTACATCTCTGCCTATAGTTCTGGCTAGACAAGTATTATTATTAGCCATTAGTTGCTCTAATCACATAGAAATTAGGTAGGTTCCAGAACGCCATGTTTTCCAAAGCAACAGTCATATGAATTTCTCCAGCAATAGCAAATTGCAGTTTGTCAAATGGGAAAATGTCATCTCTCCTCAACTGACATGTTAGTGGGAGGACAGCTGTTTAGATTCAGTTAAGCAAAAGCATAGTAATCACTGTGTGTTCCTGAGTAATGTAGCAGTTGCCTTAAGAGGCACAACACTGACTTTGTGGCAGCTGTGACAATCTCAGCAAAGAGAGGGGCCAGGACTTAACTAGAAGCCCTACAGCCATGCTATATTCTCCCATTCTAACAATTGACCAAGAGGGTTAAATTCATATCAGGGTGGTATAATTCTTCCTGGTGCAGCTGTGGGTTTTCAGTGTTAGGTGTGCTGCCCAGTGCTGTCCGCAGGGTTGGTATCACCCTGTGTGGTAACTCATGGTTTACATACCCCCATTGGCTTCCTTCCATACCGTACCATACAGAACCCATTTCTGCCAAAAGGCAGATATTTGAGGAGCAGTGGCGTATCACCCCCTCTTAGGGTGTCACCTGGTGCAGTCTGCACTCCCCGCATGATGCCACTTTAAGTACAGATGGGATGTCACAAAACCAACCTGATTATGAGGGAAAGCTAAGAGAGAAGCAATCAAGAAACAGATGCTAGGCCCTTTTATTTATTTAAGCTAAACATTTCTAGATAGATGAAAATTTGCTCCTCAACTGTCCTGCATCTCTGATCAGGGGCAGCCCCAGCTTTGAAAATACAGTGGGCTCTTGATATCCATTGTGGTTTGGTTCCAGGACTCCCTATGGATATAAAATCCATGGATGCTCAAGTAAGTTGCATTAAATATAATGGCATAGTGAGATGATGTCTAGATTATTTTGCCTTTCTCATCAACTCATAAATGGCTTTGCAAAAATCTATGGTGCAACTCCAGTTGGAATGCTGCTAAGAGTGGAAGACACATTTCCCCTCTTCCTACAAGTGTACTTTCCCACATAGGAATTACTCTAGGTGTGTATACCATGTTGCCTGTTGATTTATGGAGACTCTATTAATTTCATCAAGTTTTCTTACACAATGATTCCTGGTTTTGCCAGTGCCATCCTCTGAAATACAGCCCACAGCACCTGGTACTAATTGCCAGTCTCCCATCCAAGTATTAACCAGGGCTGACCCTGTTTAGCTTCCAAGATCAAATGGGATCTGGTGTCTTTAGGGTACTTAGGCAGTAACCATTTATACCAAAGAAATTAAAACAGTGAACTGTGTAATGCCTTGAGATAAGAAATCTGGATCACACTAGACTGTTCTATAGTAGTGCTGTCATTTCACCATAACTGCTATGGCTGCTTCCTGTGGAATTCTGGACTTGTAATTTAGTGAGGCCCAAGAGCTCTTTGGCTAAGAATGCTAAATGCCCCTCTGTAAACTGCAAATCCCAGAATTCCACAGGAGGCAGTCATAGCAGTAAATGTGGAATAATAGCATGATGACCACATAGTCTGATATTATTGCAAATTATGGTAAGGAGGGGGGGGGGGTAGCAGGAAGGATATAGTGAAAATCTTGGGTCAAAATTCAACAATTTGTTCTTTTAATCAAATCATGACTTGTCCATAAGTCTTCTAAATACAGTACCAAAAGCAGGTATCACAAATCCCAGGGAACTGGAGCCATTACAGAATGGTAACTAGGCCAGCATGATGTGATGGTTTGAGTGCTGGACTGCGGCTCTGGAGACCAGGGTTCAGTTCCCAGCTCAGCCATGAAACCCACTGGGTGACCCTGGGCAAGTCACGTGCTCTCAGCCTCAGAGGAAGGCAATGGCAAACCTCTTCTGAACAAATCTTGCCAAGAAAACCCCAGGATAGGGTCACCTTAGGGTTGCCATAAGTCAGAAAGGGCTTGAAGGTGTACACAACAACAACAACAACGCCTGCCTCTTTGGCAACTCCAGCCCAGCTGTTGAGCATCAAGTGCAGTTGCATACCTGCCTAGCCACATTCTGGGTTCCATTTCTTGGCCATGTAATGAGTAACACAATGTAAAGAGAGAGGGGTGGAATACTGGGAATGGCGGTTTTTAGCTGTTAAAAAAAAATCTATATTCCTTGGTAGATCAATAGGTAAGAGCCATGAGCCTTTTATGTTACTTTCCCCTTACCATTGCTGCATTGCTTGTATCTTCAAAACAAAAGGGTATCTATCTGATCTTTTGAGGGTCTCTCCCCCCCCCCTTTCCCGGGTCCTTGACCTCAGAAATGAGGGTCACTGCTGCACAGGGCCTGAAGAGACTTGAAGCAGTACTTCCAAAGCATTGAATAAGCTGCTGCTGCTGCTGCTTCAAGCTATTCCTGGCACCTTGAGACTGCAGTCCTGTCTGCTGTGCTCACCTTCCAGTCAAGAAAAGGATGGGGAAAGTGAAGCAGAATGGGTTCCCACTTCAAGGCATTGGGAGCCTATGTAAGTCAGTAAGAGAGGAAGGGGAGAATGAGGGAGAATGTAGTATGTATAACTTAGTGGTCATATTGCAGACCCTTCAGTGTAGGGATGGTTTCATCCACTTGTGTACCCTCAGCCCCATGATTGCCTAGAGTCAACTGTCCTTGGGCTACAAAAGGGTTCCCCACTTCTAGTTTAATCCTGGTTTAATGTTGACAGAACACAGTTTGTTGCCTGAAGACAAATAAAAGATGATGCCTCTCTTCTCTTTGCTAGCTATCCTCTTTCCATGTACACAAGCAGGGACGTAGCCGGGGGGGGGGGGGGTTCTTGGGTCCGGAGCCCCCCTTCCATTAGAAAAATGAATGGTGTGTGCTGCTGCGCCGCCGCACCCAAGCCCCATTATAATGGTGAAACTTAGTCTGGACCCCCCCCCCTTCCTAAAATCCTAGCTATGTCCCTGACACAAGCGAAACTGGTCACCAGACATCCAGAGGGTAATTGGCTGGCTTTCAGCCCAACATATGGCATCAACACACACAGCTTTTCTCTTCAGCATGATTGTGCATGCTATTCCCTTGCTTCCAGTATATGCCTTCCAATTTAGCCTCCTTACTTCACCTATTAGTAGAACCAGCATGATGTAGGTGTGAGAGTTTTGAGCATGGACTTGCTGATCCAGATTCAAGTCCCCACTAAGCCAAGCCATTTCTGAGGAGAATCTTGATCAGCCTCATCACCCTCACAGGGATGCAGTGGAGAAGAAAGACATGTCCACTGCCCTGCAACAAATAAATAGGCCCAGCTTAGCTGTGAACAGCAAATATACCACAGTTCTTGCCATAGACACAGTTCTTGGGATTCCTCTCTCCATGACACAGTCCACTATGGCTTGTATAAACCCAAACTTCAGGTTGCATGTGAGATTTAGGTGGCCGGATGTGTTAATAGGTGCCTGTTTGCTCAGAGGATAAAGTCCAGTGGAGCATGCATTAGTAGTGCCTGCCTACAACATACTGTAGGTCAAAGGGCTGGTAAATGTGGAAAAGCAAGATGAACAGACCCTTAGGTCAACAGAGGTGGAGTGAGAAAGGCACGTCATTTCCGGCTGTCTCCTTTTCTCCTATTCCTCACCCATTCTCCTATTCCTGTTGAAGAGGGAATTTCAGGAGGTGCTGCTTGTCATACAGGCAACTAGCAACATCTGTTAAAAAATCCTCTTCAAAACAGACATTAACAGTACAGGAAGCATCTCCAGTTTTCAATCTGGCAACTCTGCAGAGGACATACCATTAGTGTCACTCCCCATTTCCCACTGTGGCCGTTAGTCTCCTTGGAAGGTGGGTGCTAGCAGAGAAACATCCAGCTTCCTCCATCTTGTCTGTATTTAGACCAGGCTGCTGTGGCTTGTAGAAGTACAACAATGACAAATGCCAACAGTGAGGGCATTTGATGAAGTGGACTAAAGGTAAAAGCAGTCCCTTGACATGAATATCTAGCACCGAACACTGTTACCTTCCCACTGAGAAGTGGTACCTATCTACTTGCATTTGCATGCTTTCAAACTGCTACGTTGGCAGAAGCTGGGATTAGTGATAGGAGCTCACCCTATCATGTGGCACCCGCCTTGAACTGCCAACCTGCCCATCTTGCAGTCAAAAAAGTCAGCGTCTTAGCCACTTGAACCACTGCTCCACAAAATCTTACACTAGGATTTTTTTTCTGTTTCAGTGGCTCACATTTATATCTTTTGATGCACACAGTGAGGGTTAGTAATCTTGGTGGTTTATTAATTTGGGCATCGCTTTTTATTTATGGGCATCAGATATTTGATTTTCATATTAAATTTATGAAGGAATATGGATCACTGTTTCATATGTGGTGGACATGCCCTATCATTAAAAATTTCTGGAGGGAAGTACATAATGTTATAAGAGAAATATATGATCTAAATGTTGCACCAACACCAGAAATTTACCTATTGAATATAATTGAGGATAAAAAGATAAGGAAGTGTTTGAAACCGGTATTGTATCTTATTACAACAGCAAGGATAATAATTGCTAAAAACTGGAAGAAATGGGGAAATATTGAGGTAGATGAATGGCTAATAAAGGCTATAGATGTAATTGAGATGGATATGATCACAATGAGATTAAGAGATGAAGATGAATATGAAAGTAATATTGAAAAGAGTTGAAAACCAATGCTAAAGTTTTGTGAAAAAAGATGGTTTTAAGAAGATCTCACAAATACTAACAAGCTTCTGCTTTCTCTCTGTATATATTAAAACTTTAGTTTTTATGAATAAAATGGGTAAGGAAAAACTGAATAAGGAAATACAGGAAATAAAGGGTGAGGACAACTCTGTAAATAAATAGATAAAAAGATTGTGTTGGTACTAGATATTAGAAAACTAATACATAGCCCGGGACAATCAAGCAAAAGCTTGGGAAAACAATGTGGAGAGATGAAGTTGGATAGATGGACACATGAAATGGGGAATGTATACAGAAGAGCCAGAAATATGTAAATCCCAATTGATATAATAACAGGAAGATAAGGACTATAGAAAAGTTATATATGTAAGATACTATTACATTTAGTCTGATTATGAAATTAAAAAAAAATAGAACATGTAATAAGCAAGCATTCGGGGGGAGGGGAAAGAGACAAGTGAGAATATATGTAAGCATCTGTTTTTGTTTATGTTTGTATATATATTGTAAGATTATTTTTGAAAATAAAAAAAATAAGCTTATTTCATTTGTTTGAACTGGTTAATAGTCTTTAAAACTTTTCGTATTTTGATATGTTGATGCCTCTGATCCACTTTAGGCATAGTCTGCTTTCAAAAAGTATCCCATAAATTAACCTAACTCTACCATTGCAAACATCTCTCTGTAAGTCCATTAATAGAATCTCTGCTGTTTAACCATTTCAGAACCTATGTTCCTTAATTTTAGGCCTGAAACATTACAAAATGTGTACCATTCAAGCAAGTACTGTGATGATTTAATCAGAGGAAACACTTTATTATGATGGGAGTTAATGACCAACAACATTTGGAAGACTGTACATCCTACATCCCCTAATCTAGTTGCATCCATTGCTCTGTTCCAGCTTCAATATTAGGATTTGCTGTCTACTTACTTCAGTATTTGCCCTGCTGCTCATATGTCAAGCAGTAGAGTTAGATGGCTGTAGCAGCCTCAAATGAAACAATACACACTAGTAGATAGGGTGATCTAGAAAATATACTGAAATATGTTCAAGATACAAAGTATTCCAGCAACAAAGCCCAATGTGCTTGGACATTTATCCTAAGCATATGGACCAGAATTTACTGCAATGGAGAGGAGTATCATGGCAGGTACATCAGTATGGAAGACCCACTGAAATCCAGAGGTTCAAAAGAATAGTGACAACCCCTTAAAGGAAGAACTGGGGAACCTTTGGCCTTTCACATGTTTTGGACAAGCCCACCATAGTTTGGCCATGCTGGCTTGGGACTCTGAGAGTTGAAGTCTGAAAGATTCCCCATCTGCTGCTTTAAATTTCGTGTCTATCTTGAATTGAAATACATTCTGAACAAAGGAACTCATCCACTGGAACCTTACCATAAATACCCAGTCATTGAAACTGTACCAGATGCTAATAGGGATATAGCAATTGCAGAGATCCATTGAGATGTGATAAGCTGCCAACATGTAAATTGTTAGCCAATACACCATGAAGAATGGGTGCTGACCTGAAAAACATGGTGATGAAACCCGGTTTCATGATAATGTGGTCTTCATAATGGTCTATACCTGTTATGTGGTAGACAGGCAACTTTGGAAGGAAGTAGCAAGCAGTGTGGCAAAAAACAAGTTGTTTTCCTGGAAAGGTCTCCAGTACTGTTATTGGCATCTCTCCAGAGCCTCTGGGTCCACTGTTCACTGACTCAATCTTGTGAGCAAATACATACAGCGAGCCATGTTTCAGATGCCTAAGGCGCCGATTATGGCACCAAACCAATGTTCACTTCAAACCCAATTCAAGATAGCCAGAGAGACAAAGTGAACCCAGTTTATACTGTACCTGAATTTTCTTTTCTACTTGAGTTGGGAAGGCTCACTATAGCTTGAAAAAAAAAAATGAGCCACATATGCTAGATCAACACAGCAGTAACATCCTTGCATGTAAACCAAAAGCACAGAAGGATGGCCCTTTGCAATAATTCCAGAACCTAAATTGTGCTGGGTTTAAGCTCCTGGAAGCCCCAGTGAGCATGATCAATGGTCAGAGATTCTGGGACTTGCAGAAAGCATGCTCAGGATCCCAAGGTGAGAACCACTTTGTAGCACGACAGCAGCTGCTCAACAAAGTCTTAGGAAAGGAACCCTGTTTGGCCATTCAACGAGAGATGTTAATGAATTAATCCTGAGCCCTTTGCATGCAGAGTAGGTGTACATCTACCAAATTAGAGCCCTTCCCAATATCGCTAGAGCAGGGGTTCTCAGCTTGTGACTCATGGGCCTCTGGGGAAATCCATGAACTGGATATATGCCTAAATATCTTTTGATTTCTTCTGTCACTTTCAAAATTGTAAGGCTGTTGCATTATTTTTTCCCCTGGGAGGGGAACCACAGCTTTCATCAGATGCTTAAAGTGACCCAAGCAAAGGCTAAGAATCAATGTGCTAGATATTGTGGGCATCAGGTCTGGAAGTGATGAGAAATGAAGAAATCAAGGGTGCACCCTTGTGTGGAGTGCGCAAGGCAACCCCTCCCCTTCCACAATTTCCTTCCCATAGGGGAAAAACCAAAAGAGTTCCTCCCACAAATAAGAAAAGTTCTTGGAACCAAGTTGTTACTCTGCATTATATTTTCATTAATAAATAAGATCTCTTTTAATAACACCAAACATTTAACAGAACCCCCCTCCCCATTTCCTTTCCTTCCCACAAACAGAGATAATGTCTATAAAACAGTCACTTCCCTCTCTCCTCCCTTCCCTATTTTTCACCTCCTGAGGGAGAAGCAGAGGATGCCCAGACACCTCAGTCCTAGAGGGAGGAGGGACAGTAAAGGGGAGGATATGGGGTGATGGGGGGGGGAGGAATGGGGGGAGAAAGGAGAGGTGTCTGCAATCAGCCTGCTCCCAACAGGCAACGAGACAAGCAGCAGATGAAGAAGATGATCAGGGCCCAATGAGATTATTATTAACTGTGCATCAGAGAGTGTTTGTGCATGGGGGAACAATTTTGTTTCAAGTAAACGGAGGAGCCACCACTGTCCAAGTTGTTGCTATACCTAGCCCCAAAGGCCTTCCAGAACAGGGCAGGTCTTGGGCCAACCTTCACTCTTGCAGTCCAGCCAATCCCCCCTCAGGCCTAAGCCTGGAAGCGCACACTGCGGCTGCATGTTGGGAAGCATTGCAATGCGGAAGGGATGATACGCCTGCTCAAGCCAGGGAGAGTGGGGGAAACTGGACCCTTCTGGATCCTCTAGGGCCTGGCCCACAGGAACTAAGCAGCCCCCCAATCCCACCCCAGAAGGGCCAACTGGAGGGTCCAGTGTCCACACTGGTTCCACCACCACCCTCTGCTCCCAGAAGTGGGTGGCCACTTCACATGACGGAGCAACTTTTTGCTTTTTCCTTTTTGAAAGTGGAGGAGATGAGCTCAGATCGGCTGGGCAAGCGGAGGAGTCTCTTGGGAAAGCTCCGGGCTGGGCTTTTGGGGGTTTGGGGTCCAGGCTTGCTGAGGCAGATGGATGCCGCTGTCCGGAAGATGCTGTGCACACTCTTCTCTGATGTAAAGGCTGAACACTCCAGATAGGTTTCTGCTCCAAGCTGCTTGGCAACAGCACAACCCTGCAAAAAGAAGAGAGTGCAAGAGAAAGAAGGCATAAGACAGAGAACTGATTCACTTAAGGAAGAGGAAAAGCCCAGCAATGTGGAAGCACTGGTCAAAAGGCTCCAAGGTATGTGAAGGGATACCACAGTTGTTTGTGGCAAGGATCATAGTCTGCAGTTACTTTTTTGGACTACAATTCACAGAATCTCCTAGTCATTATGACCAGTAACTGCTTCATGTTCTGTAAGGCCTTAGAGGGAGCAGAAGAATCAATGTGTTGAACTGATGCAGCTGAGATGCATGGAGTTGGCAATAATATCTCTGCTAAAGTTGTAATCTCAGTGGCTCATTTATTACACAGCTACTCAACAACAGGAAGAAATCTGAATGTACAAGATGGTAAATTTGTATGGGACAGACATATCCACCGAACCTAAAATTCCTGACTTGGTTTAGCTGTATGATGTGCCTTTCATCAAGTCTTTGTGTTTGTAGTGTGTTTGCTTGTTGAGTGCAAACTCACTACTAAGAGCAGATTTTGTTTCTTTATATATTATGTGAGCAAAGCACTACACAATACTTTTTTTTTGACTTTGAAGAAAAATAATACAGTTATGTCCAGAGTGCATTTCATACTTTGTTGATGCCATTCTTTGGAATTAAACAGCAAATTTATGTGAGTGCAGGCTTGTGTTAGATTTTTTTTCTTAACCATTTGAGCTTGGAACAGAAAATTTAAACACAATCATTTGCACTTTCATAACTATAGATGCAAATAATGTCCAAACAAAAAGGACTGGCTGGTCACATCAACCAAGACAACACTCATCCTTCCTATAAGAAATCCGGATAGGAGAAAGGATCTCATAGGCTAGAAATCAAGACCAGCATAAGACATGGCTTTACCTGTTCATACGAGACAGGAGCTTGCTTTTGGTGGGATAGTTCCATCAGGGTGCTGAAGTCTGTGCGCAGATCTATCTTGCAACCAATCAGCAATACGCGGGTGCTGGGACAGTAGTCCAAGATTTCTGTTTTCCACTGCAAAGGGAGAGAGAATTTATACAGAATGCACAAACTACACCCCAAGGTTGCAAGGCTTAAGCATTGATCCCATGTAACAGAGAAAGCATCAAATCACAATACATTCCACTCCTACACTTCGGTTTAGTTTAAAAGCTGCAACACAGACTGGAAATACTTTCATCAGCACCCTACACATCAGGTATTGTGGATTTTTTTGAAGCAACATATCTATAGTTCCATATGAAAATTCGAGCTCCCTCTATTTTAGAGATCCGGAAGAAATCGCTAATCTCTTTAGCCCAAAATTCTAATCTCCAAGCTGCATATGACAAGAATTACCTGTCTTTGCAGACACGAGAAGGGGGAAGTGGCCACAGATGTTGGAATACCAGGACTGATCCTGGGCTTTGGAAGACTAGTGGTAGATTTCAATTACTACTACATGCGCATTTGAAGGAAAGTATATTAATAGACCAGTTGGCTTGGTGTTTTTAGCCTAGACACACCACAGGGGGAAAATATTTAACAGGACTCAGAAATCCTCTTCACTTTCCCAGACTGGGATAGGCAGTGATCTAGATATGAATATTAGCATGCAATGGGGAAAAGCCAACACTAACTGAACACTAGCTATCAGTCTATGAACACAGTGTAACTTCCACAACTGACCACTTCTGGAACCAAATGCTGGAAAGCCATCTCACATCCCTTGAGCAATGACCTTCTCTAGATATGTGCACTGGCTGGCCACTTTTCAAATTTTCTCCCTACTCCAAATAACAACAACAACAACAAATCATTTGATCCTAGCCCTGTGTCTGAATCACAGTTAATGGGCCTGTACGATGCCATATAATCCATCTTAGTGGAGAGGTATTTCAGGAAGTGCTAGTTCAGAATATTTTCAACACAGATGCAGACTAGAATGACAGGGATGCTTAAAAGATGCAGGAACCATAAAAATAAACTTTTTAAAATCCAAGGCTCACTATGTCCCAAAACACTCTGCCGAACTAATCCATTTTCACACTGCTTTAACTGCTCTGGATCAATGTTAGGGAATTCTGGGAACTGCAGTTTTCTGAGACATTTAGCTTTCTGTCAGAGCTCTAGTGCCACAATAAACTACAATTTCCAGGATTCCCTAGCACTGAGCCAGGGCAGTTAAAGTGGTGTCAAACTGGATTATTTCTGTAGTGTGTTTTGAACCTATGACACAAAAATTAATTGGGAAGTAAGAAACATTTAGTGCAGGAATGAGTAACTATGCCCCCACCAGATAGCTGACTAACTCACCAGTGGCTAGGGCGGATGAGAATTGAAGTCCAACATCACATTTGCTCATCCCAATTTACTGCATGACATCTAAGTAGCATGAACATTTTGTGCCACAGAATTCTTCCTTCTCTCTACTGCAGTTTCCTAAGCACTCCCTTCAAATTTTTTTCCAGAGGAATCCCTAAGCATCCAGAACAAATTTTCCAAGGGCAGGGCGCAGGAATGATGACAGAAAGAGTTAGTTCCACAGACAAATACTTCATCTTTTCACTAATATATAATGTTGAGGTACAGCCGCTTATCATTATCTTTTTCATCATCAGTGAGACTGAATAACACTGCATTTTAGGGAATCTTCAGAAATTCACTGTTAGAGAATTTACTGGAGATCTACAAAACAAAAGTTAGCAGAAAAAGAAGCACTATCACTTTCCAGGTACTGTACAGTACCTAGAACCATTTAAGTGCTTTAATAATTATTGGAGGCCATTAACAAGACAAACATTTATAGTGGAGCAAGAAGTAGAAGAAAGTTGCTTTGGGAAACTACAGCTCTCAAAACCAGCCAACATGGCTACTGGATGTGTTGGCCGGAGGATTCAGAGAATGTTAGTCTCCCTAAAGCATCTTTTCCAAGCATTATAAGTGAGCAGTAGTTGGATGATCTGGCAACTGATCTTCAGTTATGTGGAAAACAACAAATGAACAAACAAGAAGCTTAGAAAAATGCTTTTGGCATACTTCCTGGGCCACTAGTTGTAGTCTGTGTTCTTCTAATTATAATACAGTGGGCCCCTCATATCCACTGGGATTTGGTTCAAGGACCCCCTGTGGATACTAAAATCTATGGATGCTCAAATTCCATTATATACAGTACATAGTAAAATGCTATTGCAAAGTCAAGGTTTGCTTTTTAACATTTTGTTTTGGACTATTTTCAAGCTATATATGGTTGAATCTGTGGATGCAGAATCTGTGGATACGCAGGGCCAGCTGTACCATAATTATCCAAAACAGCCTGGATTCTGAGAGGCTATTCTTCAGGGGCTCAGGAGTTAGGAAGAAAAAGTAGTATGTTTTGCTGCTCAAGTAGAATCATATCATTATTATACTCAGCTGCACATAAAAGCATAATATTGCCCTGAACTGTGCATGCTTACATATAACATGCAAAATACATCATGTAAATGTGGAATTTCAATCCCCATAAATGAGAATTCCTTTTTTTATGCCATGTTAAAAAAACAGGGCCCAGATACTGTATCCAAAGGATAACAGACCAGTTGGCCATCTTTTCTTGCAAATGATCCAAGGATGGTGAAAACTTTGGACCTCTAGGTATTTTGGATGACCGCTTCCAAACCACCATATTGCTTGTCATACTGGCTGAGGCTTCTGTGGATGGAAGTCCAAATTATCTGGACACCAGGGATTACCCTACCCCCACTATCCTAAGGAGTTTTGAGGCACAGTCTCCTCATTCTCACTCATCCTTGTTACACTACTGGATGTACACGAGCATGAGAAACTGGACAGAAAGACTGGATACCTTTCATGTATGTAACAGACCCCAAAACCCTTGCAAGGGAGACTCCAGAAATGTCGCCTTATCCTTGGTGCATCCTATCAAGTCACATACTGACAATGTTCATAGTGTAAAGCTTTAGGTCTTATGAAAAGAGGGGCAAGAACAAGTGGCAGTCAGACACTCCTCACCTTCTTCAGTGCACTGTCCATGGTCTCAGGGCGGCTGACATCAAAGCAGAGTAGGACAGCATCTGAATCACTGTAGCAGAGGGGGCGCACATTGTCATAATAAGGGGAGCCTGTGGAAAGCAGAAAGGCAGGTCAAAGGACTCCCTTCAGCTAAAATCAAGGAAAAGAAAGAAGTCTCTCTCTATTTCCAATGGCCTAACATAACACTGTCCTATTTTTGGATTACACACGTCATGCTGTGTGTGTGCGTGCTTGTGGGACAAAGTGGTGATTTTTTTTCACTCTTACAGAAGTAAGGCAAAGATAAAAGGAACCAGTCTTTGACAGAGTTGCTCCCCAGCTCACCTCATTTCCACTGCACTCTGCAGGACTCTGCGTGTTCACCCCCTACCACACGCACACCCATTTTAGGATTTCCCAGTCTGCTTGGGAAATAGCTTCACTATGGTTTATATAACCAAGGCCATCTACCCACCCACTCCCAACCCATGCAATCAATATGGGTGGGGGTGGAGTTCCCATTTTCTGGAGATTTAGGAGGGGAAGATGCAACATACAGGGGGGGAACAGGGGTTGCTTAGCAACATTTCTTTCACTGGCAAGGGGAGAGAGAAAGGGGAGAGAAAAATGGGTTGCATATCTGCAAGGGACATTGTGCATGCATGAACAGGGGAGGGGGAGAGAGGGCTGCACAGGGTGTTGGGAGTGAGGGGAGCTGCTGCATAGATGATAAGGGGGTGGAAGAACAGGAATAGGATCACAGGCAACCCCCCAATCTTCTATCAGAAACAGCAGCATCCAAAATGCTTCTGCAGCCCAGACACTGCGTGCCTAGAATAGCAAGCAACCTCTGGCTCCCTGCACCATCGCCATCACCATGGCAACCAAGGGGATCCAAGTAGCCAGGGACCCCCATCTCTGGCCCCCTTCAAAAGAGGGGATGCTGCAGAAACAGGAGTGGCTGTTGCCCATTCTCAGTTGCTAGGATAACCCTCTTGCAGCCCTCCACACACACAATACTTTTAAAGAGCCCCTTATCGTGAATGGGGCATGCCCCTCTTAATCTCCCCCCACCCCGACATTTCTTTAGCAATGATCCACAGAGCCTCTTGCCCTAGGATTTCTGTCCCTGCTCAATGCATATGTATGTATGTGTCCACAGACACATGCACACAATGGGCAAGCCCTCCTCCTCTCTGCATTCCAGAAGAGGAATGGAGTCAAAACTGATCAAAGGGAAAATGAGCCCAGCACCTTCAGCATCCAGATATTTACTGGAAATGGAAGAAGAAATTGGGGAGGGCTAGCAGAAAACACTGCAGCATTTTAAACTTCAACCCCTGGTTGGGGAGGGAAGTAGAGCCTCTCTCATCCTAACACAAAATGAGAAATGATAGATTCTGGATTTGGCACAGGAACCCTGCCATACAGGTGTTCTCTGCTGAAACCCACAAAGAGCTCCTTTTCTAAAGCTGCTTCCCTAGGAGCAGGGTCTCAATTTTGTGCCTTAGTCCCATACACCCCTCTCCCCAAATCACTGCTTCTTTAAAAAGAGAACCCCAAGTTCCGCATTACAATGCCCCCTTTCTCCCCAGCTCAGGACTGCAACATACTGTAAAACACACACTCCCAAAACACAAAGGAAATCCCCCCCTTTTCATTCCTAAGTGCCTCAAAGCAATCTATCATGGCCAGCTAGGTGGGAGAGGTGGAATTTAATTTGCACTCATCTGAACTGCACTCATTCCCTCTTGCATAAAGGCTACTAAAGATCATGCAGCACCTCAACGGCTCACATCTGACACACTAAAACAAACCCTGGAAGCAGATGAGGTATCCTGGTGTCCTTCCCTACCATCCATCTTCCCCCCCACATCCACATTTCATCCTCTTCCCTCTCCCTATCCCCATTTCATCCTCTATGTATCTCTGTGCCAAGCAATAAGGTTCAGCAAATTATTGCTCTGTTCAGGTTGCCTCACTGCAGCATAGCAGGCTGGGCAGACTGACAGTTGTCGGCCCTTACAGCAGTGCCCAAGGGCCAAAGGGGAGAAAGAGGCGGCTCACCTGACGTGTCCCACAGACTGAGCTCCACACGTTGCTCCTCCGTCTCCAGGCAAGCTGTGTAGTTTTCAAACACCGTGGGCACGTAGGTCTAGGGGTCAGACAGAAGGTACTTAATAGTCACTCAGGCAGAAATTGGGGTATGAATGAGAGGGAAAGAAACAAGAGAGATGAAGAGCTATGGTGTCATGCTCTGCCAGGAACCCACGCTGGCACCAAAAGAGATGACAGCCCCCAAGGAGAGACAGTGTAGGGCTAGCCCCACTCCACAAAGTACACACACATACACACATGCATACACACTGACAGTACTGTCAAAAGCAGGCTGACAAGTAGCAATGTAATGTACAGGTCTGTCTCTTATCCAGAAATGGGCAAAGGGAAGATCAATGCATATAAAAATTTCATTTTCCTGCAACCTAGTGCACTGTGGGGACCATATTGGACTGGGATGACTGGAGCTCCGGTGCAATGCATCTGGAAGGCTCTTGATTTGGAGGAAAGCTGCACTCAAAGCAGTAGTAACATCCCCATTGCATGCACACATAACCTTCTATGTATCACACTGTCAGGGGACAATGGAGGTTGCAGTCCAAAAGCATCTGGAAAATCTGAAATCCAAATGATGGTAACACCCAACCGATATACTGTACCCTTTAAGACAAGCAACTCCTTTAGCCCAAAGCTGTTTAGGGGGAGAATAAAAAAGCAGAGTATGTCTGCATCCTAAAGCAGTGCTTCTTAAACCTGCAGGACAAGCAATTATTGATCACTAATGGGCCAGAGACGGGCACCCTGTATGTGCCCAATGGCTACAACTGACTTTTTCTTGCCTGGAAACTCTCCAGGGACTGGCAGCAGATGGCTTGGGAGCTGACCTCAGCCCACAGACCACCACTTTGCATGGCACTGCTCTAGAAAGCGAACTTCCAAGTGCTAAAGGTTGCTGACTGCACCCCAGTCGCCCAGCACAGCCTGCAGCTGGAGGCACAGGATGCCGGAAAGAGGGAGGCATCTGAGGGAGCAGGGTGCCCAGAGGTCCTCTTCTTCCAGGACATGTCCTACACTTCAACCTTCTGTCCAGGAGGAATTCCAAAATGTACTCCATTTTGAGCATCACCAAAATGCCCATTGAGCAACATGTTTACTGTTGCCCTTTGAGAAACTGGTCTACATGGCAGCCTGCCCTCTCTGCAAATAGAGGAATAGGACGGATCTTTCTAAAATTCATTTTCCCTAGGAACAGCAGTAGACATGACCTGCCCTCTCCAGAGCTCAGGGCATGTTTGTTTCTTGGAGGGGAAAAGTTGAGGAGTACACTATGCAAATGTTGATGAAAGGGTCCTCCCCTTAATTTCAATGCAATGGACAAATGAAAGGACTAATTTAAATGTAGATTCATTCATGGGTTTACTGCTAGTAAAGTACAATTCTAAGCCTTTGTCTTCCTCAGAGGTCTAGAAGTATATTGCAAGCAAACAAGGCATTTAAACTAAGTTTTAAATTTAACGATCAGAAAAATACACAATGAAGCCCATAATAAATGACAGTATATGTAATACAGCTGTAAATAAACCATATGAAATGAATGGATACGTTATATGAGTGTTTTTAGCTTTTATTTGGTAATGCCCTACATTTTTCTTGAATGTCTTCCATTTTCGCAGTGCCTTGTCCTCCTTTGTGTTGAGGACATCTGGCCACCCGGACAGGGAGCAACTCCCACAGGCAGGGTGACCAGAGGTCCTCCTTTCCCAGGACATGTCCTACATTTCAACCTTCTGCCCAGGAGGAATGAAATGATGTCCTCCACTTTAATCACACCCAAGAGGCATGGATTTACGTTTTCTGTGCAGGAGAAATCCCCAAATCCCCTCCATTTTGAGCCTGACTAAGGAGGATGCATTTACGTTAGTGCCCTCAGCATTTATTTTCTGTCCGGGAAGAATGTCACAATGTCCTCCATTTTGAGCCCGACAAAGAACAATGATTTTACATCTATATTAACATTTTTAGCATTTATTTTCTGCCCAGGAGGAATTCCAAAATGTCCTCCATTTTGAGCCTGACTAAGGAGGACGCATTTACATTTATATGAGCGTTTTTAACATTTCTTTTCTGTCCAGGAGAAATCCCACTATGTCCTCCATTTTGACCCTAAGAAGCATGAATTTATATTCCTATGAGTGCTTTTAGCATTAATTTTCTGACCAGGAAGAATTCCAAAATAACCTCTATTTTGGGCATAACCAAGAAACATATTCATATTCATGTTTTTAGCACTTATTTTCTACCCAGGAGGAAATTTCACAACGTCCTCCATTTTGAGCCTGTCTAAGAAGCATTGATTTACATGGATATTAATGTTCTTAGCATTTATTTTCCCTCCAAGAGCAATTTCAAAATGTCCTCCATTTTGAGCATAACCAAGAAGACTGAACTTATCATCATCATCATCATTCTTTTGTTTTATTTATATAGCGCTGTAGATTTATATTCCTATGAGTGCTTTTAGCCTTTCTTTGGCCACGCCCTCCACTTTCCATGAATGTCCTCCATTTTTTGGGGGGGGAAGGAGGTCCTCCTTTGAGGGGCCTTCATTGAACCCAGTGGCCCCAAACCCAAGGCTGCCTGGCTGTGAGGCCAGACCCCGCTAGATAGAGAGAGAGAGAGAGAGACCACCACCTACCTCCGGGTAGCAGTCCTTGGCCAGCACCTGCAGCATGGCCGTCTTGCCACAGTGGACGTCGCCCACCAGGACCAGCTTGCACCGGGCCACCACCGGCTGCGGAGTCCTCCTCTCCCTCATGACGACGACCGGCGCCCTGCAGCAAAGTCCCTCCACTGTCTAACTCCTCACTCCTCACTCACAGTGAGGGAATGACGAGGGACGCAGCCGGGGGCAGGCTTTATATACGGCTGGCAGGAGCCAATGAAAAGCGGGGGCGGGGTCTCTCGCGGCCAATCAGGAGGAACAGGTTCCCAGGCTGGCCATCGGTCATAGAGGTAAAGGATGCCTTTTTCGCCCCCTCTCTTCCCGGATTGAAAGCGACGCTCTCTCATACCTGGCTGCAAGGATTCATTTTATTTCTTTCAGACTGAGGTTTAAAATTGTGTTGTTGTTTTTTACTAAAAGGGGAGGAAGGGCTGCAATTGGAAAGTGCAAACCACAAAGGTCCAAAACACACACTGCAGAAATAACCAAGCAAAATGCACACACATCATGAGAGATTTCAAAGCTTCACTGGCTTCTTCTTCAATTAAGTCTTAATTGAAGAAGGATTGATTGGCCAAGGATTGATATCCTTCTGTCATATTAATTATTATGGTGACAGAAGGATATCAATCCTTGGCTAAATAGGGAGCTAAGACCTAAAGATAGCATTGGTCCAAAACACACTGCGGAACTAATCCAGTTTGAGACTGCTTTTAACTGCCCTGGCTCAAGGCTAGGGAATTCTGGGAACTGTAGTTTTGTGAGGCATTCATCCTTCTTTGTCAGAGAGCTCGAGTACCACAAACAAGCTACAAATCCCAGAATTCCATAGCATTGAGCCAGGGCAATTAAAGTGGTGTCACACTTGACTATTTCTGCATTGCAGATATAGCCATGGTCTTGGGGTGCATCTACACTGTAGGAATTATGCAGTTTGACACCACTTGGCTCCATCCTACAGAATCCTAGGATTTATACTTTGGTGGGGCACCAACAGTCTTTGGCAGAGAAGGCCCAAGACCTCGGGAAACTGCAGTTCACATTCCATTGGAGCTGCAGCACTTACAGTGGTGTCAAACTGCCCCCCCCCCATAACAAATTATCCTGCTCAGGTCTTGCAAACTCAGGACTCCTTGATGGAGTCAGTCCACCATAGGGATCACTCTCTTTTTCTACTGCCTTCCTACTTTATTAGGTATTATCGTTTATATGCAAAGGAATCTTGTAGCACCTTTTTAGTCTCAAAGGTGCTACAAGATCCCTTTACATACTGATCACAACTAACACGACATGGTCCAAAACACACTGCAGAAATAATCCAGTTTGAGACAGCTTTAACTGCCCTGGCTCAATGCTAGACAAATCTGGAAACCATAGTTCTGTGAGACATTAACCTTCTCCGTCAGAGAGCTCTGGTGCCACAATAAACTACAATTCCCAGGATTCCCTAGCACTGAGCCAGGGCAGTTAAAATGGTCTCAAGCTGGATTATTTCTGCAATGTGCTTTGAACCTATGTCTTTGAATTCTGTCATCTTATCTGTATGATGTATAGAAACTGGGTCATGCCAACCATAACATTAGATCCTTCTTCGGGACTTTTTAAAATGTTATCAGTGACTAAACACTCTGCCGGCTTAATGACCAAGCAGTATTTGTGTTCCAGCATCCTACGTAAGAGGAAGTGGATGGCGTCCCACCCAGGTAGCTTTGCTTAAAAACAAACCCAGGTGGGTCTGTGTGTGTCAACTCGTGTGATTCAAATCCTGTGCTGAATGTATTCGTAGAACATGACAAATGTTGACAAATTCAGAAATCTCAGCATTTGCATTTCAAGTCTGACTTATGAAATGTAAGCATCAAGTGCAGTTCATTTATTTATTAAAAATATTTTGTGACTTATTTGCTGAATCTGGGGGGGGGGTCCACGTAGTTGCTTCATTTTTGTTGTAGAAAGAAAAATCAAAGCTTTTTGTGGGTATTTTTGGGCTATGTGGCCATGTTCTAGAAGGGTTTATTCCTGACGTTTTGCCAGCATCTGTGGCTGGCATCTTCAGAGAATGCTAGCATGGAAGAGAGTGGGGTATGTATATACTGTGTAACCCTTGGTTGGGAGGAGTGATTTTCATGTTAATCTGTGCATTTTTATTTGCTTGTTTCCATTAACATGGAAATCACTCCTCCCAATTTAGGGTCACACAGTATATATACACCCCACTCTCTTCCATGCCAACATTCTCTGAAGATGCCAGCCACAGATGCTGGCAAATGTCAGGAATAAACCCTTCTAGAACATGGCCACATAGCCCGAAAAACCCACAAAAAACTATGGATGCCGGCCATGAAAGCCCTCGACTTCACATAAAAGCATCTAGTAGATTCCTTGTGTGATATTACTCCCCTGGTCCAAAACAGCAGCTGTTCCTAGAAAGGAAACATCTATTAATATTTGGAGCCTGCATTCCAGATGACAAAAAATAGAGGCTATTATGATGATCCAAAACACACTGCAGAAATAATCCAGTTTGAGACTGCTTTAACTGCCTGTCTCTGGGAATTATAGTTTTGTGAGACATTTAGCATTCTCTGTCAGACAGTTCAGGTGCCACAACAAACTGCAATTCCTAGGATTCCCAAGAACTGAGCAAAGGGAGTTATACTGGTCTCAGATTGGATGATTTCGGCAGTGTGCTTTGGACCAACGTTATGTTTAGGTCCTTAGTCCCTATTTGACCAAGGATTGATATCTTTCTGTCATCTTAACTGAAGAAGAAGCCAGTGAAGCTATCACTGTTTTATGGAATTTGGATTTTTGTTGCATTTAGGTACTTAGTATTGTCAAAAGAAATCTGAGAATTTCTCAGTTCACAGTGACCTTTAAAAACACACCAAATGGTGAAAAATATGTCTAACATTTAGTTTAGCATTCTGTGTGTGTGTTTGTGTTTAATATAGAATGAATACACACACACACATACACTACATGTTTATCAAACCATTTCCTGTATTGCTATGTACTGTATATGCATTATCCTACTTGAAAGTATGTATTTTCCCTGGAAGAAGATTAACCATCCATTATGAAGCCAAGCCCTCCCTCCAGTCCATCTGCCTTGGTCCAGGCCTTGGAGGTAGAGAGGAACTGCTGGACCTCTTACCCTTTCCCTCCACCACTCCCTTCTCCTTCTGTGTCATGTCTTTTTAGATTGTAAGCCCGAGGGCAGGGAACCGTCTAATTAAAAAGATTGTATGTACAGCACTGTGTAAATTTACAGCGCTTCATAAATAAAGGTTAATAATAATAATAATAATAATAATAAGATAGTGCCCCCAGCAGGTAATGTATAGGTTGCCATAAAGTAACTTAGGACTTGGTCTAAAAACAAGTCCTGGCTTGTCTCCATTGCTTGCCCCTTTCTGAGGCCAGTTTAAATGACCCAATATGTTATTCACATACTTTAAAATGCTGCCACTTTTCTATGGAATTAAAATGGATGTGTGGGTGAGGTTAGTCCAACCTCCAGCAAGTCTCTGACTCTGAAGGAAAGTGACAACCCTTTTGTGGGCAAATGAGCAGCTAGAAAATGGTTGGGGCCCTGCCTCAAGGGCTCTTCCACACTACATAATTATAGCACTATAATTCTAGTTTAAATGCCATGACAACATCCTATGGAATCCTGGGATTGGTAGTTGAGAGATAGACATTTACACTGCCCCAGAGTGATCAGATGTCCTTTTCCAGGACATGTCCTACATTTCAACCTTCTGTCCAGGAGGAATTTTAAATATCCCCCATTTTGAGCATGACTCAGAAGCTTGAATTTATTTTAGTGTTTTTAGCTTTTATTTTGTAATGCCCTACTTCTTCTCAAATGTTCTACATTTTGTGCCTTGCCTTCCCATGCTGCCCCAAATTCCCCCCATTACATTCCTTCTGAGATAAAAAAAGCAAGGTGCCCAGCGTCTATAATGGTTGAACACCTCATTGTGATGTGAAACATCATGTAAATGGTAGGGCCAGTCTTGCAAGCAAGGAAATATTGAAATGCACAAATAGTCATATTTAATAGGCATTTGTATACCATGTCCGAGAGGCAGTGTGGTGTAGGGGTTTGTGTGCTGAACTAGAACTCTGGACACCACCAACAACAACAAATACCAAGTTACTTTCAAGTCCTATGGGTCACCTCTTTTTCTGTTTCCTCTGTGGAATCTGAACACTCATCCTTGGGACCAAACACTGAAAACTTTATCAGTATTATATCCCAAAACAAAACCCACATCCCAGTCTGATTAGAATGTAGTTTGACTGAGCTGTAGCAGATCAATATTTTGAATGTGTTTCCTTGAGATATTTATATCCCTATCAAGGGATCTCATGGTGGTGTGCACATAAAATCAATGTAAGCAGTTTAAAAGCATTTAAAATTGAAAACAACAAAAATAATCAAAACAGGTTAAAATCATGTAAACTAATTTAATTTCCAACACTTGCCCTCCAGTTTGTTTTGTGGACCAATATGAACTAGATAGAGTCGCTGGCAGATATTTTGCTGTATGTGATGGAGCAGTAATCCGGTCTATCTCATGAATGAAGGAACATGGCCTCCAAGGCTGGGACACCTGAGACAGAAAACCCCATAAGCTGAGAGAGAGAGAGAGAGACATGGTACCTTTAGGGTATTTAGGCCTTGAACCCCTTGGCCTAAGGAAGAACCTTGTGTAGTACTAAAATTTGCCACTTCCAACAATAGAGTCAATTCAGCAAAATGTGCTGTGCTTCTGGGCCCTTCCAGATGGACAGCTCTTAGCACCACCGATCAAAGACATCCATGGATATACTGTACAGGTTGAGTCTCCATTATCTATGCCATGATATTTAATGGGACTTGAGCATCCACAGATTTTGGTATCCATGGGGGTCCTGGAACCAAAATCCAGCGGATACCAAGGGCTCACTCTATATGAAGCATAAATGAATTTTGTGTTTACACTTGGGTCCCATCTCCAAGATATCTCATTATGTATGTAGAGGTACATGCAAAAACAGGTATTCCAACATCCAAAACATCAGCATTATCATCACCATCATCCAAAAACCAAAACCCTTCTCGTCCTAAGCATTTCAGATAAAGGATATTCAACCTTTGCAGCTACTGTGCCCTTGCCTCCTTAACAAATTTTCCATGCAAAGAAGAATGTGGAAGAAAGGGTTTGGAAAATATGAAAGGATTACAAGTGAGAACGGTGACTTCTTGATCTGCCCACCCCCATGAAAGATGCAAGGTGATTAGTCTATAAAAGCTTCATTTAGAAGGTCATACTGGGGTAGCAGTCCTGCTATAACAAAGCTTTAAGTGTGGCTTCCCCCTTGAAAATGAGATGTGTGCCTTGATGTCCTGTTGATTCACACTTCTGGGAGCATGCCTTGTTCTGGGAAAAACACTCATCAGCTGTTAGCCCCCACTGTGTAAATTCAGCAACAGTGACAAGGATGGAGGGGGCAAGGGGGGACATGTGAAGGGGCGCCAAAAATATGTGTGGGCCACATGTTGCTCACCCCTGTGCCATGACCATTTGGCTGCCCAGTTAATGGAAGTGATAAACAGTGGAAGCAACAGGAACTGGGAATGGGTGTTTGTCTCATCTAGATGTGTGGCACCCAGCAGGGATCTAAGGGAGGATACTGCCTTCTCTTTTTACAAATTGCTGACATTTGTCTGGACCACAAGCTGTCACTGAACAAAGCTGAGTTCTGAGGGCTGGAGAAGGCACCTTGTTTTTGGCTTTTGAGTCAGAATCTAGGTTTCAGAAGTTGCCTGGACATATATTCTGCATTGCTTAATGTTTGGGAAATGACCCAGTGCTCTTGCCTGTGAGTTATCTTTGGTTTATTTCTAGCAAATTATTTTTACATCCTCGTCTCCTACCAGAAAGGAATCTTTGAGCGCATGGGGTTCTTTGGATTCATGTTTACTTAAGCGGCTCCTTGTCTGCAGCTGTGGGCACTGGCTAAACAAAAGGAGTAATTGGAAACATCTGACAGAAGTCATTTGTTTTTTGTTGTTGTTTCAAACTTTCCGTAAGGACTAAGGTTTGAACAATAGACTTTAATGAGAATAATAGTACCTAACTGGAAAATGTGGCTGGCTCTAGATCAGATTCTTATAATTGGCAATACTCACGTGAAGTTGGCTTTACACAGATATTTGGAGAAGTCCAGCCAGGCCCTGTCCATGGGACCCCCAAGTGCAGCCCTGAAGCTCCAGACTCTCCCCCTTCCCCATGCTTCCATATTTATTTTGGGGTGATTTTTTCACCCAAAAATCAGTTACAAGTGTTCAAACCATGTCACAAATGTAGCAGTTTACCCCCTCTCTGAATCACTGGAACAAACAAAAATAAATTTTGGCTGGAACAGCCAAAATGGCAGCTAAAAAGCAGCCTGAAAATGGAGCCTAAATTCTATGGTGTGGCCTGCTGGAGGGACATAGGATTGGGAGAGGCCCCTCTTTAGTCACCCAACTAAGGGCTAAAGAAAGAGCCAGCACAAGGCTCCATTAGGTGAGCTTTTTAGTCTTCTTGCTCTGGAGAATGGAACATCAGGCGTCTTGCCAGACAGGGAAAGCACAAGCCCAGCAAAAACGGCTGGAGTTAATTTCTCTTGGTAGAGGGAGATTCAAAGAGCCTTTCTCTTCACAGGCCAGATGAGGTCAAAAAGTGGGATTTTAGGTCAGGAGTCCAAGCCTTGATGTCATCCAGTGCACTGCTATTCAAAATGGTGATCCGCAAACTGCTGGTGGTAGTGGTTCCTGAGCCATTGTTTGCCAGTTCATGGCAGATTTTTCAGAAAGAAAGAAACTACTATAGCCAATGGACACAAATATAGCACCTGTCCCTGGCACAGTGGGAAAATATAATTGTTAGGCATCCACATCAGATCCAATGCAAAAACACAGATGTTTTCCTGGGAGGCAATACTCTGACCTCCAACTCATGGACATATCCCAGTTTTATTTTATGTGAAAGGATCTAGGAGTCCCAGTAGACCACAAATTACATGATTCAACAGTGTGACATGGCAGATAAAAAAGCCAATGCGATTCTAGGCTGTATTGTCTAGATCAAGGGAAGTAATAGTACCACTCTGTTCTGCCTTTATCAGGCTTCACCTGGAATACTGTCTCCAGTTCTGGGCTCCACAATTCAAAAAGGCTGTTGAGAAGCTGGAGCATGTCTGAGGAGGGCTACCAAAATGGTGAAGGGTCTGAGAACCATGCCCTATCAAGAGAGCAATCTGGGTATCTTTACCCTGGGGAAGAGAAGATTAGGAGGTGATATAATAGCCTAGTTTAAATATTTGAGGGGAAGTCATGCTGAAGATGGAAGAAGCTTGTTTTCTGTTGCTCCGGAGACTAGGACCTGGAGCAGTGGATTCAAGGTACAGGCAAAGAGATTCTAGCTCAACATTAGGAAGAACTTCCTGATGGTAAGAGCTGTTCAGTAGTGGAACATGCTGCCTCAGAGGGTGGCAGAGTTTCCTTCTTTGGAGGTTTTTAAACAGAGAATGGGTGGTCACATGTTTATTCATGTGGAGGAGTAGAAAGAGGAGGAGATGCTATAGTTCTTTGGCTGAGATACCTGTATAAGCACATAGGACGTCATATGGAAACCAGCTAATCTGATCCTGGCAGTAAAATAGCTGCTTTGGAGGTGGCACAACCTCCAAACAGCAATGTCTTGGCTATTTCCAGGACAGGGAATCTGAAGTACAGCTAAATAGCAAAGAGTGTGATTCTGCTGATGCACATCCTGCCAGTGTTGTATGCACAAGGCTAAGGGTGAGAGATCTGTATGTACTGAGGCAGCAAAGGATTGAGAGCCACAGCTCTTAATGAAGGTCTTGCTCTCATCCAGCCTCCCAGCTGAGAAGACATTTTTTAAAGGTTCCACTGCATCCCATAAGCAACGAAGCCAAGCAGTGCAGATATCAAGTATTCTGCCCTGCCTCTCCATCCCAGCTCCTGGATGTAGGAGAAGCTAATATGTCTTTGGCTGGACTAACTTAATTGAAGACTTTCCTTTAGAATCATGTGTTTTATTTTTAGGGAATTTCCACTTGGAAGAAAAGCTATTAGTGTGAGGAACATGTGAAACTTCAGAATGTCCCAATGTGTGGCTAAAGCTACAGACCAAGCACATGTGAGGGACACTGACAAGCCCCTAGTTCAGAGCTTGAAAAAGTTATCTTTTTGGAGTACAGCTTCCCAAACCCCATTTTGGTCCAAAACATACTGCAGAAATAATCCAGTTTGAGACTGCTTTAACTGCCCTGGCTCAGTGCAAGGGAATCTTGGGGACTGTAGTTTATTGTGGCCCCAGAGCTCTCTGATAGTGAAGGCTAAATGTCTCACTCAAACACAGATTGTAGGGTTCATTCCCATTTACATTTAAACCAGTTTGCGATTCGCCTTCGCTCCGTGTTGGTAAATCGATTCCAAAAGGTCTGTCGTTTGCACTATGAAAGTGGAGCTTTTCATTATCCCCTTGTAATCGCCCAAAAAATGGCATGATTGTCAGCCCCACTAGTTTGCGCCGCTTCAAAATGCATGTCAATCATCTGTGTCATCAGTAATGTAAGCGGTAGCCTGGCTTGGGAACTATATAATAAATTGATAGAAGATTCAATTCATTGGTTTTGCAACTACTTGCCTCACTGATTGCAAGTACAGTGGTACCTCGGGATACGAAATACCCAGCTTACGAATTTTTCGGGATACGAATAAATCCCATAGGGATTTATTGTTTCGGGTTACGAAAGTTTTTTCGGGTTACGAAAAAACTCCGGCGCTGTTTTAAATGGAGCCGCGGCAGAGCCGCGGCTTTTTTCCCCATTAGCGCCTATGGGTTTTCGGCTTACGAAGGCTTTTCGGGTTACGAAATTAGCCGCGGAACGAATTAATTTCGTAACCCGAGGCACCACTGTAGTTGCAAAATCAAGGAATCAAATCTATCAACTTTATTTTATTTTTTAAAAAAATAATGCACCCATAGGTCACACCACAAGCACAAAGGCAGCGCTGGGGGGTGAGAATGGTGGATCTACCAAAAACTGAGGAGGGATGGTAAACACCCCTCTGCGATTAGTCCCTCCCCTCCAGAATGATGCAATTCAGATCCGTTGTTCCCACTTGTTGAACACGCTTTGAAATCAATTCTTTTCAAAAGAACTGCCAAAGAATTAGTGTCAGGAAAGAGCGCTTTTTTTGTGTTTGCCTCACTTAAGCACGATTGAAACCAATCACAGTAGGATCGGAACCAGTTTCAAATGGGAATGATGATCATATAACCTGACCAGCATTTCACTTTAAATCATAGTGGAAACATGGCTCCAGAATTCCCAAGCATTGAGTCAGGGCAGTTAAAGCAGTCTCAAACTGAATTATTTCTGCAGTATGTTTTGGACCTTTGTTTCTGGATTTAGTTCTGTTGACATCTGACATAAAACAACCAACATTGCTCCTTGTATAATCTCTGAACAAATATTAATGTCCTGTGAAATACAAACTCAACAAATGAGTTTGGGATTATTAATGTTTGGACTATAATCTCAGCATCCCCTAGCTGGCTGAAAAATTCTGGGAATTACAGTGTAAGAAGTCAGTTTTCTAAGTTCTGATCATGGTGTTTTTGCTTTGGCACTTAACACGGAAGGGTAGACACAATTTCTTCAGCTGTAAAAATCCATCTGAAACGTTGCAATGTAAATTCTGTACTCCTAGTGGAGCTTTGCTGTCTGGAAAAAGCTGTCTGAAAAATAACACTTCCAATAGTTAGGGGAATTTCAGAAGCAGCCATCAATAACAGTATAGAGAGCTGCTGACAGAAAATAAAAATAGAGAGAAAGCATGCTGGGCATACCAAAGTCATTGCAGATATTCCAGTTATGTTTCTGCATCAGAACAAAGTTCAGAATTAATATAAATACAACACACATATATATGTATATATACACCTGATAAACATATGTAATCAGGTGCACTAACATACAAATACACATATATGTAGAAAACTAATAACTGCTAGACTGCATTAAAAATATAAATAATAGATAAAACTTCAGTAGTTGCTGGGGTTTTTAGAATCACACTGCTCAGGCTGGACACCATGGGTTGGATTAGTTAACTACAGTTGGCCCTCTGTATCCACAGATTTTGCATCCACAGATTCAACTATCCATGGCTTGAAAATATTTTTTAAAAAACAAATCTAGAAAAGAAACCTTAATTTTGCCATTTTCTGTAAGAGACATAATTTTACTATGCCATTGTATATAATGGGACTTAAGCATCTATGGATTTTGGTATCCATGGGGAGTCCTGGAAACAAACTCCTGCAGATACCAAGGGTCCACTGTATATAGCCACTATCAATCTCTGAAAAGCCTGGTGAATGTTTCTGAACATGTAATGATGGGATGCAAAAGGCTGTTGGGTTGGAGAATGGTGATGGGAATTTCCCTTCCATTAACTAGCATAAGTGGCTCATTCCAGCATACAAACCAGTGTGTGTGTGTGTGTGTGTGTGTGTGTGCACATGTGCATTACACACAACCCTACTTCAGTAGGGCTAGAAAGAGTGGGAGACTCCGAGAAGCACCTTGCCCAAGCAATGGCATATGCATTAATATATACCAGAATTTGGAAAAGTTACCTTGTTGGATAGCAATTCCAAAAATTCTTGCAGACATCCAAAGCATAAACTTTTCCATATTCTTCTGTGTAGTTGCTAAGCAATCTCATTATAACTGCTATGTAAAACCAGAACAGTTGAATAGAATAAAGCTGTCAAAGGCACAGGACGTTCTAAACAAAAGTTGGGCAAAAGTATATTTTTGCCTACTTCAGACATAGTTGGCAATGGTTCTTATGCATCTTCAAGTTGACTCTGATGGCAACTCTATAGTAGGGTTTTCTTGGGAAGATGTATTTAGATGACATTTGCTATTTACTTTTCTCTAAGGCTGAGAGAGTGTGATTTGCTTAAGGTTTCCATGGGTGAGTAGAGATTTGAATCTTGGTCTCCTGGAGTCCTAGCCCAACACTCAAACCACTAAACCAATATTTGAGTTTAATTTGGGCCCAGACAGGAGGATCATCCACTTTCAGAGTCACATATTGATGCTGATCAAAGATGGCAAACTGGCAATGGTTGGTTGCACCTGTGGCTGCTGCCTAGTTTCAGTCTTTGGTGATGCCACCATATAGATACAGCAGACCCCAGGAGCATTTGAAAAAGCCTTGGTGAATGTTAATTTGGGTTCCCCTTACTCACTCTACCCTGACACCATCTCAAGTCCTTTGGTTTCTGATAACCAAATCTTGCATCTGTGTTGAAAGAGGCAGCTCCCTTTGCCTTTGTTTTGTGTTACTGACTGCCCTTGAGACAGGGAGTCCACAGCAGCACTGCCCCATTGACCTGCACAGTGACGTTTTTATTGTTTCAGAGTGAAGTATCCTTCATGGGAAGGAACACTGGGAAGATTAAGGCCAGAATCCTCTGGGTCCCCTTTGCTACTGGTAGCACTTTTGACCAGGTTACAGCAAGGGAAAGCAAGCAAAATCTGTCAGCTCTAAGCAGCCAGTTCCTCCACTTTTCTGTCAGAGATGGGGCCCCCATGGCCTTTTCCCTCTTCTTGCCACTGGTGAAACCATCATAGTTATGCCAGTGTACTGCAGACTGCCAATGAATACCAGGGCTACATTTCAGAGGAAGGAACTGGCAAAAGCACTGCTGAGTATTCCTTGCCTAAGAAAACCCTATTAAGTTCATAGGGTCGCCATAAGTCCACAGCCAACTTGAAGGACCATATACATATACAGCTAGCTAGCTAGAGAGATGGGTGGATGAACAGATGGACAAAGTAATCTTAAGGTGTTAGAATAGGAAAGAATCCTTTTGGGCTGAGGGGAGGCAGGTAGGTAGGTAGGTAGGTGGACAAATTAATCTCAGGGTGTTAGAAAAGGTAAGGAGCCTGAGGCATGGAATAAAAATAAAGTAGGTAGAAGGACAGAGTATTCTCAGGGTGTTAGAACAGGAAAGACAAATGTAAGGGTGAACATGCAGGGATGCAACATGGAACCAACAAGAATGCACTGGCCAACAACTTCTTTCATTTATAGGAGGAATAGCAGACTCGCAAGAAGAGAAGGGCTCATGCTGGCTAACACCTTGCTATTTTTTTTAGTTTCAGTTTAACACCCTGATTTTCTGCTTTTTAATGCAGTAAAACAGTGAGACATATTAGCCACCTTCAGACATAAATGCAACCAAACTCACAACAGTGTTGCTGGCTATTCTGTTTTTCATGCACAATTCAAAGTGCCAGTTAGGTTCCAGGGAGACCTGTACAGTTTGGGTCTAGATGCTGTGAAGGAGGGCATTGTTCTATGCAACTCTGTTCAGGTTTGGAGGTCTTCAGGGGAGGCCCTCCCTCCCCTCCACTGCAGCCACCCTCACATGTATTAGCCTCCTTCACAGTCTCCTTCAGCTGGCAGGTGGAGACTTGGGATTTTTTCAAATGGGGAAAATTGGAAGGTTAAACTAGTCACAATGCCGGGTCATCCAGGGCATTAGGGACAATTTCGCAATTGCTTTTCGGACAACGCTATGCACAAACCAGTCAGAATCCAGACAGAAAGTGAGGTGAATTAGGGAATAAGCATTTTAGCAAAAATACCATGTTTTCATTTCCACTTCATTCATGAATTCGCTTTCTTCATGTAATTGCAGCAGTCTGAAAGCATGTCCCCAATTCTCCCTGTTCCCAGATTTCCCATGGTTCCTTGCTGTGCCAAGGAGAGGGAGAAAGCCTTGTTCTTAAAGGGACACACACCCATCCCTCTTTCCCTCGCCTGGCTGGTTTCCTCTTCCTGAAGCCTCTAAGCCTTATGTCTTAGGGAACAGCTGGTGGGAGAAAGCAGAGAGAGAGGACGTTTTGGAATTCCTCTTGTACAGGAGTGAGAAATGTAGGATATGACCTGGAAAAGGAGGACATCTGGGAGTTTCAGCCCTCACTGGAATCAGGCAGGTTTATGGACCAGCCCCATCCTCTTTCTCTCTAGTGTGTGTTTGTGTGTGGTTTTATGGGAGTTTGCAAAGGGAAACCTCAACCTGCCTTCCTCTGAAACTGTTTCTAGGGCAAAGAGTATTTTCCTCCCCGGTTTCCCTTCCCTCTCTGGAGCATGTGTATGTATGCACTTGTGGAAATGACAGTTTGGAGCATGCACAAAAAAGTTATTTCCAAGCTAGCAACAGGGATTTGTCCTCATCCATCCGAAACCCAAATTCGCTTTCGACCCACATTTTTGCCTAAGTAATGTGCTTTTCACCCCTTGTTGTGTTCTGTGTGTGATAAGCATTAGCGAATTTGCTTGCTTTTTTGCGATGCCAGCACATTAACCATTTTCAGGATGGAAGCACATAGGTCCCCTTTATGAAAAAGTCCTCTGTTGTTTTGAGAGGTCTTTGGGAACTGTTTAAAGGGAAAGCATTTTTTCACACTGGTACTCTACTGTTCTTATTTGTTGCTTTTTAATGGGCATATTTTTAATTAGTCCTTGATGGTTTAGTTATATTTTTAGCATGGTGTAGTGGTTTGAGTGTTGGACTATGATTCTGGAGACCAGGGTTTGATTCCCTGCTTGGTTATGAAACCTATTCAGTGACCTTGGACAAGTCACACTCTCACAGCCTCAGGGGAAGCCAATATCAAACCTCCTCTAAACAAACCTTGCCAAGAAAACCCCAAGATAAGTTCATCTTAAGGTCGCCATCAGTCAGAAACAACCTGAAGGCACACAACAACAACAAAAACAACAACAATGTTTTTATTAATGCAAGCTTTTATGTGTATCTGTTTTATTTTGGTAAGCCTCCTTGACTGGAATGATGATGATGAGTGAATAACAATATATAAAACAAATGACAACCAAGAAAAAGAGGAGTATAAAATAAGTGATTAAATGGAACATAATGCCATGTTGTTGCTTTTTACCTCCCTAAAGCTTCGATGAAGCACATTCGTCCAGCTTTACTGAAAATTCCAGTGGAACTAATCAGAATAACATTTTTAGGGAGAGAATTATATCCAAGGTACACACCACTGAAAAAACTCTTGTTTCTTGTACCAGGAAACTTTGCTACAGAAGGTAACTGTTGTGTGAATCCTTGCCAGCTAGAGCTCCAGGAAATTCCCGGTGGTTCTTTTCTTCAACCGACTGGGGAAAGTACAGTTCCCAAAATAGCTCATTATTGAAAGTAACTTGGAATAGATGGGTCCTTGCAGGCCGGTTGCAGACCTGTTCAAGGAAGTGTGAGACTGTCTGCTTGCTCTTCTAGATGATGATTCACAGCCTTCCCAGCATTTGCAGATAATACTCTGATGTTGTTAATCTATGTAGGGGATAGGATTGGGATGAAAAAGAGCTTTAAAAACATCAGGCATTTGAGCTTGTGAGGAATCTGCATGCCCTGGGATAAACAAGAAAACTGACGCAAACATATAAACCAGCTTGCCTAATCAATGCCACAGGCAACCAGTGGAAAGCAATGATATAGAAACCTACTTTCCACCTTTTTAGTCCTTGGGCCCATTTCAAAGAATAGGACCAGGGGTTCTGATGGCTCATTCTTTTTGAGGTAGCCAAGGATGGCCCCCAGCCAAATGGAGAGGAGCATTTTTGATACCTCCCTCACTCAGCTGGTTCAACTCGAGTGCTTTATTTGGAACTACATTTGTGGCTGATTTCATGGCCTTGATACACAACTTTCATGCTTCATTTATTACTGCCATAGAAGACAAGAAGTCTGTACATATGGATCTGATCACAACAGTTCATATGCACATCCATGTGACAAATGGCACCAATTAAGTCGTTTTTTTAAAAAAGTCGATGCAATGCTAATAATTCAGGTTAGGGTTCTCAGCTTCTTTAGTGTGGAAAGCTTTGTGAATGATGTTGAATTGTTTGTATGTAGTGTGGGCCCTGCAATAAAATGCAGTGTGGAATGTATGGTCAAAAAGGTGTGGCAGACAACAAGAGGGCAAAGGTTATTAATGCAGCAGAGCACTCAAAGCTGATTGTTTTAAGCAAAGAAATCTTGGAATTTATGTACTGAGGTTAGGAAAAGTTGAAAAAAACACCAAACCAAAACAATATATACAGTACAATGTGCGTGCGTGCATGTGTTTGAGTAATAATAAATATAATATTACATAATTCAAGCAGGCAAGAAACAACAGGCCTCCGCCTGCCAGGTTGAAGGGCCCTCCCCCCGACCTCCATCTTGAGGGGAGAGAAGCAGGCAAGAAACGGCAAGTTGTTATATATGCATATGTATGCTGTAAACCGCTTTGATCGTAGGAAAAGCGGTATACAAATAAATCATATTATTATTATTATTATTATTATTGTTGTAAAATAACAATGCCTTTATCAGACCCTGTTTGAAATTATGTTTTTCAGATTTGTGGTCACTGCATAAGAGCTCTGTGTTTGTTTCCACTTCCTCTGCCTGATACATATTATGTACAAGATAAAATCCTAGGTCAGTGATGGCGAACCTGTGACACACGTGCCAGAGGTGGCACTCAGAGCCCTCTCTGTGGGCACACGCACCATCATCCCAACACAGACTTCACTAGAGTTTGTCATTAGAAATCCAGAGAAACGTGGCACTTTGCAATAAATAAGTGGGGTTTGGGTTGCAGTTTGGGCACTCGGTCTCTAAAAGGTTCTCCACCACTGTCCTAGGTGTCCCATAGTGATCATGTGGTCATCTTGAATGAATCAGTCTAACCTACTTCACAGGTTTGTTGTTAGGATAAAAATGGAAGGGTGTGTGGATGGATGTGGATGGGGAAAACAATATACAATACTTTTAGCTCCAGGAGTTAAAATGAATGAAATTAGTTAAGAAAGATATAGGGACTCAACAGATGGTCCCTAAGGAGTGGCTGAGTGCTGCCCCTGGAAGCACCAGATCGGGGCTGCAGCAACCGCACACCAAGGCCCGGATCTGGCCTTTCTGCGGAGCAAACAGAAACTGCAAAAAGCGGCTCTGTTTTGCGCCATGGAAAGGGAATCCTAGCTGTGGCAGTGGCAACTTTTCTCCGCTTCTTCAGTGCAGTGCATGTAAATGCTGCGCTGAAGAAGTGGCATGATCCCAACTGCCGTGTGGTTGCTTGGGTGATGTCATGACAGCATGGGGGTAGAGATGAGGTGGCCACCATGCATCTATACAATCCCATAGTTAGAAAAAACAAGGTTATCACGAATACACCATGCATTACAATAGTATTTTGGAATGTGTAACTTAGGCTACAATTCTGTACCTGTTTATCTAGGATTAAATTCCATTGAACTAACTCTACCTCCAAGTAGATAAGATATATGATTGCGTTGTTAATGTGAATGGAATATTGCTTGGCAATATTAATGCTAGATCTCTACAAGTTGATTTCTTTCTTATGACACTATGCAGTCCTGGTGTACTTGCAAAAGCACACACAGATACACACAAATAGTAAATCAAAAAGAGGGGGTGGAGAGAAGAAAACTAGTAAAACAAAGCCTTAAAATACAAGGGTTATGCAAATTTAAAAACAAATTTACAGACAGAACTGAAGGGGGAAGGAAAATATTTTTTTATTAGGAATGCTTCTCCATGATATTGCTCCTATTTGGGGGAAATTAGAGATGGATGTGCAAGTTAAAATATATTGAAGGGAGAAAAAAGTATGTCTGTGTGAGAGAGACAGAATGAGAGAAAGCCTGATGCATAAATTCTCCAGGTGGCTGTGGGAGCTCCTTACCCTTAACCTATTAGGAGAATCAAGACTTCACCCTTTCTTCTTCATCCAGTTCCAGTTCATCTCTGACTATTAAGGGCTGTGCTTTTAGTTAATTTGAGAGTCTATGGCCTGGTATCCACGGACGCTTTGTGGTGTGGTGGCGGCGATATTATGGTTTGAGAGCACACAGCAACCACACACTCCTGAAACCTAATATGTACAGGCGCTGGCATCATGGCGGCCTCCCATCCATACTGGGGCTGCCATGATGCTGTCACCGCCGTACAGCAATCAGACGTCGCTGGCAGGAAGGGGCATCGTGGCGATGCCCCTTCCTGCTTCCGGTGTTGCAAAAAAGAAGCTGCTCTAGGCAGCTCTTTTTTTGAGGCACATCTGTGCTGCAGCATGGGATGTTGCAGCACAGACACAGGACTTACAGGGGTGGCACGGAATGTTTCTGAATGTTACAGGTCACTGATCTGAGTAAGAAACACACCCTTCTCTTGTCCTTTGTTGTTGCCTCAGATACTTAAGAGCTGAGCATAAGACAGGAGCAGGAGCCAGTTTAACAGTCTTGTACCACTGCTGAGTGGCACCACAGCCACAGTCATAAAAGTGACCTAAAAATTATAGCTATAGTACAAAAATATATTTTTCTCTCATCATCTTGCAATTACAATATAACGTGTGTGCATATGTCTTCAACTGTTGACACATGGCAACCCCATTAATTCTACAGGGTTTTCTTAGGCAAGGAAGACTCAGAGGTGGTTTTGCCTGTTCCTTCCTCTGAAATCTAACCTACATTGTCTGGAATTTGTTAGCAGTCTCCCATCCAAGTACTAGCTAAGCAGGGCTGACCCTTCTTAGCTTCCAAGATCAAAGGAGACTTGGTGTCCTTAGGATATTTAGGCACTATAGTTATACCATAGAATCATAGAGTTGGAAGAGACCTCAAGGACCATCGAGTCCAACCCCATTCTGTCATGCAGGAACTCTCACTCAAAGCATCCCTGACAGATGACCATCAAGCCTTTGTTTAAAGACCTTTAAGGAAGGAGACTCCACTACACTCCAAGGGAGTGTGTTCCACTGTCGAACAGCCCTTACTGCAAGTAACTTATTTATAGAATTATAAGAGCTGAAAAGGGCCTCAAGGCCCCTGCCCAGTGGAAGATCTCCAGCTAAAGCATTCCCAGTGGGTAGCTGTCCAGCCTCTTTGTGAAGACGTCTGGAGATGGAGACCCCATCATCTTGCCAGGCAATTGGTTCCTTTGCCAAACTGTTTTTACTGTCAAAAAGTTCCTTCAAATGTTCAGTCGAAATCTTCCTTCCTGTAACTTAAAAACCATTAGACCTGGTCCTATTGTCTGAGGCAGCAGAGAACAAGCCAGCACCCTCTCTTTGTGGCAGCCCTTGATGTATCTAAAAAGAGCATTTGTGGCACCCCACAGTCTTCACTTCACCAAGCTGAACAACCCAGCCTTTCTCAACTTTTCATTATAAAATAAAGGTATCATACATTTGAAAAATGCAGTCCAAAGACTCAGTAGCAAGCAACTTCCAAGCCGTTGAGCCTTCTTACCCTCACAGAGTAAATAACTGCCTTGTGAACTGGAAAGGAAAGGAAAATAACCATTGTATACTCATCTCCTCTTTAACTGTTTACTGCTTTAGTGATATGTTACCATTATTGACTTAATGTAAGCCACTCCAGGAGCTTCAAGTACACAGTTAAATGAAATAAAATAAAAAGAAATCACAACTGGGAAAAAACATCTATCCTTGACACACATCATGGAATTAGTGGGTAGATTTTTCAAGGTGTAATTTCCAAGCAGGCTGAAATCTGGGCACGTTTCCAGTTAACTTTGGCTTGTTTGGAATGTTGTGTATGTTGCAATTTCTTTGTTAAATGTTAGCTGGATTAGGAACTCTCTCTTGGAGAGATTTCCTGGCTGCCTTGAACTTTCCTGCCTACACTCCTGGCCTCTAAAAGACAGAGTGCTTGTGGTGGGGAAATGGGAAAAGGTCAAATCAATAGAGGCATAGGAACTGGCTGTAGCAGGACTTCCCCAGAAATTCCCAGAGGGAAGAAATTCTTCTTCATGTGTCTGTCAATCTGTCCCTTCGTCTACTGGGAGAGGCCTTTCTTGCAGTCTCATCACCTTCACAGGCATAGTATGTGGGGAGGTAAGATAGGACCTTCTTGCTGGCTGCACCAAGGATCTGGAACTCACTTCCTAGACAGGACAGAATGGCCCCCTCCTTGCTATCCTTTCATTGGAATACAAATATATATATATTTTAAAATCCAATACATTTCTGACTATTCAGGATTTCAAATAAAATGTTTTTAAGAGGGTGCTGTATTGTTTTAATTGTGCAGTACTTAAAATGCTCTTAGTTATTTTAACTGTATGTTTTAAACTGTTTAATGTTGTTAATGTTAGATTCTATTTTAATGTTTGATCTTTTAACCCTATTGTTTTGTTAATGGTTTGATACTGTTTTAATGTTTGATCTTTTAATTCTGTTGCATTTATTTTAATTTATAATCCACCTTGAGTCCTGGTTTTAGGGAAAAGGCATGGCATAAATAAAGATAATAAGAATTAATGTCTTCGTAATCTATCTACCACAGTGTTTAAGCACATGTTTACAGTAAAAGCATCTTAATCAGTTCTGTGCTCTATAGAAGTGAGAGAGGACTAGAAAACATTTGGTTATGCCTCTCTTGCAGAAGAAAATCTTCTGAAATCACAGCATATCCCACTTGGACTGAATCAGCACTGCAGAAATATTACATTTTGACATTACTTCAACTGCTATGGCTTAATGCTATGGAATTCTGGGATTTGGTAGTTTTGTGAGTTATTTAGCCTTCTCTGTTCGAGAGCTCTGGGGCAGAACAAACTACAAATACAGTGCGTCCTTGCCTTACGCGGGGGATCTGTTCTGGATCCCTCAGCGTAAGGCGAATTCCGCCTATGCTCGAGCCCCATTGGAAACAATGGGGCTTGTGTGCGGTGGCGCGGGTGCACGTGGGGCGCAACGGGTGCGCGTGCCCATTCAATTGAATAGGATGTGCTACCCCTTCCGCCCCGCGCGCGCCCAACAGCTTGAGCGCGTATGCTCAAGGCCACGTATGGCGCGCCTGCGTATGGCACGGGCGCACTGTACCAGGATTCCATAGGATGGAGACATGACAGTTATAGCATTGTTAAAAGGCATTATTTCTGCAGTGCAGATGCTGCCATAGTGTCCTGCCAGCATCCCTAAAAGTCCTACAGCTGTACCCAACCTGTTGCCTTCCAGATGCGTTGGCCTACCTCTTCCAGCATCCACTGGCTGGGGGATTATGACTGTTGTCATACAGTATATCTGGAGGACCCTAGATGTAAGGCTGAAACTGAGCTCTGGTTCTAAGAAAGCAACAGTCACTTCCAGTTTAAGGCTGTTAATTTGGGATAACAATCCCACACAAATATTTTAACAATCTGTTTCACAACACCTTCTGTCCCATCCCCTTTTCTTTCTACTCCCAGAGAATAAGGCAAACAAGCTCCACATTGACAGGAAGGACTTTTGCTTCATCCCATTTGAGCCTGGCTACTGTTGCAGCAATAGAACCAGCATATATGAAAACAGCATAGAAAATGTGTGTGTGTGTGTGTGTGTGTGAAAGCAGAGAGGGAGTGAACATCCTCATATGCTCCAACAGGGCCTTTTTATGGTCAATAGGTCTTCTGTAATTGGAATTAATAAGACCCAGGACAGTCTGTTATGCATAAACAGATGCCTGTCTGGAGTCAGTAATGGGCTGGATGAGGGAAAACAGACTCAGCTTGAATCCAGAGAAAACGGAAGTACTTGTGATAGGTTCCCCGGCCCCGGGGATGGAGATTTGTCCACCTGTCCTGAATGGGGTCACGCTCCCCTTGAAGGACTCAGTTTGCAGTCTGGAGGTGCTTCTGGACTTGTTGCTCCACCTTACATCTCAGGTGGATGCGACAGTCAGGAGCACTTGTTATCAGCTTCGGCTGATATGTCAGCTGCGACCCTACCTGGGCTGGGGGAACCTTGAAACGGTGGTACATGCTCTGGTGACCTCTCGGTTGGATTTCTGTAACGCGCTCTACATGGGGCAACCCTTGTACCAAACCCGGAAGCTTCAATTGGTGCAGAATATGGCAGCGAGGTTGGTCACTGGATGTTCCAGGACCGGCCATATAATGCCTGTCTTATACGATCTGCATTGGCTGCCCATTCGCTTCCGGGCACAATACAAGGTGTTGGTTATTACCTATAAAGCCCTAAATGGCTTGGGCCCAGGGTACTTGAAGGACCGCCTCTCTCCATATAATCCGCCCCGCGCTCTCAGGTCAGCCGGGAAGCAACTGTTGAGGGTTCCAGACACGAAATATTCTGTGACTGCTCAGAGGGCGTTCTCTATCTCGGCCCCGCAGCTTTGGAACTCTCTTCCCGGTGAGCTCCGCTCGGCTACCTCCCTTGACCTATTTAGGAAGAGGTTAAAAACCTTCCTCTTCCAACAGGCTTTCCCCCAGATGTTGTAAGCTCTGCTCTCTCCCCGTTGCACCCGTTGCACCAGCACTTTAAGCTAGTTATTGTGTGGTTTTAATCTTGTAATTTTAACATTGTTTTTAATAGTTTATATATTGATTTGGATGTTTACGTAATTACTATTTGTAAAGTGTACATTTGTGTACTTCTGTGTAACCCGCTTTGATCTGCCAAGGAAAAGCGGGCTATAAATAAACAGTTTATTATTATTATTATTATTATTAATGAAGAATCTATAAATGTGCATGGCTTTATGTGCATTCAGGAACAAAATAAAAAACTGGAAAGTGGAAGAATGAAAGGAGGCAAAGTCCCAAGTGCTATGTGATGGTCAAAATGTTTACTTTTTGGCCGTATTATCAATATCTAACCCAAAGGGTGCTCAACAATGGCTCATTTTCATCCTGGAGAGAAGTGACCAGTGGGGTCCCACAGGGCTCTGTCCTGGAGCCAGTGTTATTCAACATCTTTATCAATGACTTGGAGGACAGAATTGGGAGCATACTTATCAAATTTGCAGATGACACCAAATTAGTAGGAGTAGCTAATATCCCTGAGGACAGGACGAAAATTCAAAATAACCTGAATAGATTAGAAGGCTGAGCCAAAGCTAACAAAATGGAATTCAACAGGGAGAAATGTAAGGTACTGCACTTAGGGCAGAAAAATGAAAGGCACAGATATAGGATGGGGGACACCTGGCTGAATGAAACTACGTGTGAAAGGGATCTGGGAGTCCAAGTAGACCACAAGTTGAACATGAGTCAACAGTGAGATGCGGCAGCTAAAAGGATAATGCAATTTTAGGCTGCATCAATAAAGTATAGTGTCTAGATCAAGGGAAGTAATAGTGCCACTCTATTCTTCTCTGGTCAGGCCCCACCTGGAATATTGTGTCCAGTTCTGGGCACCACAATTTAAAAAGGATGTTGAGAAACTAGAGCGTGTCCAAAGGAGGGCGACTAAAATGGTGAAGGGTCTGGAAACCATGCCCTATGAGGAATGAATCAGGAAGCTGGGGATGTTTAGCCTGGAGAAGAGAAGGTTAAGAGGTGATATGATAGCCTTGTTTAAATACTTGAAGGGAGGAGAGAGCTAGCTTGTTTTCTGCTGCTCCAGAGACTAGGACACAGAACAATGGATGCAAGCTCCAGGAAAAGAGATTCCACCTCAACATTAGGAAGAACTTCCTGACAGTAATGGCTGTTCGACAGTGGAACAAACTCCCTCGGAGGGTAGTGGAGTCTCCTTCCTTGGAGGTCTTTAAACAGAGGCTGGATGGCCATCTGTCGGGGATGCTTTGATTGGGAGTTGCTGCATGGCAAGGGATTGGACTGGATGGCCCTTGCAGTCTCTTCCAACTCTATGATTCTAGGGGCTATTCAATCTTCAGACATTTCTTCATACTCTATGCAAGTGGATATTATTTCTTCTAATAATAAAATGTCCACTGGAATAGCGAGTGGATATTGCAATTCTAGAAATTTCTGAGGATTGAATAGTGCCTGAAAAAAAGATCAGTTGGTGATAAGACTGAAATGTGTGGGACTTTTTAAAAAATAAATAAAAGTTTTTGATTATCACATAGCACATGGGACTTATTTCCTTTCATTCTTTCACTTTTTATGTGCATGCAGTCAATAATATAGTTCAATAATATTTTGGGCTAAAGCAATTCTTACTCAGAGGATAAACTAAAAAGGAAAGATGGGTTAGTCCAATTCTAATTATGCTAATAGCATACCCATTGTAATATATAAGAAGGTTACTTGTGACAATAAATATAAGTCCTCTTTATTTCAATGGGTCTTCCCTAAGCATGGCAAAGTCTGGCTCTAACCCCAATGACCAATAAAATAGTGTCAGGTTCATGCTAATAGATAATACTATATCTTCTAACTGTCCAGATTTGGCTGGGATAATCCCGATTAATCCTCTGTCATCCCACTTTTTCATCTGCTTTTAAAATGTCCTGGTTTCCCTCTCTTCCTCTCTTCCCTTTTCCACTTTCCCTTTTTCTTCTCAGTTTGCTTTAGTGGCTTCAAAGTGCAAAAGTAGCTTGCATTTCATTAACTCAGGAGTAAGGAGAGTGACAGGTTGAATTTTGCCCTTCCCAATAGGCTTAGGCAAAAGCAAACTGCTGCAGCATTTTATAGTTTGTCTATTCTTCCTCATTCATTTGTTGTTGCCTTGAAATCATTTCTGATTTATGGCAGCAAACTTATCACAGAGTTTTATTGGCAAGATTCATTCAGGTGTGTGTGCTGCCATTGCTTTTCTCTGAGGCTGAAAGGGAGTGGTGTGCTCAAGGTCATCCAGTGGGCTTCCATGGCCAAGTGGGGATTCGAACTTGGTCTCCCAGCATCCTAGACCACTATTAAAACCAGTACATCACTCTGGCTGTCTCCTTATTAATACCCTTAGTCATCTTGATTATGCTCTGATGTTGCTTGGCCTTATATGTCCCAGCTTTCTTCTGTCAAAATATAGCATTTACATATCTCCTAGTTAACATTTATCAGATTATCTTTAAAGTAGCAATGCCTAGTTTTGACAGACATGAATAATTATACTTATGGCATGGTACCTAATCTTTTATTTTAGCCAGGGATGGCAACTGATTTAATTTGTTTTATTACTCTATATTGTAATGTTTCTCCTGTGTCAATTTTAAATATGATTGTATTGAGATTGTTTTATGTCATCAGGAGCCACCCTGGGAGTTTTGGCAAACTGAAAGGCGTCAGACAGATTAATGCTTTAAATAACTATATAATGCATAAACACATTTGAAAGAGATATAAATACAACAGCCAACAAATGTTGAGAAATACAAACATGAAAGTAAAAATAGAAAAGATAAGTCATGCCCAAATCCTGGATTTGTTCCATCTAGTGGACAGTAATAGTACCTAATCACTTAGGAAAAAATTAACCTAATTGAATGGGACTAACCTCTGAGAAGATATATGCACATGGTTGTGTGTGTGTGTGTGTGTGTGTGAAGCAGCTGATGGCAAAATAGACATGGCATCATGAACCCAATTGGTAAAAACAACTATATACCCCCTGAATGAATGCAGTTTTGTAAATGTTGGATTTCCAAATTCCCATGGATTCAGTGGGTGTACTTTAGTTGGGACTAGCAATTGGCTTTAAGTCCATGGCTGCTATTCAGAGGTTGGAAAAGTTACTTGTTTTGGACTACACCTCTCAGAATCCCCCTATTAATACAAACAATTAGCATTTCTGCTGCCATTTACATTTTTAAAATATGTTCCCATTAATTGCATTCAGTGAAATGTAAATAGTCATGCTGGTATTTACATTTAAAAAATGCATATCCTGCATTTAAAAAAATGTACATAAAATTGAATTAATATTATTAAGACCAAGACTAGTTTTGCAAACAGAAGCAAGAAGCCCCTTCTCAATCTGCACAGTCTAAGTGGCCGGGACTGTAGAATGGAAAAATTATAAGTGTGTTGACCAACTGCAAGAGAAAGGAGAAGGCAAATTCATTCTCCAAGAATGCTTTCCTGGCGTTGAGACCCGACAAGTGGTAAATCTGGTGATTTCTGGGTAAACGTGTTAAGAGCAGAAAGCGTCTTGCTTGGTTGCTCTGATAGAAAGGAATGTACAGATAAGAACAATAATCAAAAGAAGGGGAAATCCCTGTTGTTTAAAAAAGCAATCTCATGCAACTTTCTTTCCTGTTGAGAACTAGTTCAATGGCAAACAGACAATAGGAATTTCATAGTATTTCATGTCACCTTAGCAATCACTTTCCTAGATCGTCTTAAGCAAGCAATAATTTCTCTGATCTATTTGACATTTCTGGAGAATTATATGAACCAACTTGGCAAGGTTATTGTAAGAATTACTCGGATAGGCCTCAACGTGTTTATACACAATTTCCCAAATAACAGTTTAATAACACCTGAAAAATACCCTAACAACCCATAAAATATGTTATAATGGGTTGGATCCAGACTTTGTCATAGATGTGGTTGTTCCGGGCAAGGCTTTTTACTATGCAGTCACATTGCCACATTCACAGATAGTTTACAGATAGTCCAAACTGGTCCAGGAAATCTTTGGTTTTCAGGCTTCCCACGTTTTTCTGAGAGCCAGCATGGTGTAGTGTTTGCGCATTGGAGACGACTCTGGAGACCAGGGTTTGAATCTCTATTAAAACCCACTGGTTGATCTTGAACAAGTCACACTCTTTCAGCCCCTGAGGAAGGCAAGGGCAAATTCCCACTGAACAAATCGTGCCAAGAAAACCCCACAAAGGGTTCACTTTAGGGTTGCCAAAAGTAAAAAATAACTTGAAGGCACAAAACAAGGTTTTTTTCGTTGTTGGTACCATTTATCAGTTACAGGACAAGAGTATGACAGAAAAGTGACAGTACTGATAGGGCAAGGGATAAGCTGAGGTTAATTGTTAAAACAAAGGCCCAGAAAAGTTGGAGAACAACTCGACTGATCTGAAGGTACTGGATGGGAGCAAATATTTGGCTTTTTTGTTAAAACACCTGGCTTGTTAGATCATGGGGAATCCACGGCAAGTCACACTCTCTCATCCTCAGAAGAGGGCACTGGCAAACTCCTTCTGAACAAATCTTGCCAAGAAAACACTGTGATAGGTTTGCATTAGGGTCACCATAAGTCAGAAACAACTTGAAGGCACACAACAACAATGGGAAGTACTGCCACCTTGTGGTATTAGTTTATTTTGAATTTTTCATGCACAAGAAAAGGTAGTTGTGGTAGAATGTTATCTGAAAGGCCTCAAATATTGTGGGTGGTCATGTAACACTTTGGAAATATGCATTCTGACCTCTCTGTCCCTCTTTTGCTTCTGGTAGAGCATGGCAGTAAGGGCTCTAGTCTTTCTATCAACTGACCGTTCACATAGAAAACAGTTTGTTTTAACCACATTCAATTACCCGAGGGTCCAAAACACACTGCAGAAATAATCCAGTTTGAGACCAGTTTAACTGCCCTGGTTCAATGCTACAGAATTCTGTGAACTGTAGTTTTGTGAGACATTTAGCCTTCTTTATCAGAGAGCTCTGGTGCTACAACAAAGTACAATTCTCAGGATACCCTAGCACTGAGCCAGGGCAGTTGAAGTGGTCCCAAACTAGATTTTTTTTCTGCAGTGTGTTCTGGACCAAGATGCAGAAACCCATTTCAAGATGCAGATTCAAAGTGTCATTAAACTTAGAGCTTGGTTAGCTAAACTGGGAGGTCCCATGGACTCTGAACAGCTCGGAGGTTAGTGGTTTTCTACCACTGCCTTAAAGGGTGGATAGTGTAATTACTGTATTTGGTTGAAAAAAATGAACTTTAAATGAACACTTATCTCTCTTCTTTTGATATTTTTACCACCATGTTGACAAGATTTGCATTTTCTATTTGTCTGAGGCCCCAAGCAGATTAAGTTTTTAGTAGTGCTGTTAGTTCCTTGCAACAAGAAACTGAATAAATGAGGCAATGCATTTTATTTTAACCCCCTTTAATTAAGAGGAGCTCGTATGTAATATACACACAGGCACATACAGAGAATATGAGAGAGATCCAGGGTTTAAAAACCACCTAAGACAGGACAACACTCACCTGTCAAAAGTCCTATTTCCAGTTACTGTACTTCCATTGCCAAGAGCTTACCATCAAATAGCTCATGAGACATGTTTGTTTAAATCACAGCAGCTGAAGAAGGTGGAGGCTGAAATGTTTTACTATTGCTTAGTATTGTTGTTGTTGTTATCCGACCTTTCTCCCATTTTGGGACTCAAGCCTGCTTTTAAAAAGCCATGCTGTAATTAAAAAAGGCTTTGTCAGTAACTATATTTTTCTGTCTATTTATGTGTGTAGATGGCTAAATCCACTGTTTGTCCAGCTTAGAGTGAAGCCTTTCAAATGGTTTTAATGGGAATTAACAGTCACAATTAACAACTAGATTTATAATTTAATATTAAGGGATTAAGTCATCTGAATACAACATTCATAATAAAGCACAAGCATGGACTGTATTGTTTGCAGATAAGTTTTTGTTCATTCCATTGCATCTGATGAAGTTGTATGTTGTCTATGGTATCTTAGGTCATAACAGATGACTTCTTCTTTCTCACCTCTTTTGTCTCTAGACTGACTATTCTCTGAAACTTTTTGTTGTTGTTGTGCTTTATTTTAATGCTTCTTTGTTTTTCTATTGGATCACTTAAAATGCTAGCAACTCACAATTGATCTGGAACCTTGCATACCCTCAAGTCCCAACTGTGCTTTGGCTATCAACTGGCAACGGCTATCAACTGGCATCATGCATTCTCATTGCTGTTTTAGTTTTACAATCTAGAAATAAGTCTGCACTGCAGAAATAATGCAATGTGACACTGCTTTAACTGCCATGGCTCAATGCCGTGGAATTATGGGATTTGTAATTCTTTGCTATATTTAGCTGCCTCTGTCAGAGATCTCTGGTGCCACAACAAACTACAGATCCCAGGATTCCATATATTGGAGCCATGGCAGTTAAAGTGGTGTCAAACTGCATTATTTGTGCAGTACAGATTAGATCATAGACTTAAGGAAGCCAACAGGTGGGTGAGTGGGATGAAGGTAGATGTAAACAAAGAAAAAGAATTGGTTTTATTTCAGTTATCTGTGCTAGCACTAATTGCAACAGGGTATAGGGACAGGGGGAAAGTGCCACGTTAAAAAATAATGAAATCACACAATGGACATCCACTGGAACTCATTGCCCCAAGATGATAGACTAAGTATAACTATTACAAGTATAACTGATGAGCTACTCAGTAAACCTTAACCCTGGTTCCATTTCTCCTCATCTTAGCCTACTGCATTCATTTTCCTGTTCTGTGCATTCAGCAGAAATGAAGCAGCTTCTGTGTCAATGCAGGTGGAAGAGAGCCTGACAATGACAAGAGGGTCCCAGGCTATTTTTAGATAGCTGCTCTCACTATAGGGCCGGGTTGTATCAGGATATGTGGAGTTGGGTACCAGGCAGGTTCTGTTGTCATAGCAACTGCAGTCTTCAAAATAGGATATAGCTGTTAGTGTCTGAGCAGGTAGTGGGATGCTTAAGGCTGCGGCACAGGGTCCAGCCAGTGATGGAAGTGTCTGCTGTGCACTATGAATGCTCTTAACACAGGGATGGGCCATGGCCGTGGGTACTGGGACCATTGTATTTCTCTTGGGACACTTCAGGGGCTGCATGGTATGTCCAAAATGTAAATCCTCAAGTGTTTGGAAGTCTATTTGATTTTGAAGAGCTTTTTTTTTTTTGTAGGGAGGCATGAAAATGTTAAACAGTGCAGGGTGTGAAGTCAAAGGCTTTCACAGTCGGAATCCCTAATTTTTTGCGGGGTTTAAAGGCTATGTAGCTGTGTTCTGGAAGAGTTTATTCCTGACGTTTTGCCAGCATCTGTGTTGGCATCTTCAGAGAAAGTGCAGGGTGTGCTTGGCAAGATGAGTACCCAGACCTAGAAGCTTTTGTTATCTAGTCTGCAAACTCTCAATATCTTCCTGTGGACTAGGGATGTACTCTTTTGTATGTCCCATAGTGGCTGTGGTGATGGTGAGGCCGGAAGAGGTGCAGGCCTAGCACTTCCTTCAGCTTCTGTGTTGGCTCACCTGCCAGCATGGAAACGGACTAGCTGGGAGATGTTGTAACAAAGATGCTTTTCCTTCAATCTTCCTCAACATCTTTCCATGACCATCAAGGTTTCAAGGAAGACTTCCTCAAAGTCTTGCTTCCTAATGGATGGAAGACTTTATGGCAGTTAAGTCAGTGGCATCAGGCCTCTTGGTGTTCTGTGGGAAAAGGGGCTGCGCTTTCTCCAAGAAACAAGTCAGCCAGGACTAGGTTGACAACTGTCAGCCAGAGGATTTTTTATTCAGCCACCCAACAGACTGTGGAATGACCTCTGGAAGAGATTCCACAGCTGAATACTCTGTCTGAATTTAAAAGTGCATTGAAAACCAATCGCCTCATTATCTAGATGATTTTTAAATTGTAATTTTTAAATGATGACTTTTAGATGTGGATTGTTTTAATATGTGCACATCTTATTTGTCTTTTTAATTGATGTGTGTTTTAACTGATGATTCTATGATGTGATTCAACCAATGTTGTTTATTAATTGTTGTCCCCTGCCTCAATCCATGAGGGGAGGCAGGTAAGAAATAATAATAATAATAATAATAATAATAATAATAATAATAATAATAATAATAAGACAGTTGCCTCCCTTCCCCCTCTCACTTTGCACAGGGGTCTTGGAGTATAATTTTTCTTTTTTGCCATTACGCTACTAATTGGCAGCAACTGTAGTTTTATGAATCCTGCTGTGGGAGAAAGGTGGGAGATAATTCCTTGAAATAAAATAAGCAAATAAATAAATAAATGTGATGAGGGTGGGAGTGAGGTGGCACTGGAGGGGCAAGGTCTTCTCTACTTGCAAAAAGGACTCAGCCTCAAATGGAAGCAGCTATGCACAAATTGATGTGCATATATATATATGTGTGTGACTGCATAAATGGGAAGTGTCAGGGTGCCGGGAAGAGAACAGAAGGTGGTTGGGGGCACCTCTGCTCCCATGCCTACTCAGGCTGGCATTGGGCACTGTTGGCAGACCCTGAAATTTTCCTCTGGGAATGCAAGTCTTGAGCAGAAACTAAAGTACTCAGCCCAGAAGAGACCACTTGTGAATGCAAAAGGAATGCTAAGCTAAGCTTATATTGAAAGTATTGGTGCTTTTGCATCTATCAGAATAGTACTGCTTTTTAGAAAATGGTCTCTGTCTCGCTGATGACTTCACATCGCCCTCACCCACCCTGCTATGGTTCTCACGTACCTAGAACTGTACAGGTTCCCTACAAATGGAGCTCTCTGTTCCTGTAAATAGTCTAAATGGGCACATGTATTACCGTAGTTGTGCTGGTCAGAAAGTTCTTCTTTTATCATGTATTCCAGAATTGTGTTTCATTTTGGACAGTGATGTGTGTCTAAGCTAAAGAGAAGTTGTGTGTTGATTTCTGAACAGAGGGGAATTTTGCCAGGTTTTGTTTGCCATGATTTTTGCAAAACCAAAAGAAACCAGAAATCACTTCTATAAAGTTCTTTAAAAAACCTGGACAATACCTTTGAAATTTTTTACTCATAGTGGAAGTGCGGGAGGAACTTAACAACTCCTGATTTCCAGATCTACATAATGTACACTGAGGTTGGAATTTTCCTGGGGTTGTGGAAAGGAACTGGATCACTCTGAAACTCATTGAGGGGCACACCACTGCTAGACAGCATTGACTGCTGATGCTACTACAGTTGCCAGCAAATTTTGATAGCAACTGTGGCAGTTTTGTATGATCCATCATGTGTCTATCAATTCTCAGTGATGCTAGAAAGAGAGAAGAGGAAAATCAGGAAGGAAGAGGGAACCAGCAGGAATGAAATTTTGCCAAAGCTGTGAAAACTTGTCCTAATTTTGGCTTTTGTCATTATCAGTGTTTAGCAGAACTGATGTTGGGACTATGTGGGGTGAGTGGGGGAGGAACCAAATGTCCTATACAATGGGACCTCAGTATTTGCTGGGGTTTGGTTCCAGGACCCCTTGTGGATGCCAAAATCCACACATGATCAAGTCCTACTAAATACAATAGGAGTAGTAAAACAGTGTCCCATATATAAAATGGCTTTTGCTTTTTCGAATTTTTTTTGAATATTTTCAAGCCGTGGGTGCAGGATCTGTGGCTACGGAAGGCCAACTGTATTGTGAATGCACATACTGTGTGCATACCATACTTTCTTCTTGAGGAGAAAAGAAGGTAGCAGTCTTTTAACTTTTACAAAACAGAAATAGTCCACAATAGGACTAAGTAAACAAGAGAGATTTTTCTTTTTTCATAGATCAGGAAGGGAGGACTGAAATTATGGTCATCTCAAAAGGAAACTCATAAATGTAGTCCCTTAAAAGACTGAAAAGCTGATAAGCGACTGTAGAGAAAAGGCAGGTGTGGGTTAGACTAGCAACAGTCAATCATGAGCCAGCTGACAGTAGCCAAGGAAATGCTGGCTGGGAGAAGATAAAAACCCCAACAGTTGAAAGGTTACATAGAGTTTGGTCTTCAGAGCGTTAGAGTCTTGTTATGTCCAGAAAGGGACAGGTTTTTGGAGGGTTCCAGGGTAGGACTCTCAGGGCTATAGTCCAGAGAAGAAGAAGGACTTAGTTCCTGTGTAGAATTCAAAGTGAAGGAGTTTTGGAGAAAAAGATATCGGGAGAGATATAGTTAGCCTGAGTGGCAGAACTATTAATTTGGTTTAGGAAATTATTCTTTATAAGGACGGTGTGAGTGTCCTCAAAGATTATAACATTCAGATTCTGTGGAGATAAGGAAACCTTAATTATACTAATCATAACTAAGAAAAAAACTACCATCTGAAATAACAACATTTATTTATTTATATTAATTCAAGTAACTTTTATTAGAAACATCTGTACAATAAAGTTTTGATCTTGTTTTGGAAAAAGCTTGTCTACATCTTGAATTAGATCCACATTACCATTGCAAAGCCCTTTTTAACAGAGATTTTTAAAAGGGTCTGTTTTATTTTGGGGACAGCAGTGGGGGAAGAAGGCCCAGGGTGCTGTCATCCATAAGAGTGTGTGCCACAGCGACTTGTAAGAACTCTGAGAAGTGTATAGATTCTATGGAGTATAGTTTAGCAGAAGGTATTTTAAAAAAATGAAAATGAGGTTATAGAGATTCAACTACAGGTTTAGGACCAGAAGTGTTTCAGAGTTGGATTTTTTTGGGGGGGGGGGGGGAGAATTTTGGAATACAAGTTGTATAGTACTGTAGAGAGACAGATCTATGAAATGGCAGGAATCCAAACATAGTGCTTGGTATGAAACTATGCTTCTTGCCATTTCATAGATTCTTGTGTCTCTCCAGCCATCTCTCTCCTACTTTACATCTCTTTCCAACTTCACTGGACCCCCTCCTCAGTCAACTTGTATATACATTATAGCTTCAGCCTAGAAACTACTCTTTTCAACAATAAGGAGCTAAAGGAATTACATTTGCACATTTTGGGAAACCCAGGAGAGAAGTGCTGTGGAGTGAAGAATAGAGGAGATCCTAGGGGGCATTTCATTTTGTGTGTCTGCATTGTCACAAAGAATGCTTGAAGAGCCTAGCTTAGGAGTGAAAAACGTATGGACTTCCAGAAATTGTTGGACTACAATTCTTGTCATCCTGACCATTAGCTATGCTTATTGGGACTTATGGTAGCATCATCTGGAGGGTCACTGTCTGCCTGCCCCAAATAGCATATTTTCTTAATTTTGAGGTAGGAATCAGATACTAAAAAGGGTTTACTGTTAGGAATTAAAGCTGCTTCATCTTGTACCAAAATAAGATGTCTTTATAATATAGTTTTGATTTACTTCATTTATATGCCATCACAAAATGGGACTCAATGTGGCTTTCAAAAACTGCAAATTAAGATTTAAAAATATTTCCAGTAGATTTAAAAAAACCAACTAAAAACAATGTGTTGGGTGGGTTGGTTGGATGTTTTTGAGATGTTGTTACTGTTCCTCAAAATGTTTATGAGGGATCAACTCCAGGGATCTGGAAAGCTGCAATGTCGGCTTACTCTGTGTTGATCATGTGCTGCTCTGTGCAAAATGGCATGCCCCTATTTTGTCAGGTAGCATCTAAAACTAGGAGCTCGGATGGAAGGAGAATTTTGGTGAAAGATTTTTACTGTTAGGTTGGACAATTCAATTCCAAATATCTGACCAGCATTCATTATCATTTTTGCTGGACAGTAGGTGATTAGGGGTTTCATTACTGACTATTTGAGGAATGAGAGAAGAAAAAGAGGCCTGGTTTATGCTGCTTGTTATATGTTTGGTTCTACTTACTATTTTGCAGTGTCTTTGTATCCTTAAATGCAGGGGAGGGCTTCAGAGTTTCTTCAAAACCAATTGGGTATAATTTCAGCTGAAGGGAAGTGTTTTTCCTCTGGTGTTGCAAACTAATATTGTGGAGTGATACGCTGCTGTCAGCATTGGTTGTTAAGGCCAAGAAGTCAGTCAGAAGCCAGGAAAACAAACCAGGTAAAGACACTCTGAAGAATAATTTAGATCCCTTAAGACCAGTCTCTAAACTGGCAAGGGCATCTTCCACAAGAAGTGATGGATATTGCCTCTAGCATCCACGGTCTGTTTTGAGCTCAACTTATTTACAGAAGCTAACTGCTGAGCAAAAATGGCTGGAACAGATCCAATTGATCTGATGTCTTCAACCTGCCTCTGTGCTGGCCCACTCCCCAAACGCTCTTGTACTGCTGCCATCTCAGATGGAGACACAGTATCTGGCATGTTATCACTCTCCTTATGAAAAGGTAGCCTAGGAGCTCCACTCCATGGGTAGCTTTGGATTTTTCCTTGGTACCAAAGATGCATCCTCACTGCTTGCCATGAGGAGGATGCTTGCACTCCTTGCCTGAACTAGCCAGTGAGTTCTGTTCCTCACAGCCAGTCTCTTCTTTAGGGGACATAAGAGCTAGACATACAGCAGAAGACCCCTTCATTAGTGAGGAAGTGTCAGATGAAGGACTGTTAAATTTGGCAGCTAGTGTGATCATTCATAAAATGAATCCACAGCAGACCTGGACACTGTGTAAATACAATATCCAAGTCTACAGTATACAATATAGAATTGTTCAGAATGTTTCCCAATAATTAAACCACTAACAATGTGGGGCTGTTCTTGAGTGGTTGCTTGTTAAAAGCAAGCTGTTCTTTTGCCACTACAGAACTTGAGTATTCATAGGGCTACAGGTGACATCTCCCATACCTCCTATACAGAGCTGGAAAGCAATACAACTAATATGGTTATTTCTAAGGTGTTACTTAGAACACGTGTGGCACTACTCCGAACAAGAGGAATCACTGCTGAAAGTAAAGGCTACCTAGAAAGAACTGCTCCCATGGCTGTTGTGGAAGAAGAGGTGGACAAAGTGCAAAAAGCTTGCCTGCAATCTTCTACTACCAAGAAAAAGCTTTCAGCAGTTTAGCTGTGCAGCCAATTTAGCATTAATCCAGTTGTCGAAATTTAGCCTTATTTTATGTGAACACTGTTGGCTGGGAAGAACAGGAGCCACTGAACTGGGGACTAATGCCAACTAGTGACAATTGAAACCTTGAGTTATCTTGGCGATAGAGAGCTCTTTCTACAGCCTCATGGATGCAAGAATACAATATCTTCACAGCCACGACAAAAACTTGCATTTCTACTCTGCAATCTTTAGACCTTAACTGCCACTGGGATCTCCTGCCTTGTTGGCTGATAAAGAGTCCTTAGAGAGAAGCAGATATTGCAAATGTGTGGTTTTATTTTTCAACAAGAAAAATTTCTGTAATTTGTTTTATGGGGGAAAAACATTCCAATTGCTTCCACACATAATTCTAGGACAAATGTTTTTCACAAGGTTATCTGTATGCAGTGAGCAGCTGTGTGCTTAAGCTAGGAGAGTAAAATCACAATGTAGCAGCAATTCTTCATTGTTAGGTTGGACACTTTCATTTCTAGATGGAAGGCCCTTAGAGCAACAGTAGATCGTGTCTGTAATGCATCCTTCCTACCAACAGTAAAGGATTTTGGGGACAACAGTGAAAGTGAATGGCATCTAAAACTGGCATGTGTTTTATCCATGACCAATTAGTTAACTTGGGTGCGGTACAGACAGTGCTAATGCACCGTGCTGGCACCATACTAGGGTTAAAGGACCACGCAGCAACTGCACAGTCCCTAACCCTAGTACAGCGCAGCGCCATAACAATGGTGGCACCCTGTATACACGGGTGCTGCCAGTTACATAAGTGCCGCGCAGCACTTATTTAACCAATGCGCCAGTAGGGCACTTGTTATGCCTCCCCTGCGGCTTTAAAAGAACCTGTGAGGTTTGGCGGCTGCGGCTTCCCTGTGGAGGAAAAAAGGCCGCTGCTGCTCCGGACCATGAACAAGGTATGTATCGGGCCTTGGCCTCCTATTGGGATTTTCCCATTCTACACCTGCAACCTGTATAAATAAACAGAGTGTCCAACATTAATACCTGGAACCATCCATAGTGGGATGCACCTTGTATTTTGGGCTTCCAGCTGTGTAATTATCTTGTGTAGACCTGTATTAGGCAATACAATACTGTAATCACCCTGAGATGAAGGATTAAATTTATCAACATATGCTCTTCTTTAGGTTACTGATTGTCATCTGTAATGCTTCTAATTTCTTTGCAAGCCAAATTGGGGGTGGACCCTTTTGTAGCAGAAGCTTTACCACCTCCAGTGTTCTTTCAGCAGTTTCAATGGCTGATCTGTACTGCACCTCGCTAGGTGAGTAGCAAGTTCTTTTGGCGGATGGCTGCAGAATGAAAGCAGAAGAAGAGTTCTATATGGTGATTTTTCAAAACAGAGGGATGCTAATAAATGTAAAATGAAACCAGTCAATGCAATCAAGGCCATTAGAGCTTACACAGCTCTTTTCAGCTCTTTGATTCATAGAAGTTAAGTTTACAAGCTGGCTTTAAGGTAACCCAATGTGAAACTCTAGGCAGAGGCTCCTAGAAGCCAGACCCTTGGCCTCTGATTCCCCACAGCCAGGAAAGGATTGCAATGCTAATAACCTTCTTTAGACATTACAGAATCATATTGGGGGATGCACTACAACCCTGATCCTTCATTTCATTATTTATGGGCCAGGATGCACTGGGGTTCCCACTCACACAGAGCTACTTAATCACATCTAACTGTCTTTTACATTTTTATCTGGTATCATCACCCACCACACATTAGAGCTACTATCACTACAGCACCTGGCAATGTCATCAATTGTCATTAACAGAGGTGTTACCTCTCTATTTTCAACTGTGCATCACAAGGATACAACAGGAATCTGTGTACAAGTCACACCTCTGATACACTGTTTTGTGATTGCAAGTCACCCTTTGTATGCCTTGTGAATACTGTCAATAGAGTCTGCTTGATAGACACTTCATTGCCATGCTAATACTGAGTACTGACTAGTTTTTCTGGTGACAGATAATTCTTGTCATCATCAAATGACAATGGGTAATGCTTCTCATGCCACAATGGTTGTAGGAAGATGTAGATGTAGGCAAGAACATAAAAGGTAATAATACAATCTCAGTTACATTTTAAGTGTCGATAGATTTTTTCACTACAATCCTATATAGCTCAGCATAGGGTCCTCACAGACCTAACTATGCTGAGCTGTATACCACTGTTGATGACCCAACTCTAAATTCCATGCCTCCTGGGGAACAGGCAGGATTGCAGAAGCATGTGGCTATGTCCTGTTAGACATATGTGAAATGATTACAGCAACATAGAGACTTCTGGAGGACGCTAGTGGATATCATTGTTGATGTCATAATTTTGTATCTGGTTAAGAGGACATAGTCAGATTCTTCTGCAATCTTGTACACACCCCACAAAGCATGGAAGTGTCAGAGGCTGCTCAGTAATGTTCCCCACTCCTGTATTAAGACCTGAGCTAGATCAACCGGACACTCTTATCTAATCATCTTATGGTAAAGTTTCCTGCTAGAATTTCATTAAAGACTTCACATATAAAATGCATGACCTGGACAAAGATAGAAAGGAATAAGGGCCCAAGCTCTTCCACCATCTGATAGAGAATAAGTATTTGGTGCTATCTGTCATGTCTTACTCTGACAGCACTGGCAAGCACTCCATAGTGATGATGGGAGCTATCTCCATGGGAAGGGATGCACAAATCACCTTTCACTGCCTAAGGGGGTACTTCACACTGCCTAACAGAAGATATGAACTGACTGAAAGAATTGGTTTGACCATGTTGGTGGCTGCTGGCAACAGCTATTAACATGTACACACATGTGAGATAGGTGGGTTACATACCGCCGAGAAGCGGCGCTCTCCCGCCGCCGCCGCTTGCAGCATCTGGGAGCTGCAGCTGCCACACAGCGCATCTCCTGGACGCTCCGAGGAGAAAAAGGTGCACTATGCGCTGTGGTGCGGCCTCAATACGTCACAACCATGCCGCCTCGTGTGGAGGTGGCGCGGTCGTGATGTAATCATGGCGGCGGCCGTGTGGAACGGCCGCTGCCATTTTGTGCGCGCGAAGCGCGTACTAGGGTTAGGGAGGTGTGGAAGCACCACCCCTTCCTAACCCTAGTACGCGCTTGTCGTGTACTTTCTGGCGGTCTGTAACCCGCCATAGATTGCCAGTGGTGACAAAAATGTCTGGCATAAATTTGCCTTAAGTTTGCCGGCACATGTTTATAACCACCCTTAGTATTGTCTTGGTTATTACCTTTAAAGTCCTACATGGTTTGGGTCCAGGTTACCTACAGGATCACATTCTCCTGTATAATCTGCCCTGAAACTCAGGTCTTCTGGGGGACATTTACTTCAGTAAGCCAGGATCAGGATGGCAACTTAACCAGAAGACTTTTTCCAGAGCCACTCCCCCAACTGTGGAATTACCAGAACAGGTTCGACAACTGGATACATTCTATGAGTTTAAAACACCATTAAAGACTAATCTCTTACAGCAGGCCTATCTAGATGGTTTTTAAATTACGTGTTTTTAAATTATAAATTGATTGTTTTTAATATGTATGCTTTTTACACTAACTTTCTGCTCTTTTAACTGATTATGTATTTTTAATTGGTGTTCATATATTTAAATGTGTTATGTGTCTATTTGGTGTTGTATTTTAATGTGTTGTTTCCTGCCTTGATCCATAGGAAGTAGTGAAAGTAGCAGTGGGTACCATTAAAACATTGCATTCATGCTCCCTCACTCAAGACTGCAACATACCTCTAAAATCAAGGACCTCTTGGTCTCTGCTATGGCTTCCATTAAGTGGGAGCTAAGAAGAATATTTTCCTCTTTCATTCGTTCTGCTCTTGCTTCTGCTGACTCCTCTATATGATGGGTCTGAGAGGTAAGCCACAAGAAAAGCGTGCTGTTAAATTTACAGCTGCTGCTATGACTGTGCAGGTTATTGTCTTAGATTTAGTTGATCCCAGTTGTGTGCATATACTCAGAACCTCACTATTAGGAAAACACCAGCTCTAAATCTAGCCCTCTGCAGATGCAGTTACCACATTAATTTTTGAAGGTTCATAAGTGCCATAGAGACCTGTTGTCAAGTGTGATATAAATATATCAAATAAGCAACACAGAAACTATACTGAAATAATTTTTGGTAATTGAGTGACCACACATGTATAGAAAGAAAAAAAAATCCTATCCTGTCACTATATCAAATTTTTCAATGAACAAGGTAACACACTGCATAGATAAAGGTTTAAGATTTTGATCTCAGAATCCATAAAGATTAGCATGCAGACTAACACTAGGGTGACCCATATAATGCCTACAGACTTATTGTACAGTCTCTGAAGCCCCCACCTTCTATGGCCATTTCATGACTTGTGGAGAGAGGGCAGCATAGCAGATGTGTCTGGTTATGCCCCCATAGCCAAAGTCTGAATGATTACATCATGGCTGAGATTCACTAAGGTCCTCTGGATGTCTCAGTGCTGCTGCAATTAATTTACAGTTGGCCACAAGGACATAGCCTGATACTTTGCCGATTCTATCTGCTCCCCATGAGGCATGGAAAAGATGTGCGGGGAGGATGGGGACGGAACAACTTCAGAGACTGTATGCTAAGTTGGGAGGGGCTTTGGGTGTTGTGGTTGCTATTACCACACCTCCACAGTCCCCCCCTCAAAAGACGTACAGGTGTAAGGGAAATCTATGTGTGCATATGTCACTAACAAGATGCCAGCTATAGTGTTAAACAATGCAGAAAACAAAAATATGCATGCTTGTTTAGGAAATGTTAATGTCAAAATTAAAAAATCTGACAGAAGTAGAAATTTTATTGAAATATTACCTTTGAGAGGAAGTCAATAACTTTACTTTTGATTTCTTCAGAGTTAAGGCACTGGGGAAGAATATCCTCATGGCTTGTTTCCTTCATACAAACAAATACAATGAAGGTGATACCTAACCCAACTTGAGTGCTCAATTACTTTAATGAGGTAAGGATCAAGCTGAATCAAGACATTTCTACTAAACTATTGGAAATGTTTGGCACTAGTAGAACTTAAAACAATTGTGCACAAAATTTAATGATAAGTTTAGGTAACTAAAGTTCAGGTTCCTACATCTTCTCTTCCTGCATCATTTCCCATCAAGATAATTATTTTAGTGTTCCTACTTTAAAATACTGTACCAGTGTTCTACTTTATCTAAGGAAGATTGAAAACAGTGCAAAAATTACAATTAAAATGCCAATCCAAATGAATGATTAAATATGGGCTTAAAACTACTTAGTTATGTCTGGATTGGGTGCCTTTATATTGATGGGGACAAAAGAAGTTTCTCTTACCTCTGCAAACTGAGTGAACACCTCTATGGCATGCTGTTGAATAATCCAATTATTGTAAGCCAGCAACGCAGCAAACACACAACATAACTCAGGCAGGACCTGTGCCTAAGTGTTACAACAACAAAGTTATTGTTTGGGTTTTTAATATACAGTTGACCTTCTCTATCTGCCTGCCTGCCAAACAAACCACAAATATGGAGAAAAGCTCATGACAGAGGAGGAGTGCACACACCCTTCCAAACTGCTCCAGTCCTGGGCTTGACTTTCCCCTCTCCTGTTGGGAGGAGGAAAAAGCTCTAGACAAGAGGAGGAGGCATGTGCCCTTCCAAACTACTCCTGTCCTGGGCACATGTGTGCACCCTTCCAGGCCATGCTAGGGGGCAGAGAAGAGCACAGTCAAACTTGCAAATAATCAAATCCATGAATGTTAAACCCATGAATATGGAGGGCCAGCTGTAGATATATACTCCAAAAACCAAACCTTGATTTTGCCATTTTATATAAGGGACATCATTTTCCTATGCCACTATATTTAATGGGACTTCAGCACCCACTGATTTTGGGATGCACGGGAAATCCTGGCATTAAATCCCAATAGATACCAAGGAGGCTGCTGTATGTATTTTCCTGGGAATCATAATTAAAATAATTTTAAAAGCCAAATATATCTCCTAGGATGAAATCCTCTAACATTCTCGCTGAATTAGCATTTCCTACCTTAAAAACAAAGTGGCAAACAGACCTGCAATATATCAACCTAATTGACAATATTCATACATTTATACTGACTGATTATATTCAAGAGGAAGTAAAGGAAAGTTGCTATTTATCTATAGCAAGTGCCCTGTTAGTAACATGCATGCATTTTAAATGTGGCTTATGTTTGGTTATGTCTCTTTTTGGACAGGGTATAGGGAGTTGTTCTCTAGCCTTCTGCGTTCTCCCACTTCCCCACACCAGCAGCTGTTAAGTCCGGAGAAGGCTTACCAGTGCAGAAGAGATGGAGAGGGGAGACAATTCCGATGATGATCTGATTGCTCTGGGCTCCCATGGAAGGAAAAGGAGGATGCAGTCTATCTTTAAGAGCACCCTTGTTCCCCCCAGCCCATGCACTGATCTTACTATTCTTTTCACTCATAAATAATACCTACTGAAGGTTAGCCAAAATGAATGGCCCAGTGTAGTTACCTGAAAGTCTGATAGAATAAAGGTTTTTCCCACTGAAGAGAGAAAATCTAATACTGCGATGAGAACATGATCGGGTGGATTCAGCTCGATGAGGGATGTTTGCAGTGTAAATATCTGTAAGAAGAAAGAAGGTCTAAGATTGCTCATTAAAAATCCAGGAGTCATGCTCCCCCTCCCCCCCACTGCTGAATTTCCCACTGCTTTTGTCAGCCTTAACTATGGTGTCGCTTTCCTTACCTGAATTAGCATCTGGGGCTCTAACATCTGGATGAATAGCTGCAGAAGTCGAAACATCAAGCAAAAGGTCTGCTGTAGATGCGGCAGACTGGACACCTTCATCAGATAAAAAGAACATCTTATGGCCCTCAAAGAAAACCATTTCCAGTTAAATAAAAGAGTTTAAAATTTTGGGAATTGCAAAATGTGACCACCACTGGGGTCAATACTATGGAAGGTAGACCAAAGAAATCAGTTGTTTTTATTTACCAAATATTTACTTTTTAAAATTCCTATTTTAAAAATTGTAGAATATGTACTCTCATAGACTGAAAGTGTGAATTCAGGCTAGATTAGATGTACATCACTAGAGACTGCTGCATCCTAACCCAGTTCCCTTACATGGATATTTGCTGAAGGAGACAAAAACAGATTGCTTATCTGTAACTGTTTAATTGTAACTTCTTGAAGTGACCATATGCAAACTCACACATATGCACCCTGTGTCTACAGAGAGCCATACATGGAATATTCTATAACTGAGTAGCTATTCATGGGAGTCTTACTCTCACACCTCCAGTGCCCGTGTCTGTGGTTACTAAGAGCTGGCATGGGTTTTTCATAAGCAAAATATGCTAGACTACTCTTACCTCTCCCCCCTCCCTTACCTCTCTTTAGAGTTACAAGATAAATAGATAAGAGGAATATTGTGGATATAACTTATATTGATTTCAGTACAGCTTCCAACAAGGCTTCCCATGATATTCTTCTAGACAAGCTGGTAAAATTTTGGCTTTGATTAGGTTGACCAAAACCAAAGAGTACTGATCAATGGTTCCAGAAAGCAGTGACTAGCACTTGTTCAGTGTCTGTATAAATTACTTGGCTGAAGGAATAGAAGATACATTCATCAAATCTTCCAATGACACCAAAGTAGGAGATGTCCAATGCACAGAGCATGGGAAATAAGCAAGATGAAGTCTTAACACAGGAAGGCAAATATAGACATTACTGAAACCAGGTGGGACATGGTAATGGAATAATATAATGTATTCTGAAGAAATAAACCAAACAGGAAATAAGGAGGAAATGCATTATATGACAAGGATGTATGCACCCATGAGAAGACCCATGATTTAGAGCACGGAAATCAGGTTGAGAACCTTTGAGTAAAAATTATAGGGGAAAGCAACAACAATGACCTCATTGTGGGCATCTATTATAGCCCCCTCCCAGCCAGACTGAAGGTTTAGCTGATGCCTTCCAAAAACAAATAACGAAATATTAAAAAAAGGAGAGAGACAGTAGAGACAGATAGCTTTTGGAAGTCACAGTCTGTCAATAGTGCTAGGTGCAACCAATTCTTCCTAGTCTTGCAGACAATTTCATTGTCCAGGAGGCTGAGGAGGCAACAAGTGGATCAGCTACAGTATTTTGGATTTGATCCTAACTAACAAGAGACGAACTGATCAAATTGGGTGAAGGTAGCAGAATTCTTGAATGAGAGCGATCTCATCCTCTCGAGATTTGTTAAACAGACGAAAGGAGAAACTAAACATAGTTAAGCACACTTGAAGAAATTTGATTTAAGTAAGCTAAGAGCAATACTGGATGAGATCCCATGGTCTGAAATGCTTAAAGCTAATGGAGTTCATGACATATGAGAGTTTCTTAAAGGTGAGTTATTGAAAGCAAACTAAGTCCACTGAGGAAGAAAAGTGAAAGCATTAGTGATACAGGGGGAACTGGACCAAAAACCCAACAATGGGTGGAAAAAAATAACAAGGAATCTTTCCTCCACTATGTGAAGTGGGTTTTAGAATCTGTACATAATTTACAAATAATAATCCCAAGTAATGGGGGGGGGGGGGGAAGATAAAGGGCAATGATTACAATGAAGAATCAAGAAGTAGTAAAGGGGAATACAGTGCAGTAAGTATTCCTAGACAGACTACTGTTCAGAAAAGGATTCCTACATTGCTGCTCCTGTGGTTGATGAAAAGTCTTTGATGTCCCCTAGTATGTGTACTGGAAGTGTGGGGACTATTTAGCTCTGGAAAATTATGTATGATTTTGGGGAGGCACAAAAGCCACATAAAAGAGCCACCAAGATAACAAAGGAAAACAATTCTCTGGTCTATGGCAATGGTTCCCAACCTTTGCTATGCCCCACACCCCTAGGAAAGGTTTCATTAACATTTGCACTCCCTACAAAAGGTATAACACATTTGAAGATGAAGAAGTCTAATTTCTAATATTTAAACTACATACAATTTGTGGGTAAACAAACTGAACTTTAAAAAAAGCTTTTAACTCAGGGTATAAAATGAAAATCTAAATTGAGCAATTTGATTCTAGTGTATTCAGGGAAAAATGAGTGATGACTCATCACTCAAGGACACAATCATTCACATCCTAAAATTCCATCTTGCACTCCTTAGGGTACAGGCACTCCAGGGAGGGAACCCCTGATCTATAGTGGCTGAAGACAGTGAAGAAAAAGCTGATAAAAAGAGAATCAATTCATTTATAATGTGCTGGAGGAGTTCATGGACTGCTCTCCCCCCAAAGACAAATATGTCCCAGAGCAAATCAATCTTGAACTCTCCCAAGAAGCCAAGATGACTAAATTGATACTGGTATTTTGGACATGACTTATTACAAAAGACCATAATGCTTGCTAAGGTAAAAAGCAGTAGAAAAAGAGAAAGAAACAAATTACAGGTCGGTAGAGTTAATCAAGGAAGCTACAGCCTTCAGCATGACTTGGAGGTCTATCATTAATAAGGTTGGCATAGGTTGAAGGAGATATGATGGCAATTAACTAGACATAGTGACTGAGGCCAAGTGTATCATATATTACAATTAGGTACAATTAATATCATGGTAAATAATGTAAGAATTGAATTCAATGTAGAATCAAATTGGGAAACACTTTTTGGACTAATGCCCACCTGGCTGCAGTAAAAACCAGAAACCAGGACTTTTCTTTTCTTTTGGTACATGAGAGAATTTGCTATCACAAAAGCAGCACCAAATACTGTCTTGTATATGGGAAGGAAAGTACTAAAATGAGGTACAACAACATGATCTAGCTATTACAAAAGCATCAATAAAGTCTACTAACAATGCTCTCCACACCTACTCTGCACACAGAATTTTTCCTATATGCCCTTTCACCAGAGCAGGGAAACTGCATTTAACTTTTCTAACATATCATCTCTCTTGTGTGGAAACAAGAACCACATAATGCAGCAGCTTGTGGGAAGATAGTTTTCTCACCTGAGTGGCATGTAGAACTGCTAAGAACTGGCCAAGAATTCCTACAATGGATGTACGCTGTTCCATCTCCAGCGTCTCTCCAGCAGTCTGGCAAACAGATAGCAAGGCAGAGAAAGCAATGTTCTGGCAGAAAAGGAAACAATTGTGAAAAGTTAGGAACACTTCATTAGTTGAATTTTAGCATCACAACAATGATAATAAGAAGCCTTAGAAGAGTTTAAACAGTTTAGCCCACAGTGGCAACACTTAAAAACAAACAAACAGCAACTAAATATTTTCATATACTGCAACAACTAAAGCAAATTGACTAAAATTAATTCCGCCTGTATCTTCTGATCACTGGAAAGTTAGAAATGTAAATTCTTTGCTATTTCAACCTCACATGCAAAGACAAATAATTAAGGTAGTTTTCTTCCAACTGAGGCAGAAAACAAAGAGCCCTCCACAGTATTTGAAAGTGCCCCCTGTATTTGAAAACTTTGAAATCATATAGAGGAATTATTCTGCAGAGAAAAAACATGTGAGATTTTTGTGCAAAAAAAACACCTATTTTCTGTTTTTCTGCACATCATCCAATTTTTCCAAGAAAAAATTGCAGCTCAATATGACAAGAGTAACTTTATTAGAATTCTTAGTTCAATAGCAGAAATCTGTTCAGTGAAGCCTTTTCCTTACCACTTGTGGAAGCTCCTCTAAAGATCTTTCAGTGCTCAGCCATTTCTGACATTGTGTGAATCCTACTTCAAAAATTTCCTGGGCAACCTGTTGCCTGTGCAGAGGCATAAAGGCCTGGAGAGAAAGATGCTGCCATAACAGCAGGTTCTCTGTATCTTTAGGAGGAAATCTATCAGCAAACTTCACCTGCAAAGAGGGGTAGATGATATTAAAAAGAACATGAAATAACTCAACTTTCAAATGGCTTTATGATGGTAAGAAGATCCCCAAAACATTATGGTTTGTTAATAAAAAATTAATAATTTACATTCTTAATTTAATATTATAATGATGTTCATTAAATTTAATATAAATAATGTATATTCCAGCTACCCACTTCTTTGGCCTCTGAGTGAAAAGAAAAGGAGCCAGGAAAAAGCTCCATCATGTCTGGGCATCCCTCCCTCCCTATTCCACTGCCATTATTCTGACCTCATAAGAAGAAAAGCAGTCAGGCATACACCTCCATTGTGCCTGGACCACAGAGGCCAGAGAGAGTCCTTCCCTCCATATTCCAATTAACATTGTTCTGGTCACTCAGGGAAATAGCAGCTAAGCACAGTTCCATCATGCCTGGGCCCAGCAGGCCACATCAAGCTGCTAGTCTGCATGACTCCTTTGGTGGCCAAGATGTGTAGTGACTGATGAAGATTTTGTTTAATATATTATTTTAGTATTTTAGTATATTATAGTGTTTTGTTGTATTGTTTTGCTCTTGATAATGTATGTCTGATGTTCTTCCTTTTGGTGAAAAGGGTGTTATAAGTAAACATTATTAATATTATTACTCAAAAGAGAAGAAATTCATAGCAAGCCATATATTCTATTCCCACTGTGTTAAAGTAGGCAGTAAGGAGAGGGAAGCTAAAGACCAGCAGCACCCCAAGAAGACAAGACACATCTCCCCTCTGCCATTTATGTTTAAATGCCTTCTTGAATGAAATGTTGAATGAACAATTGTAAAATTTCCAGGAATACATCTCCTATTAATATAGTTACTACTCATTGTTAGAAGAAAAACCCAAGCTTAATATAGTTTTAAGGCCTCAAACCAGTGGTAGGGAATGCTCTGCTTGCCCTGTCCCAATCCCACTGAACTGCAGCCTTGCAACGATACACACGTCTTCATTCCCATTATTCCAGGTTTAGTATTCTTTATCCGGAATGCCTGAGACCAGAAGTATTTGGGATTTCCCATTTCCTTTGGATTTCATAATACCTGTACTTGCATATATGTCCATAATCAGCTGTCTTGGCAGTGGGACCCAAGTCTAAACAGAAAATTAATTTATGTTTCATATACTACATAGCCTGAAGATACTTTCATGGAGTATTTTTTAATTTGTGCATGAAACAGTTTATATTGAACCATCAGAAAAGAAAAGTGTACAGTGGTACCCCGGGATACGAAATACCCAGGTTACGAAATTTCCGGGATACGAAAAAATCCCATAGGAAATAACTGTTCCGGGTTACGAATGTTTTTTCGGGTTACGAAAAAAATTTTTGGTGCTTTTCGGCGCTTTTTCGCACGAAACGTGGCTTTTCCCCATTAGCGCCTATGGGTTTTCGGCTTGCGAAGGCTTTTCGGGTTACGAAAGCGGCCGCGGAACGAATTAATTTCGTAACCCGAGGGAGCACTGTACATCATAAAACGAATGAAATTTGAGGCTGCAGCAGCATCAGTGACTGGAGATGGCATAAAAATGACAGCCCAGGTTCCATGTATTACCCTCTGCTGCCTGAAAGAGTCTAAGATCAGGATATCTAAATACCTCAATCTCCTGGATATTCATGACAGCTTTTCTAGTTTCCCTACTTTCAGAGTTAGGTTAAGTAAGCTGCTATTAGTACTCAAGGCCCACTGCAATTCCTCCCCAGGGAACCAGCCTCTTCTCCTCACCCAGTATTTAGGAAAGTTTTTGAGAGAAGATCATAGGCCACACAGTGCTACCAGTTGGAAATTATTTCATGTAGGTTTTTAAAATATGCTGTTTTATTTTTTTGGTAAAAAGATAACTGGATTTTTAAAAACTGTAACTGTAGTACAGTTGGCCCTTTGTAGCATGGGGGTTCCATTTCAACCCCCCTCCCTCCGGTGCAAATATCATAGGACCTCAAGTCCCATTCACCCCAACGATGGAACAGCTGTTTGAATGCACCATCATCTGTCCTGGATGCATTGCTAGTCAACATCTTTATCGACAACTTGGATGAAAGAATAGAGGGTATGCTTATCAAATTTGCAGATGACACCAAATCAGGAGGAGTAGCTAATACCCCAGAGGAGAGGATCAAATTTTATAATGACCTTAATAGATTAGAAAACTGGGCCAAAACTAACAAAATGAACTTCAACAGGAAGAAATGTTAAGGTACTGCACTTAGACAGGAAAAATGAAATGCATAGATATAGAATGGGGGACACCTAGCTTAACAAGGCTATATGTGAAAGGGATCTCAGAGTCCAAAATAGTGAAGGGTCTAGAAACCATGCCCTATGAGGAGAGACCTAGGGAGCTGGGATTGTTTGGTCTGGGGAAGAGACAGTTAAGAAGTGATATGATAGCCCTGTTTAAGTATCTGAAGGGGTGTCACACTGAGGATAGAGGAAGCTTGTTTGACAGTAGAACACACTCCCTTTGAGTCTGGTGGAGTCTCCTTCTTTGAAGGTTTTTAAACAGAGGTTGGATGGTCATCTGTCAGGGGTGCTTTGATTGTGGGTTCCTGCATGGCAGAATGGGGTTGGACTGGATGGCCCTTGTGGTCTCTTCCAACTTTATGATTCTATGATTCTACTTGCCTGGTTATCAGCATCCATCAAAAAGAGCAAACGTCGTAACAGGACCCCCAGCAGAGTGACTTGGTAATTCTCAGCAGGGCAAGCTTTTATCTGTATCAAATAACAAATACATTTTCAGTGCTCAAATAAAGAAATATTTAAATAGGGTTTTAAAAAGAAGACAGTACTGTCAGTCTTCTGTATCCACAGATTCAAGCACCCATGGCTTGAAAATACTAAAAAAAAAATAAATTCAAAAACGCAAACCTTGACTGTCATTTTATATAAGGGACAACATTTAATATGCCATTGTACATAATGGGACATCATCATCCACAGATATTGGTATCCATGGGGGCTCTTGGAAGCAAATTCCAGTGGATACCAAGGGCCCACTATATTTGGCAAAACAAGAAAATCGTATCTAGAACTAACAAACTTTATTGTTTACAATCCTTTTCTTCATATGCACCAAGTATTTTCTATCTGAGTGTGTGTCTTCAAGTTGCATGATTACTGATGGCATCCCCATGAATTTCACAGTGTTTATGTACATAGCCAAGGGTCCAGTTTTAGGCAACAAGACGTATCACAATTTCCTTCTTAAATCTATAGATTCACCACTATGCCTGCAGTCACAGATCTGAAATTTATCTAGGCTAACTCCAACTATCCCTTGAATAGCCTGCACTGTATGAATTAACCTCCTTCCACAACTGGAAAACAGGAATCAAGAGTTACAAGTAAGCAACCTTGTTTAAAGAACATGTTTATAAATTAAGTACCGTAATTTAGCAGAAGAAGTAGACAAATATACCACTTATGGTGAACTTATTTCCCAGAGCATATGGACAGCAGCACACAAGCAAACCTGCTTCATCCATTTTTTTACCAGAGAGGTGAGAGAGACCAGGTGAGATAGTGGAAAGCATGTATTAGATGTCACAGCATGGATGAAATTCTAGAATATAGCTTTTGGAGATTACCAATTGTTCATTTTTCCACAATTTTGATAAGCATTTATTTCTGATTGCTTATTAACTGGGGATTTTCTTTTCTTCTATAGCACATGAACTGGCTCATATTTTTGAGCCCCCTATTTCTTTCCATTTTTAGGCATCTCTGGTGTGGACCATCTCACAGTGGTCATCTGTGAATTCACACAAATGTCAATTGCAAAGAAGTACCTTCTAGAACATTCCAAAGCTAAATGTTCTCTGTCAGAACCTCACCCCATCTACCCACTGTGTACCCATGTCCTAGTATATGTCAGCATGTCTCTTTGATTCTGTGCCCAACACAAAGAAACAGACATGGAAAGGGGGAGTTGGTACGTTGTATGAATTCAGAGATAACCAAAGAATTACAGTTGTGGGTAAGCAACCTGTTCTTCTTCATGGTATCTGTGAAATCACACAAATGGATGACTGGTTAGCTTACCTACCAGGAAGATGGGGTCTATGTCAATCAAAAATAGAAGAAAGGACTGCTCTTCTAAATAAAACAGCAGTTTGATCAGTAGAAACATCCATTTGATCAAGCATCAGTAGTTATATTAGCCCCTGTGCACATGTTGCTGAATAGTTGCGTTCAGGATTCTGACCTATTTCTGTCACCTTTTTTTTTTTGCTTCTTGTCTGTCCTTAATGGTTTGAAGTTTCCTCTGTCATCCACTGAGGCGTCTGTTTCTTTTGGGCTGCAGATAGTATCTTTTTGTATTCTTCCCTGACAATGGTCCCTCGTTTCAGTTCAGAGCTCGTCTTACCTTGGCTAATTAAGCTTTGCAGTGCAAAATCTATTTTTACATGGTCTTTAAATTCTACAGGGATGTTCTTCAGGTTGCATTTTGGCATAATGACTGATTTTGTGTGCTTCTTTCCTTTAGTCTATTTTTTGACATTCATAGTTCATGGTCTATGCCACAATTTGTTTCTAGTCTTATTTTTGGAGAGAATGGCGCTCCTCCATCTTCTGCTTCCAATTATGTAATCTTTTTGTAATTTTTGCAGCTTTGCATTTTATTACCTTATTGGTTTAATTTATTCTGTAAAAGATGTAAGAGATGTAACAAGTCAAACCTACCAATTCATCAGACAGATCTCTTTCCTACTTTAGTCTCCTTAATACCATCACAAATCTCCCTTACTGTTATACTTCCTTTTAGAATCTGTCTTTGGAATTCTGTAATCTTTTGTTAAATTTTGCTCACCTAAATATTCATCCACTTTCTTCAAAGAGATTTCTTGCCTTTTGCATAAAGAAGAATAATACTTATGAAACGCCTTTTGTATCTTTACATTGTATTATTACTGCATTTCCTTCTTGCAGCTTTAGTATCACTTTCTTTTCTTATGTGCCAACCACATTCCTGGTTTATTTGCAAATGCAATTTTTTTTGTTTTTGTTTTACATAATTCATATTTATTTCCATCTCTCTCACTATTAGCAAATATAACTGTCTCTGTAAAATCTTAATTTGATTCATAATACAGTAGTGTTCTTTAATGGAAATGTATTCAGTTCTTCTTCCATTCTTTTTATTTCATCCAGAATCTGATTCATTTTTTTCTTGCCTCATCTCCTTAAGTACAGGATTATGTTGGATAAAACACCCACTCATAACAGCTTTATTCACACACCCACATATCTACCATGCTCATCAGTCAGTACTAATTCTGGACATAACTGAGGTTTATATTCAAAACAATTCCATTTCTTTTTTTAGTCCTGCAAAAATAAGTTCCTGACCCAAACTTTAGTAAATCAAATATTTTGTATTATTTTTCCTAATATGTGTTTCTTGTAAGCAAATCATATATTATTTAAGTTTTTTCAAATAATGAAATATCTTTTTTCTGGTTGGTAGAGCATTCACCCCATTAACGTTCCAAGTTAAACATTTGTAATCCATAATTAAGCGTGACTCAGAGTAGTCCCTAGGTACTGAACCCAACACAGAAGGATATTCTTCCCCCCTCTTCTTGTTGCCTCTGTTATGATTTCTCTGTGATTTCCTCTGCCATTTGACTTTCATCCATTTCTCCTTTAAATTTCTCAAAATATATATATATATATATATCGCTTTCTGTACAGAATTCAATCAAAACCATTATTGTTTGAAAGTCGAACCCCCTCTTTCCAGTTTATCCCATTTAAATAAAACCCTTTTCTGTTTAAGTTTCTCTGTCAGAAAGGTGTTCTCTTTCTTTTGCTCAGTATCCTAATTGGAATCTCCTTAAGCAGTATGATGCCCTTATCATTAATCTTCAATCTAGTCTCAAAGAGCTGTTGTAATCTCTTGCCTTTTCCCTAACAAAATAAACAAGCACATCTCTGGAAATAATTTTTTCTTCTTGCAGATCTCAAATTAATCCTGAAAATTCTGTTGATCTCTGTATCCACACCTGCTTCACAAAATTCCAAGAAATCTGGCTGTCTAATATCCTCTGTGGATCTTCCAAAATTGTTCCAAATCTCAAACAAAATTCATTTTTTCCTCTCAATTCCAGTAAAGCCAAATTGTCCAAAATCGTTTTGTTTTTTTTTTAAATCAGGTAGATTGTAGGAATGCAGTAGATGATATTTATCTGGATTTTAGCAAATCATTTGGTAAGGTTACCCCATGATATTTTGATTACCTAGAGGTGGTGGAGGTCTCTTTCTCTGGACATCTTCAAAAAAAGAGGCTGAATAGCTACCAACTGAGGATACTGTAGCTGGGATTCTTGCACTGAGCAGGAGGTGGGATACAATCATCTATGGAGCCCCTCCCAAATCTAAGATTCTATGATATTCTTGTTCAGGGGTAGGCAACCTTTTGGAGCCGGGGGCCGGGTTGCTGTCCCTCAGACAAATCGGGGGGCCAAAGCCGGGGGGTGGAGCTTCCACCCTCCGGGGCGGGGCTGCATGCTGGTGTCTGGGAAAGCAGCCAAAGGGCTGATAAGGCAGCTAGTTCTCAAACAAACAAACCCCCTCCCAGCACAGCAAAGTCAGTGTAAGCTACACAGTCCTGGAGATTCACAGTAGTTCTACCAAAAGGGATTACCAAGAGAATTGTCAGACGGTCTGAGGTTCAGGGTAACAGATAGGCAGGTCGATAAAGCAGTCCAAGGTCAAGCTTTCCGGGTAGTCAAGACAAGAAGCCAAAGGAGCCAGAGACAGAGTCTTTCCTCTAAAAGAGTCAGATATCCACTGGCAAAGAACCACACATGCTCCAGGTGCTTAAGAAGGCAAGGAGTCGGCCTTCAGCTGTGTCTGATTACGAACACGCTTCTGATAAAGCCTCCGAGATCTTCGAAGGCCCTCTCTTTCTGCTCGACGCTCCTTGAAGGTAGGCACACTGCCCAGATCCTCCTCCATGTCCACAGCCTCGGCACCAGGCAAACTTGACTGCTGAACCTCTGGAGGGGCCATAGACTCTGCTCCAGCAGAACTAGGGCCAGCCTCTGGCTCCTCCATTACAGGTTCAGGTCCCAGGGGCTCTAGCTCATCCTGAGTCCTCCAAGCCGTCCTCCAGGCTGGGCATGACAGCTGGGGGCAGAGCCTCCACCCTCCAGGGGCGGAGCCACCCTCTGGGGCGGAGCCTCCACCGAAGCCCTGCAAGGAGGAGGAGGCGTGTGCCCGCCCTCTCCTCCTCGGTCCCTTTCTGGACAAACACCCCCCAACCTGCATTCCAAAACACACACAACAGCACAGTTGTGCATTTCACATGGCTTTACTTAACATGGCCTCTTGCATATTTCAGAGGCTTATTCCATAACCAAACCCCTTGGGTTTAACACTTAGCATGGTTTAACATGGCTATGCATATTGAACATGTCAAGGTGGTTTCACCGTTCTTGGACCAAGTGTACTTCTCAGAAGTGTGTACTTGGTCAAGGGACTTTGGTTTTTCTTCACTACGCATGAGTTTGTAAAAATCACAGCAATTTACATTGACCATGCCTCAGAGGCTTTTTGATATCAATATCACCATTAAAGAACCAAAAACACACAGAAAAGGCACTTTGGAAAGTCACACTCTATTGGCTTCAGAAACAGTGCGTGCATGCCTCTCAAGCTGACTCATATCATTATTATCATCATCATCATCATCATCATCACCACACTATCATTGTCAAAGCAAAGGAGACTTGTTAGCATTAAAAGCACACAAAACACACTTTGCAAGGTGACACTCTCTCAGCTTCTGAAACAGTAGTTGCATGCCTCTCAAGCTGACTCATCATCACCATCACCACACTATCATTGTCAAAGCAAGGGAGACACACAAAACACACTTTGCAAGGTGACACTCTCTCAGCTTCTGAAACAGTAGTTGCATGCTTCTCAAGCTGACTCATCATCACCATCACCACACTATCATTGTCAAAGCAAGGGAGACTTGTTAACATTAAAAGCACACAAAACACACTTTGGAAGGTGACACTCTCTTGGCTTCAGAAACAGTGCCTCCATGCCTCTCAAGCTGGCTTATATCATCATCATCATCATCATCATCATCATCATCATCATCATCATCATCATCACACTATCATTGTCAAAGCAGGGAGACTTGTTAGCAATTAAAAAGAATGCAAAACAAAACAAAACACCAAAACAAACAAACAAACAAACAAAAAACACCATGTGGCCTCTGGCCACTCACCACCTTCTCCTCTTCTTCCTCCTGCTGCCCCCATCTCCTCTTCCTCCTTCTGCTGCCTCCTCCTGCTCTTCCTCCCTCCTCTTCCTCCTCCTGCTGCCCCCATCTCCTCTTCCTCCTCCTGCTGCCTCCTCCTGCTGCCCCCATCTCCTCTTCCTCCTCCTGCTCTTCCTTCCTCCTCTTCCTCCTCCTGCTGCCCCATCTCCTCTTCCTCCTGCTGCCTCCTCCTGCTCTTCCTCCCTCCTCTTCCTCCTCCTGCTCTTCCTCCCTCCTCTTCCTGCTCCTGCTGCCCCATCTCCTCTTCCTCCTCCTGCTGCCTCCTCATGCTCTTCCTCCTTCCTCTTCCTCCTCCTGCTGCCCCATCTCCTCTTCCTCCTCCTCCTCCCTCCTCCTGCTGCCCCCATCTCCTCTTCCTCCTCTTCCTCATTCTGCTGCCTCCTCCTGCTTTTCCTCCCTCCTCTTCCTCCTCCTGCTGCCCCATCTCATCTTCCTCCTCTTCCTCCTCCTGCTGCCTCCTCCTGCTTTTCCTCCCTCCTCCTCCTCCTCTTTCTTCTCCTCCCCCTCCTCCATGTGCCGCGCGGCCTGGGGGCAGGATGGAGGGGACAGAGGAGGAGGTGGGCAGCGCGGGGCCGCATGAAGCCCCGCGGGGAGGCGGGGAGAACGGCAAGAGGCCTGCAGGGAGGGCCGCGCGGAGCCCCGCGGGGAGACAAGGAGAGTGGTGCGAGGCCCCGCGTGGAGGGCCGCGCAGAGCCCCGCAGGAAGGGCCCCACGGAGCGGCGGGGAGGGCGGCGCGGGTCTTCACCCTTTGCCTCCTCCACCCCAGGCTGCATGGCCCTCCTCCATTTTGAAAAACAAAATGGCGCCCGGAGTGGCGTGGAAACGGGGGCAATTGGCAGCAATCAGCGGCAGGACTGCGCAGGGGCCGGTAGAAAGGCCTCGGCGGGCTGGATCCGGCCCACAGGCCATAGGTTGCCGACCCCTGTTCTAGTTACATTTTTTACTCTGGTTTAATATATCTATTTACAAAAAAATACATTTAACTTACCAAGTATGCTACTATAAATGTATGGTGAGCACACAGATCGGCTGTTTCATACCTGTAAGATGGGAAAGAGTACAATGAGCAAGTAAAATACTGATTAGGATATGAGTTAGCTGATCTCCTCTTGATCTGTGTTGATCTTGAATGGGAAAGACTCGGGTTCATGTTTTGTTTCATGATGTTGAAATTCATTATTCTGATAAGCTACTGTACTTTACCATAATATGCATGTAGAAAATTGGAACAGTGCCATTCATGCCATTTTACCATTCTTGAAGATCAGATTGTTTCTCCTGCTTTTTACCAGGAGAGATAACTTAGCAGCTCAGGGGGATACAGACGGGGAGAAAGGAGCGGTGCGACGCTGCCCCTTTCTGCCCTGTATCGTTGCCACGGCGACTACATGCCGCGACATTGATGCGCCTGGAAAAAGGAGCTGCGAAATGCAGCTCCTTTCTCGGCTGCTGCCAAGGCATCATTAGCGCCCTGCAGCGGCGCGTGGATGTCCATTGTGCGCCATGCAGTTTGGACGCAGCACACAATGCATGTCATCAGCACGAGTGCCAAAATGGTGCTCCGCTCCCCTGACCCCTAAAATCGGCCCCAGGCCCTCAGTACTACATTACAACCTAGTCCTTCAATATATTCTCAACTTACCGAGCAAGGAAACACCAAGCATCCATTGCCAAGAGAGCAGTGATCATATTAGAACCAAGTATGGTCTCCAACAAGGAGCATTCCTAAGGAGGAAAAAAACATACACAAACACAATTTTGTTTATTGTGTATCTACACAGAAAATATAAAGCTTTAACTGTCTTAGCTCCATCCTGTGGAATCCTGGGATTTGCTGTTTGATTAGATATTTAGCCTGGTCTGTCAGAGAGCTATGGTGCCTCACCAAAATACAAATCTCAGGATTCTGTAGGATATAGTCATGGCAGTCGAAGTGGTGTGAAACTGCCTAATTTCTGTAGTGTGGATACACCCTTAGAATGGCTTTTTATTGCTATTCTGCCAACTAACCAGATAAAGTGTTTCAGCCAAGTAAAAATCTGCACAATAACACTCCAGGATCTAGCTCTTAGAAGAAACCACAGCCTGTAATAATGTGAAATGTAGAGCTCAAAGGTCTATCCTGGACACCTCTTACTACCAAATCTGGGTCTGGAGGATGTGTCACAGAAGGGACCAAGTTCTAGATTTTGCCATTCTCTTGAATCTTTCAATCCTGTAATTTGCCTGATTCAGATTTTACATTTTGGAGATATCTGACTCCTTACTGACTCTGAAAAACCCAGAAAATAGTTTGAATAAACTCACGTCATTCAGATCCTTCTTTCCAATTTTAGATTCTATAAGGTAAGATCCAATTTATACAGGAGCTTTGTCTAAAGAACTGAAGAGATTTCACTTATCTGCAAAATTATGCTCTGAGGTTTTCGATTAATTCCTCCACTGACACCAAATGTGAGGGCTACCACCTATCCTACCACTATGGCAACCAACTGTGGGAACCTCCTGGATACCTTTGTGGCTCTTGTGTGATATGTTATTCACCTTCTATCCGCACTGGACACCACCACTCTTTATTAACTATTGCTACTACAGACACTATTTGTTTGAACTTAAAGTTTCCAATATGTACCCTCCTCAGAGGCTCAAGTGTATAATTAAAAAAAATAATGACTTATAAAACATATTATTTAATTAATACATCTAAATCACATCTCTCTTTCTCAATCATATCCTAATTTACCTTAACTCTAACTAATCTTAATCATCACTCACTCCCAACATTTCATTCTTTTTCTCCCTCCCAATAGATCCTTACTTTATAACATCTATTACACAGTGCGTTCATAACTATACTTTACCTAATGAATGCAACAACACTCTCCTCTCAAAAGCCCATACCATCACAAATGGTGCCTGGAATGAAAGTAGGATCAACTCAAATGGCTCTGAATTCTGCAGATTTTAAAGACTAGTACCATTGTCCTTGAAATTAGGATATTTTCAGAAAAAATCATCAGACAAAACAGAGCCCATTATAAAGATATGGGCCTAACAGTAACAATTAAAACTATATAATTCATTTTTAAGTAAGTTTAGTGCCTCCTAATATATTGACCCAGCTACATCTGATAAACTGAAATCTTGGTTTAAAACACCAGGATCCTCCAACTGTTTGAAATCAGCAGGTCAGTCTTGGCTTACAAGACTCTTCCTTACCAGTAGATGAAAATGTGATACAGAGAGTGTTGTGATAAAGGTACAGAGGTGGATGCAGACATAGTGGTAAAAGGTGATATGATCTTCATCTTGCCCTGTTCCGATTGTTCCTCGAAAAAAGACAGGAAGGGAAAGCTCACCAGAGCACTGCTGAAGACTACGGAAGAGGGCTGCAAGCAAGGGCTTTCTGCAAAGAAATGGAGAACAGCAGTGTTACTTCCTTACTAACAGGCGACCTTATTACCAAATGACCACTGGAGCTACCCATCATGCATTTCAACACAGGTGACCATCAATTACAATAATACAAAATAAAATAATTATTTGTGAATAAAGAAGAAAAATCAAGTAGTAACAGAACCTTTAAAAGCACTTATGCAAAACAAAATAATTATACTGAAAAGAACATACATTTTAGCAAGAAAAAAGAAAAGGCTAGAACCTATCTTGACACTGACCATTAAAAAAAATAATATACACTGTCCATTTTGTATAAACATGTTGTACAATGTTGTTGATGCTGCCCTTCTGTCAAATAGGTTACTATAAGGAAGAGTATGAGAGCCAGTGGGTGTTGTAGTTTGAGGGCTGGACTATGACTCTGGAGACCAGGGTTCGATTCCCAGCTCAGCCATGAAACCCACTGGGTGAACATAGGCTAGTCACATGCTCTCAGCCTCAGAGGAAGGCCATGGCAAACAAATTGAACAAATTGTGCCAAGAAAATCCTGTGCCTTAGGGTTGCCATAACTCGGAAATGTCTTGAAGCACACAACAAGAACAATAAGGAGGAATACATCGTACATTTTCCTGAACTATTCTGTAGGCCCAGATGGAAAAATGGTAACAAGGGACAGAAAGAAGGCTAAACCCCTCACATCGTCTTTGCCTCAGTCGTCTCCCCAAAGGAAAACAATGCTAAACAGATCGAAGTACCCCTTTTAGTAAATACATTCAGAGTAACACAGATATTCAGCTAGTTGATGCGAATATGTCAAATCAAATAAAGCTTGCAATAGCATGGAATTACCTGGGAATCTCTTCTGGGAAATGACTTTCTGTGTTCCAAATGGCTTTCACATCCTGAGGCTGAGATGGCAATGTGTCCATTACAGAAAGCAGAAATCGGCATTGTGGAAAGTGCAGCTCAGGAGAGAGTTCTGAAATTAATTAATGGAGCTCACATGTTCTGACAGACTGAATGAATCTAGGAACTCATCGCCATGTAAATAGCTCAGAAATCCTGAGCCCTGGTAGTGCAGTGGTTAAACGCCAGTACTGAAGCCAAAACATTGTGATCCTGCAGGGCTCCAGGTTGACTTCAGCCTTCCATCCTTTTGCACACTGGAGAAATGAGTACCTAGCTGGTTGGGGGCAAATGGCTAACACACTGTAAACCACTTAGAGAATGCTTAGCACTATAAAGCGATATAGAATGTAATTACTATTGCTATCCTAGAATTCAGATCCTATAGTACCATAATACATGTATCTTGGATTTCATTAACACAACTGTAAGCAGAAATCTGAGGTCTGCTTTTTTAAATGAGGATATCTGCATCAGCATGAGTGCAATTCTTCATTCACAGAAACATAGTGTTTTAAAACACTTTAAAGAAATTACACGAGATTAATCAGTATTCTGCAAACATTTTGATCATTACCCCCAATCTAAATTTAGCTGGAAAAGACTGAACAATCAGTCTTTTCTGGATTAAGCCTCTATTTGTCTTCATCCACTTCATTACATATTCCAGGAACTGGTTTAGCACAGAAACAGCTTCTCAGGAGTTAGGTGAAAAGGAGTAAGAGAACTGGGTGTCATAAGCATATTAGTGACATCTGACCCCGAAACTCTTGCAAGTATATGTTAAAATGTAGGGAGACAAAACTTCATACTTGATACATAAACATGGAGACAAAACTCAGGCCAACAGCCAAAGAGTCAAATGGGAGTCCCTCAGAACCACCTTCTCAGTCTGCCCCACCAAGAAGAACTGCAGCTACTGCAAAACAGTGTTTCCAAGTTCTATCTGACGAAAATGATCCAGAAGGATACTATGGCTGAAAGCCACTGAGAGGTCCAGCTAACTACCCGAGACACACCTCCTCGTCCATTTGTCAGCATAAGACATCCACCAAAATGACCATTACTTACCTTTTCGTCATTCCCTCTCCATTTTTCATGAGATGGCACGTGCATTAAGCAGGCTATGGTCTGAACATTATCCATTCCATCTCAGATTTTGTTGAGTCACAACTGATGCAGGTTGGGGTGGGAGGAAGAAACTAGCAGTGTCCCTGGTGAGACACTTGGGAACTCTTTTTCTGGGCAGTACAGATGGAGACTTTCAATGTGACGTGGCACAACAGTTTGCCACTGTGCCTTCTCCCTTTAGAATCCACTTTGGGGGCTATGAGCAGCAAAATCCAGTCCACCAGTTCTGAATTGGATTGGAGAGGTAGCCCTTCTATAACTGGGGTAAGAGGAAAGTCCAGTGTGACTCACTGGGGAGTTACTCACTGGGGAGCTTGGGGAGATAAAGTTCTTAGGCTTTATGGGACCACAAAACTCTGGCTTCTTTAAAGATTTTTCATTCTTGCATCACATTTACAATAGAACATTGAACTAAAAGTTGTTTTACTGATCATAATTCATGTTTGCCCATTTTAAATGTTACGTAATAAATATGTAAATATATATAATATTTGACCTTCTAAAAAGATATATACAATGAAGACAAAAGTGACCATCCTCAACAATTAGTAAGGAAAAATGTCCAAAACCACAAAAAACATTTCATAAGCTTAGATAATGCTTATGTTTTTCAGTTCAATTATACCAACATCCATTCTAGTATAACTATACTATGTACAAAAATAATTAACAAAAATACCCCTACCCTCTAAAAAAGGCTACCAAGGGCAGGCAAAACTGTGGGATGCTGGCAACATACTTAGTTCTCTCATGCAAGGGAATGTAGTGCAGACAATCAGAGCATCCAAGCATACCTGGAGTTTTACTTAACACCACTTCAATGAAAGGTCTAAAGGAAATCAGCAGACTGAGAAGTGAGTCCAGTGTCACTAGGAATCCCCTTGCTATTTCATCCTGATGAGCCTTGGAAATCACTGGAGCATGGAGACTTGGAGGAAATTTGCTGTCAGGAAAGAATATGTAGTATCTCATAACTATTTGCATGCAAACAACACTAAGGATGAATTCATAAGATTCAAGCCAAAAGCACTATGCTGTTATATCCAGCATTCTCACTTGAGCCTAAAGCAGGATTAATGGCAAGAACCATTTCTTAGCTCTAGGCTAACATTCCAATTGCAACCTTTCCTGAAAAGTGACAGCTTAGGCACAGTTATCCATGCAACTGTGGGCCTCAACAGACAAGCCAAAATAAAGCTGTTTCGAGTCACTTTGGAGGTAGTATGCTGTTTAAATGATGCATGCATCCTAAGAGGTCGGAAGCCACGCCAAAGTCATGCTCCAGTCCTAAGGACTGCAGCATAGCTTTGGCACAGCTTCTGGCTTCTTAAGATGTGTGTGTCATTTAAACAGCATACTTCAAAAGTGACCCAAAGCAGCTTTATTTTGGCCTGTCTGTTCAGGCCCTGTATTATCTAGCCACCACTCACTAAAGAACTTTGTCTAAAAATTAGAGGCGCGGAACAGACTGTCCAAAAAGGATGGTCTCCTGGCGCCTAGTTTTGGTCCGTGGGGAAGCCACAGCCTCCAGGCTGCGGGACTTCCCCGTGGACCAAAAAGAACCCGCAAAAGCAGGTTCTTCTTGCAATGCCATTATGATGTCGCAGTGCGCCAATGGTGCACTCGCAACATCATAATGGCACTGCGACATGCGGACACTATGGCCTGTTACAGACAGCCAAAATAAAGCTGCTTCGAGTCACTTTGGAGGTATGGTATTTCAATGATACATGCGTCCTAAGAGTCCGAAGTCCACACCAAAGCCACGCTCCAGTCCTAAGGACTGGAGTGCAGCTTTGGTGAAGCTTCCAGACTCTTAGGACTCATGCATCATTGAAATACCATACCTCCAAAGTGACTCGAAGCAGCTTTATTTTGGCTGTCTGTAACAGGCCTATGTGTCTGGCACGTCATAATAGCGGCACCCCCCCACCATTTTGACGCCCTCGTCATGTGCAAGGGGCATTTAGAAGCGCCGCTCCTCGCACGTGATGAGGGCGCCCTTTCCCATCCATCTGGACCGGGCCAGAGATTGCTTGGAATTTATCCACGTGGGCTTGGTCCAATCAGCACGTCTTCAGCAAAGGTCTCTCAACTGCTTCTTTTAAAGCTTATGGTATATCCCTTTTTCACTGAGAGGAGAGAATTCACAATTCAGTCTTTCTTCTCCAAGTAGATAAACTGAAATGCTTCAGGGTTGCCCTCTTACGGTTTAAAGAGGAAATACACAGCAAATGAGAACATTGACAGTACCTTCCAAGAACAAATCAAATTATTTTGCTTCAGCACATCTCCTTATCTACAGTAGGTCTAATTCACACTACAGAATTGTGGAAAGCAAGGTCCACTAAATTAACAGATCTTATTTGTATCAAGAAACAGCCATCATTTCTCAGTACTATCAACTATATATGAAATACAAATATACAATTTAACACACAATGTTAATTTTATAACACTTTTTATTTCTATTATTTAGAGTGTATTGCACAACTATCGACAGCAGCAGTCTTTATCCTATTTCTTTCTTTGCACATCAATGGCATGGGAAGCACTAAATGTGTGTATTCCACATATATTTGGTTGGAGACAATGTTGGCCACTTTACTAATTTCAAATGAAGGGCCTTTCAATAGTTTACGTTCTGTTCCCTTTAAAAAAATTACACCATTTATGCCCTACTCTACCTTAGGAAAGATTCTCAAAACAGCTAAAATATCAGTTAAAAACAAACAAGACATTCCCTGCCTTATGTTTGCCATCTAAAATTTGAAATTGCCTTCTGAATACTGTACTTGGAATCTGACAAAGTATAGATCAGCAAAGAAAATTCCTGGTAGCATACATGCCAGGGATTGCAGAACTAGCTGAAAATTTGTCCGATGTACATGTGTGTGATGAATACAAGTAAGAATTTCTTCCTATTATTTTTATTTCTCTATACCCTGCCCTTTCCTAAGTTTACAGAAATTAACTATGATTCTATGTTGTATGTACCCCTGTCAACTAATAAGCACATCTGATAACAACAGAAAGGCAACATAATGGTTTCTGCAGCTCAGTGGATAGTTTGTGAATAAAGCTCTGGCATGCCAGAGAGACACTTCAAAATTTGGACTGGACGTTCGTTGGTAACAAACACAACCCCACCCTGAGACTGCTAGAGGATGTCCCTTGTGCAGTTATGATCCAAAGCATGCATCCATGCACACATGCATACAGATAGACCATACAGTATACGAATTATCTTAACATGAATTTCTGTGATACTGAAAATAAGGGGGAAGTTCCAGATACAGACATGGAAACATCTGTTTCTGATCAAGACACCCTTCTCATCCACACTGCCTGTAAGGTAGCTTTCAAACTATTCCAAAATAAAGAAAACATAGATAGGGTGATAATCCTGCAGCAAAATCAAATTTATTACCACTTGTGTTTTACTCACCTATATATGTGAAGGTATGTCTGATGAAGCTGAGAACAGGAATCTGTCAGGAAATGAGTAAACTCCTATAAAGCCAAACATACCAAATATTTTAATTTCAAATTAATTTCAAATCTACTGCTTTAATTCCTCTCATTCTCTTGTGTAAACTGAAGCCTTCCCCAGAATCCTTACAAGCTACAAAGTCCAAGTGTATCAAACATCATTGAATAACTCTTACTGTCAGGAAGTTCCTCCTATTGTTTAGGTGGAATCTCTTTTCCTGTAGCTTGAATCCATTGTTCCGGGTCCTATTCTCTGAAGCAGCAGAAAACAATCAATATGACATCCCTTCAAATATTTAGACAGGAGTATCATACCACTTCTTAACCATCTCTTCTCCAAGTTAAACATCCACAGCTCCCTAATTCACTCCCCACAGGGCATGGTTTCCAGACTCTTCACCATTTTGGTCACCCTCCCCTGGACATGCTCCAGCTTCTCATCATCCTTTTTAAATTGTAGTGCCCAGAACTGGACACAGTATTCTAGGTGAGGACTGACCAAAGCAAAATAGAGTGGTATTATTACTTCCCTTGATCTAGACACTACATTTCTATTGATGCAGCCTAGAATCGCATTGGCCTTTTTAGCTGCTGCATCACACTGTTGACTCATGTTCATCTTGTAATCTATGAGGACTTCTAGATCCTTTTCACACGTAGTCTTGTTAAGCCAGGTGTCCCCAATCTATGCATTTCATTTTTCTGCCCTAAGTGCAGTACCTTACATTTCTCCATGTTAAAATTCATTTTGTTAGCTTAGGCCCAGCTTTCTAAACTATTAAGGTCATTTTGAATTTTGATCCTTTCCTCTTGGGTATTAGCTACTCCTCCTAATTTGGCACGATCTGTAAATCTGATAAGCATATGTCCCCTATTCTTTCATCCAAGTCACTAATAAAGATGTTGAACAGCATTAGGTCCAGGACAGAACCCTGTAGCACCCCACTGGTCACTTATCTCCAGGATGAAGAGGAGCCATTGCTGAGTACCCTTTGGGTTCAGCTGGTCAACCAATTACAAATCCATTTAACAGTTGCATTGTTTAGCCCACAAAATCAAAATATACTATATCCACAGCATTCCCTTCAGCTACCATATGCAGATGACACCATAGTATTAGCAGAAACCCTCAAAGACTTGGAACACCTAGAATCATAGAATCATAGAGTTGGAAGAGACCGCAAGGGCCATCCAGTCCAACCCCCTGCCATGCAGGAAATCCAAATCAAAGCATCCCCATGACCTACTAAGGAAGGTCAAAGAAGAAAGTGTAAAGGCAGGCTTAATGTTGAACATAAACAGAACCAAACTAATGACCACCGAGGACATTCACAAGTTCAACCTAGACAATGAAGAAATAAAAATAGTAAAAGAATCCATATAACTAGGATCAAACATTGATTGAAATGGGGACTGCAGTCAGGAAATCAGATGAAGATTAAGAATGGGGAGGGTGGCTATGAAAGAAAAGATTCTAAAATGCAAAGATATACAACTCAGTACAAAAATTAGAATCATACAAGCCATCGTATTCTCTATTACCATGTATGGATGTGAGAGCTGGGCAGTTAATAAGATGAAAGGAAGAAAATCAATTCATTTTAAATGTGTTGCTGGAGAAGAGTGCTGAGGATCTCATGGACAGCCAAAAGGACAAACAAATGAGTCCTAGGGCAGCAGATCAAGCCTGAGACCTCCCTGGAAGCCAAGATGACCAAATTGAGGCTGTCATACTTCCAACACATCATGAAAAAGAAGGGCTCACTGGAAAGACAATAATGCTGGGAAAGGCGGAGGCAAGTAGGAAGAGAGGAAGGTCATGTGCCAGATGGATGGACTCTATTAAGGAGGTCACGGGTATGAGGTTGTAGGAATTAAGCAGAGCAGTAGAGGACAAGCAGTTTTGGAGATGTTTCATCCATAGGGTCGCCATGAGTCGAGATCGACTCGAAGGCAGTTAACAACAAAAACCAAGCCTGTAATTTTATAAAAGAAAAAAAGAGAGAGATCACATCAGTCTGCCATGACTTGTTTCTCGGAAACTCATGTTGACTTTTTGTGATTAAGGCATTCCCTTTAAAATGTTCACAGACTTTCTGTTTAATGGTCTGCTCTAGAATCTTTCCTGCCATTGATGTTAGACTAACTGGATGATAATTGTTGGGATCCTCTTTTTTCCCCTTTTTGAAAAAAGAGAAAGAAAGAAAGAAAGAAAGAAAGAAAGAAAGAAAGAAAGAAAGAAAGAAAGCTAACATACTTATGGTTTCAGCCTGTGTCATACATGATTTGGACATTGACTGATTAGGGTTTGGTTTGGCGATTTCTATCATATGAAATCAGAAGGAACCTATATAGATAAAAGGAGTGGTCCCAATATGTGTCAAGGAAGCTGTTGTAACACCTCCACTAAACAAAACTTTCCTGGATTCCATACTATTAGACAACCACAGACGGAATTCAAGATTTTATTTTGACATGGTACTGGATCAGATGGTAGCTTCCCAGATCCAGTGGTTCCAGGATGAACAAATTATCTTGATCTGTTTCAATCTGGTTCAAGACTTGTTATGGGGAAGAAACAGCTTGGGTTGGGTGGGCAATCTTTTGTGGGAACTGGACAGGAGGAGCGTGTCCCTGTTTGGTTCTTCTGCACCTCTTTGCAGAATACTAGACTTCTGTAAAGGTTGTTGCATTTATCGGAGAAATTAAGGTACAGTTTGGTTATGCATGTGATGTAAAGTACATTGAATAAGGTAAGCGATCTGTTGGTAGGAGGGAGAGCATGGAATGTTGGGACAGACTGGTGACTGGAAGAGTGTTTGAATGGGATTTTTAAAAAGCTGGCAGTATGACAGTCAGAGAAAGAGATATGAGTGTGTTAGAGTAAGAGAATGTCAGAGTCTGAAATTAGACAGTTACCGGTAGATAGGTTCAGCTAGGATTGAGAAGATAATGAGAGAATAAATGAGTTGTGTTAAAATAAATTAAGCTTTAGATGTATTAAGTAATAACCATAAGGTTCTGTACACCAAGAAACCTTTAAATGTATGATGAATTTATGTTTGATAAATTATTGTTATATTATACACATGTGGTTCTGATAATGCTACAGTAGTGCTGTGGAAGTGGTTGATGTGTCTGTGGCAGCAGCAGTGATTAAACAGTGGGGTGTCCAGCAGTGAGATTATAAGACTAAAGTCTCACACAGGAAACACAAAGACATCTAGGAGGTCCCCACATCTGGTGGCAGTGGCAGGACAGGTGGACAACCCTATACTCTTGACAGCATTTAATACCATCAGCAACTGGATCGTCCTGGGCTGACCTGCTGGTAAGGGAGGCAGTTTTACAGGGGCTGCAGTCCTTCCTGGACGGTCAAGCCCAAAAGTTGGTGATGGAGAATTCACGTCCGACTTCTTGGTTACTGTCCTCTGGAATTTCTCAGGGTGCCAATGTTTAACTGAATCCACTGGGGCAGGTTGTCCAGAATCTTGGGGTCTGGTGCCACCAGTATACTGTCACCTAACTCTATTTCTCCTTTCCATCAAACTCCAAGGAAGCTATTTTTGTTCTAAATTGGCATCTAGCAGGAGTAATGGACTGGAAGAGAGCAAACAACACTGAAGCTTCATTCAGACAAGATGGAGGTGCCTGTGGTAATTTGAAAGGTAGATTGAAAACAGGGATTTGGCTGGAGCTGGATGAGGTTATAGTCCCCTTGAAGATACAGTTACAGAACACAATGTATAACTGCACAAGCACAAACTGGACTTTTCACTTCTGTAACTACCATCAATAATAGCTTCAAGGCAATTTAAATCAGGAAAATGGTAGGAGTATAAAGTTAGACACTGCTTATACAATAGCTCTCACTCAGTTTGCCCTTTTATATAAAGAAAGAAAAAGAGTAGGTAGAAATATTGAATAAAAGATTATCTTATAGTGAGTATAGTTCAGGATTCCCTACATATTAAGCCCTGTCAGCTTAATGTGGTAGTGAAACAATACTATCAATTATTAGTTTTGTATTTTCCAAGTTACACAGAATATTTTATAATACAGTGATGACAAATACATAAGTCAAAGTATTTTTCTCCTATGTGAAGTTGAAGGCTTTCATGGCCGGCATCCATAGTTTTCTATGGGTTTTTCAGGCTATGTGGCCATGTTCTAGAAGAGGTTATTCCTGACGTTTCGCCAGCATCTGTGGCTGGCATCTTCAGAGAATGCTGGCCTAGAAGAGAGCTGGATATATATATATATACTGTGTGACCCTGGGTCTGGAGGAATTCCATCCAGCTCTCTTCTAGGCCAGCATTCTCTGAAGATGCCAGCCACAGATGCTGGCGAAACGTCAGGAATAAACTCTTCTAGAACATGGCCACATAGCCTGAAAAACAGTCAGAAAACTATTTTTTTTTCCTTCTGGTGGAAGCCTATTGCTAACTCTTACCTTGGTATAGTGCACCAGGGAATTGGCAAAGAATCTACATAGTTTGTTCATCCTCTGGAACAACCTGTAATCAGTGCTCTCCTATACAAAAGTAAAAAAAACCCAAAAAACACGTTTTAAGTATTTTCTTAGAAAATTTGTATAGTAATTTTTAAAGCTACCTCTCCATCACAGACCCTCAGAAAGGCCAATCAGATCTCATCTGAGGTAGTATTTCTGCCTTTTTTTGTCACTTAATCTGTGTGTACAATGAAAGTTAACAGTGATAAACATACGGAATAGGGAAAAACCATATTTACACATAAAGGCTGTTATAGCTGTTAATATACTAATTTTAATTGCATACATTTAATACATTGATATTTGCAGTTAGGAATTCTGTGAAGTAAAAAACGGGCATCTTGGCTTTATTATTTTACTATTCCATTACCAATCACCACATTTTCAGGTGTGCTATAGTTTGGGTGATCTCTCTGCCAGAGTATTTTTACTGTTCTGCATTCAACCTAGGAATAACCTCATCTGTGGCTCTGACCAATTTGTTATGAAGCTCTGGCTAAAGTATGGCATCAAACAACAAGAATCTGTTTTGATGCCTAAAAACAAAATCATCACATTAAAATGAATGTTAAAAGCCAGACAGGTGCACAAGGCTTGAATACATGGAAGGTGGGATCCTGTAGGATGGCACCACTGGGAAACGTTTCTCTTTCACACAGCAGCATGTGTGCTTGTACACTGGGAAGTAACATACTTCTGTGTGCTCCCCATTGGTCACTTGCAACACATGGCTAAGTGTTCTATGCCTTGGCTATCTGAAAAGCAACTGCAGCTCTCTGTTGTGACTATGCTGCAACAACAGCAGGCAAGTGGTAGGAGGGAGGGGGGTGAGAGAGGTAGAGCATACCTTTTAAGGTAGGAAGAGTCAACCTAGTCAGCTGAGTAATAAATCCAGCACTAGCTTTTGAAGAAGGCTGGATAGAGTCCAAGCAGGAAATCTGAGGAGGGATGAAACTAGGGATGCTACAACTACTCAAGCACAGAAGACTTCACGCTGTACCCCACTGGCTACTTTGTTGGGGATGGATGAGGGAGTGGTAGAGTGATTTCTTCCTTGCTCAGATTCTTCTTAAGGAGCCTGGTGGCACAGTGGTTAAATGCCAGTACGGCAAACACTCACTCACAGTCGCAAGGTTGTGAGTTAGATACCAGGCAAGGGCTCCAGGGTTGACTCAACCTGGCAATTAGCTTACACATTATTGGGGGCAATACACATTGTAAACTGCTTAGGGAGTGCTTAAGTGCACTGATAAGCGGTATAGAAATGTACTTGCTATTGCTTTATCAAAATAATCTCTACCACTGGTTTTCTAAACTGAAGTATGCCTGTATTAGAACCAATTAAAATGGCATAAAAGTGTGTAAGCTTTCAGATTCTCCAGAACTCTTCACCAGGCAAAGCCATCCACAAATTAGAAGAAGAAACGTTAACAGTCCAAAAATCTGGCTATTGAGGTCTGCACTTCTCACGCTTAATGTCTGATTGAATCACTGAGAGATTCAAAGGTAACAAGTTATCCCTAGCCATGTATACAGTATTCGGGTGAACCACAAATGGCCACTTTCTGTTTCCAAAAACAAAACAAAACAAAACAAAAAACAAACAAACAAACAAACAAACAAAAACCCCACAACAACAACAACAACAAAACAAAAAGGCAGATAAAAAAAAATAACTGGGATCACTTATGAGCTGCCTAAAAACCTGAAGTACATGATTTATATTTGAGCTCTAATATGAAAATATGCTAGTATTTTCATGCATCCTCTCCTTGAAAATTTAATAGTGGTACTTTTGGAAGTCAACTTCTACTCAAGATAATAATTCACCTCAGCTCCAGACCATTTCATCTGTTCAGCCAGTTGCATACAAGATTGGAAAGAAAACAGGATATCCTCACAAAGGCTGTTTAAGATATCAGAATGTTTCAAGCTGTTCTTGATCAGTGACTTGTGTTTGAGACTTTGCCTGTAAGAACACACATTTGACAATTCTGAAATAAGAAAATTAATAAATTTCTTCATTACTTCCTCTAACAGTAAACTCAAATTGTAACTACCAACAGAAAAACCACAATCAATGAAACCTCAAAGCTGCTTTTGTGAAGGGAGCAATAATCTATGGTTAACACTGAAACAAACAGGATTAACAATGGTCCTAGACTGGATTGCAGTTCAGTGGTAGAATCCATGCTTTCTAAGCAAGAAGTTCACTCCCTGTCATCTCCAGGAAGGTATCCTAAGGGATGAATTCTGCCAGCCAGTGCCATCAAAAAACCTGCAAGGTAATAACATCATGCATTTTGTCCAAATTAGTCTGAGTTGTGAAAATCCCAGGCCTTACAGGACATCTCTAGGGCTCCTTTGCAACAGGAAACAAAGCCTCACATGCTGTGTCTCCACATGTTTCAGGAAAAAACACAAATAATTGTTAGTAATTTTAGTCAGGCATTCAAGTGCTAGATTCAGAATTGTGGCTCTTCCCAATAATGCATGAACATGTGTATATATGTATGTGCGCGCACACACACACACACACAGTATAAGAAGATGTAGCAAGTACTTGATGGAGCAAGGTATTACAAGGATTGGAAAATAGGAAAGACGATATCCAATAAACAAAAGAATCAGTGAGACTAGTGAGATCAATGAACTCTGCAGAATTCTAAGAACAAACAAAAAATAAGAAAGCTAAATAACCCAACATGTTCAAAGCATGGTCTCAAGATAATAGTATCAGGATAATCAAAACAGCAATACCAAGATAGTGACAGCAAAAGTTAGGATACAGGAATAAAGAAGCTACACTCACTTTTATAGCAAACCCTAGCCTCAGTTCACGTACATCTGGTTAAGCAAGCAGGAGCTGAAGCAGTCCAAATATTTTAGCATCTTAGCACCCAAGTGATTCTCACCTGAACTCAGGTCAAGGCAGATAAAAATCAGAACCTTCTGGAGCACAGCATAGTATTTTGCTGGGAACACTACTCCTTCTACCACACACGTTCAAGAATAGCTCACACCTAATCCCTCAGTCCACTACTCAAAACAGGTACAGCCACCAGGAGAGGAACCATTTAAACACCACTAAAGGGGGGGGGGGGGAGATGAGTTGTGTGACTTTGCAGACAACAATTTGAAGAACCACAGTTCTTCCTCCTCTCCATCCTTTTATCCCAATCCTTCTGTTGTGACCTCTTGTGGTTACACTTAGAAGAGGGCCAGTGTTGTTCAACGTATTTATAAACAAAACATCCAGGGACTTTAATAGGCCACAAGCTAAACATTAACCAATAGGATGATGCAGTGGCCAAAAACCCTAGTGAAATTCTAGGCTGCATCACCAGGACATTAAAGAACATTATAGTATCACATTATTCTGCTTTGGTCAGACCTCATCTGGAATACTATGCTGGGTCCTGGGCTCCAGTTCAAGAAGAATATTGACAAGCTGGAATATGTCCAGAGGAAGGCAACCAAAAGTGATAGGGCTAGAAACCATGCCCAATGAAGAATGACTTAGGAAGCTGGGTATGTTTAGCCTGGAGAATAGAAGATGGGGAGGTAATATGACAGTCATCTTCAAATATCAGAAAAGATGTCATGAAGATGATGGAGTGAATTTGTTTTCTTTTGCTCCAGAGATTAAGATATGAACCAATGGATTCAAATTACAAGAAAAGAGATTCCATGAAAACATCAGAAATAACTTCCTGAGAGTGAGAACTCTTCAGTACTAGACTGCTTCAGAATGTGCTGGACTCTCCTTCTTTGCAAGTTTTTCAACAGAGATTTAATGGACATCTTTTAGAAATGCTTCAGCTGAATAGTCCTGCATGGCAGGGAGTTGTACTAGATGATCTTCAGGGTCCTTCCAACAATATGATTTAAATTACTCCTCTAATCAACAATCCAGTTTAATTGAACTACTTGGCTTTTAGGCAGTTTAGTCTTTGGTCAACACAGCAACACTGCTTCAAATTCAAAAAACTGAAACTGAACTAAACAGCAGACTGGACCATCTGTCTATAAAGAGATAGCTATATAATACATATATAACTCTGTATCATGACAGTTAGTATTATTACTCGAAAGAGCTACCTGATGATGAATTTCCATGTATTTGCATGAAGAGCACGATCTATACTGGAAACAGTAGAGCAGATCTCTAGCAGAATGTGAATCACTGCAAAAGAAAGAACTACCAAAATTAAATGCACAGTAAATTCAGCTAGCTTCCGTGTAAACAGCTGAGCTGCTTGAAGCTGGCTTCTGGGTGTCTTTCTTTGGTGCTGGAGAAGGCTTTAACCCTGGATTGGAAAGGGAAAGAAGTGGATTTAAATGTGAGTTTTGGTGGGGAGAGAAGCCTTTAACTCTGGATTGGAAAGGAAGCGGATTTAAACATGAAGTTTGGTGGGGAGTGAAGTCTTTAACACTGAATTGGAAAGGAGCTGGATTTAAATGTGGGGTTTGGTGGGGAGAGAAGCCTTTAACTGGATTGGAAAAGAACCATCTCTTTCACACTCTCTCTCTCTCTCTCTCACACACACACACACACACTCCCTGCTGGCAACTCTTTCTGAAATCACCACTGAGGTACAAGGGGTGGTGCTTCTTTCAGGATCTTTCTAAGCACTATCACTGTACTGACCCCTATAACAGGATTTTAGGGTCAATTTTTGGGCATACATTTCTCAGCTTATAGTCAAGTATATACGATATATGTTGGAGCACCCAACTGATGAATCAGGCTTCAGCAAAAGAAAAGCTATCTCATTCATCCATCTGTAGTGTCTCACAAAGACAAGAGGCTGATTTCCATTTGGCTGCCCTGCAGGTGTTCACCAGAGAAGTATTGGTGGTTTAATTTGCAGACATGGCAAAACGCCTAGTGGACTGGGAGACTACCTCCACAGGAAAGGGATCCTGGTAGCAGCCCTTCATAGCAGACAAAGGGCGAATCAGACCAGCTGCTAGGATTGGCCCAGGACCCACAGCAGCCACAATCCCAAATGAGTTGCTGGAAGGAGCGGTTTTTTACAGCTCCTTTTGCCAGCAGCTTCAGTGCAGCTTCCAACTGCTTGGGGGGGGAGGGGTTGCATCATCTGCACACCTCACCCCCAAAGCAGCCTGAAGCTGCTCTTTTTGGGCCATCTGTTTTGGGTCTAAGATGCAAGGCCTAATCCATCTGCTGAGCAAGGAAACAAACATCCTTTTCCCACAAAGATCAAAGAAACAAAAAGAAAGTCAGACAAATGAAGCTCTTTTCTCCTTTTTATGTAGATGTAGATAACTGCAGGTATTCAATGTGTTCCAGATCTTTTCCAATAGATGGGGTGAAGACAAAAGGATGGAAGAATAAGCTCCTGTGCCCTTGGAATAAAAGCCATAGCATGATGAAGTCTGGTCTAATGATAGAGAGCTCCTTTCTTGCTGACAAAACACCCAGCTCTGAAACCTTGCAGGCAGAAGTTAGAGCAGTTAGGAATAAAACCTTCAAAGAAAAATACAGTCAGCCCTTCTTATACACGGATTTTTTATACACGGATTCAAGCATACACGGTTTGAAAATGTTCCAAAAAAGTATAAATTTACCTTGATGTTCCATTTTTTATTAGGGACACCATTTTGCTATGTCATTATACTTAATGGGACTTGAGCATACACGGATTTTGTTATACACGGGGGATCTTGGAACCAAACCCCAGCGTATAACAAGGATCCACTGTAATTTAGTAACATTTTGCACAAGGTTCAAAGGGGAAGACAGTCAGTGCATTTCGGACCATATGTAGGTCCTACAAGGGATAGTAAAGGACTATGGGCTGAGATGAACTAGTACATGGGGATATGATGAGAGACTGGTGTCTTGCTTGTGAGGAAGGAAATACTTGTAGTGATCTCTTTCTTAAGGCACTGTGGGTGCGTTGCACTAGAAATTCCAAAAAAGCAGATACAGAAATCTTAAGTCAGTATGTTTCAATTTTCACCACTTATGAAACATCCTAAACGTATATTTAGATATTTTATTGGTTAAGATGCATCTGGATAACATGACAGTGTTGTGAATTTCCAAGATATGGCATGTTGCATTTGTAAAGAGGCTTTTACACACCTGATACCATAACTGCTACACTCTCTCCAGTAGCACAGGAGTTCACAGATACCATCTCAATCAGTTCCATAATCTGCTTTTGCAAAGCATAGGCCTCTTTAAACAGAGACTGTAGTAGATCGGAAAACAAGCAGAAACACTCACTGTACAACGACTCACTATTCTGCAGCAAAATAGAATATCAAAGATGAAACAAAAAGAAACATGTTACACAAAGCTGAGTGCTCTGAAGGAAATCAAGTTCAAAGAACTAGCAAGTCTCTGTTTCCATTAATTTATAACCCAGATTGTTTCTCAATTACCTATAGCTGCTAAGAATAAAAGCCGGCTTTTGCAAAATAAACCAGGGCAATTTATCCCAGAAAAATATCAATGTATAGTAGTGGGGTATTTATTAAACTAAAACTGCACTCAAGGTTTCCTAATACTGATTTTTGCAAAAACAAACCAATAATGAGAATTATCTGTACAAATTTTATAGTAAGATTATACTCTCCAGTAATATTTTTCATCATGAGATTTACATTCTGTTGAAATTTCATAATCAATTTACACTTCTCAGAGGCAAATGAAGGGAATGCTATGCAGTGTTGAATAAGCACCTCCGTTTTGATAAAGGTAAGCAATGTGTCCTCTTCGTTAAATGGTCATCTGTAAATTTACACTTACAAGTAATTCTGCACCCATGCAGATTTGGAAACTTCTAGAGCTAGTTAATGCTTTTGGCGGGAATCCTACCACCTCCCTGTTGTATCTAATACTAGTCCTTCCCACTCAATCTCCATAGTTCCAGTCCACCATGCATACGAGAATTAGAATCAAGCAATGCAGGACAATGAGAGAGGAGGATGGAAGTGTTATGAGTTTACAGATAATCACTTAAAGAACCAATTTCAAGTAAACAACCTCTTCTTCTTTGTGGTTTGTGACTCATAAATATGGATGACTGGCAAGCTACTAATTAAAATGGAGGGGAAAGGTTATGACATAGCTGAGATAACACTGCTCTGCCAAAGAATGCATAGTCACAAGAGCACAAATCTAGTCTGTAGAGAGAGACATGTGAATGGCTATGACCAGGTAGAAGTTCTACAGATGCCTTGCAGAGATATTCCTGCCAGAAAGGCAGAGGAAGCTGCAAACACTCTTCTGGAGTGAATTCTGACCAACAGAGGGAAGTTCAAATTCAGCTAGTTGGTAAGTCAATTTAATGGTGTAAGGTATCCACTTAACATAGTTTATGAGCTGAAACTGTGGAGCCTTTCCTGTAATACCCATCAGTGACAAATAATTGAGGGGTGTGGCAAAAGATGAAGAACACTGAACAGAAAAGGCTAGGGCCTTGTCCTTTTCTGAAGACAGGTTGTAGAAAAAGGTTCAATAGCTTGATATTTGAAAGCAAAAAACAACCTTTGGCAAAAAGGAAATACCTGGACATAAGGTCAGTCAGTCATGATGGAACTGAAGGAAAAGAGAATATGATCAAAGGGCCACAAGTTCACTCACTCTTTTCCCAGATGTGATTGCCACTAGAAAGGCAACTTTAAAATATAAGAGACAATTGTCACAGATTGTGAGCTGTCTAAATGAGGGGGGGGGATGAGTGGAAACAAAACAACAGATAGTCTTCAAGATGGTATCACTGGTGAGACTGTTTGATGAAAATACCAAAATCTCCTGAGAAAACTTTGAATTAAAGGGTGAGTAAACCAAGAGGTGTGAGACAAAGGTTGAACATAAGCAGAAATAGATGTCACATAAATACAAAATGAGGAATCTGATTGTCCCAAGTCTCCTAGAAAGAACAGAAAATTCAGACCACATTGAACTTTTGGTCAATTTAACAATTTGGTCATGTGGTACTGAATGAAAATCCATGAGTTCTCAGAACCAAGACCTGACCAAATATATGAATAGGTCTGGCTACCTGAAACAGTAGAAGCAGAGTGAGAGACAGATCCTTGCAAATGCAAAGTACAGGGATTCCCAGCAAGGTGTTCCATGGCTCTCCAGCTTGAAGAAACATCTGCTTAAGATTTTTTTTAGTTCAGCTTTTTTTTTTTTGAGTCATGTATTTATGGCAGCTTCCCAGAATGCCTTTTGTCAAGAGGCTCAGTTTCTGTGGGCCTGGGGTATAAAAAGCTGGCAGTGAATGTAGATATCAATGATGTGAGTCTCAGCACACAGAGGAGACAACAGAAATGACCAACAGAGTGAGACTCTTCTGGCAACACTTGAGGCAGTTCTTAAAAAGGCCCACAGAAGACATAAACTGGCAAACAGGAGAGGGGAAAAGGTAGACAAAACCAACCTACAGCTCTAAAAAAAATGCATGATGAAAAACTAAAGGAAATACAGGAAAAATAAAAGAACAGAAAGCAAAATTCACCAAAAGCATTAAAAAAGAACAAGATTTGAAGCAAAACAGGTCTAAGCTCCAAGGACTTAGTTCCCTATGATGATGCTAGCACAGCAGATGAAAAGGAACTCAGCAGATTGGGTTGGAAAGCTCTAGGACTAGATGAAAGCAAGAGGGGGCAGACTTCCTGCTAAAAGCACTAACTAACTCTAGAACTTTCCACACATGGAGCTGCACAAGTGCAGAACTACCCATATGTATGAGTCACAGAGACCATGAAGAGCAAGTGAGAATACAAATTCAGATTCAGTTTCTAATACTGGGGATTAGAAAACTGATTCTAAAATTTCATTGTCTTTTTTTAAAGCCTACAACTGTTTATTTTCTGTTATATCATGAATATTGCACCTCTACACCAGCCAGAAAAGTGTAGCGGTTTGAGCATTGGACTACGACTCTAGTGACCAGGGTTTGAATCTCTGCTCAGCCATGGAAACCCACAGGATAATTTTAGGCAAGTCACACTCAGCCTCAGAGAGAGGCAAAGGCAAACCCTCTGAATAAATCTTCTCAAGAAAACCTATGACAGATTTGCCTTAAGGTCACCATAAGTCATAAACAACTTGAAGGCACGCAGCAAGACCAATTCAATGTTTAAATTCACCAACCTTGCAGTGTATATATGTCTTCTTGATTATATGAAGAACAGAGAGTGGAAGACTGTGAACATAATCCAATGGCAAAGCTTCTTGCAAAGTACAGATGTGTCGCACACACCCTGTTAATACTTCCAGCACTAGTACCAGGGTCTGCATAGGAAAGCATCTTATTAATAAAAGCATCAAGCAGAAACAACAGTCTAACATAAATTTTAAAACTTATCTATTTGCTAGGTTACTGTCTCAAGTCAAGTAAAAAAAAACATAAAGGCCTGTTACAGACTGCCAAAATAAAGCTGCTTCAGGTCTCTTTGGAGGTATGCTATTTAAATGATGCATGGGTCCTAAGAGTCCGGAGGTCGCACCAAAGCCACACTCCATTCCTAAGCACTGGAGTGCAGCTTTGGTGCAGCTTCCGGATTCTTAGAATGCATGCATCATTTAAACAGCATACCTCCAAAGAGACCCAAAGCAGCTTTATTTTGGCAGTCTGTAACAGGCCAAAGTAAATATCTATGTTCTCTGCTTTCAGTCCCTGGAACATGAACTTGTAAGTTAAATTTTAGACAACTGCCATGGGCAGAGCCCTTATACAAATGCCACCACTTGCTAACTAATATGCATTAAGGAGAAGTCAAATGCAATAATCATTTTTTTCACGATATTTTGATAGGTATGAATAACTGACCCAGCGTTAACATAGGTGGTTTTAAACAACTGACTCAAGCTGTGATTACATGTGCTACCTAAAACATGTGGCTGCCAACAGCCCACTGAATTAGTCCAGCAGCACTGCAAAAAGTGTCAATTTCATGTCACTCTCTGTTCTTTCTTTCTTTCTTTCTTTTTTTTTTTTTTTTTGCTCCAAGCTTAATAACTGACTACTTGAGAACACAGCCTGTAATATTTATCCTGTATTGTCAGAATGGATAAGAATGGGCATAGGTAAGACAAATGTGTAGGCCAGTCATAATTCAGCAGCTGTCTGAATTATGTCAAACATAAAGAGGAGACAAACTTCAATTTGCTTTCCTGAAAATAAGTCTATTGTTCTATACATTTTAACAGAATTCCTTTAGCAGAAACAGGCCAATGTTGTACAAAACAGCTAAAACAACCCAATACTTGCAAATTTCCCAATGGATTTAAATTTTATAAATTTAGTATATTGACAAAAGAAACATTTGGCCAACATAGCAAAAATGTAATAAGTGCAATTCCCCTTATCAAAATTAATTTTGTTATATTTACCTGTATATGGTTCTTTACTGTCATGTGTAATTCTTCATTCTGGCTTGTTAATGGTTCAGCCTGGCTTGATATCTCATATAACAAAAGATCAAAGAACTCTACTGTCTGTTAGAACAAAGAGAATTATGATTAAAACAACAGAAGCAGAGAACCAAATGTGAGTACAGTATTCTATATATTAAATGCAACCATAATTCAGGGCATTATTATAGGACTGATACTGACTGCCAGTACTTATGATTTCTAAGTACAAGACAAATCTGGGATAAAAAAATTGAGGATAATGTTGTAAAACCCAGTACTGATTTGTGATTTTAACCGTCACAACTAAGCACAAAACCTTCATATTAAGAGATAATATAAATGTTTACTCGATGCTACAGATGCCCTCCTTGAGAACGTTCAGAAGAATCCAGATGAGCACCCAGCTAGTGAAGAAGGCCAAGAGTTAAAGACCTTTGCATACGCATGTAAATTTCCAGTAGTACAGTACTGTGGTCAGCTGTCCTGAACTGCACAAGCACCTTTGGAATGAGGAAATGAGCCATGAGAAAGGAGAAGGCTCAAGAAGCCCAGATATTAGGAAGGCCATCATACATATGCCTTCTGGATCTTTGACTCTGCTGGCCAAGGCAGGGCTTGTGTGATTCCATGTACAATTCTTATGGGTTATTTAATTTAATTAATGGAGATACCTTCTCCTTTACTATTGCTTGAGATAGAACTTAGTTGCATCTACACTGCAGAATTAATGCAGTTTAACATTGCTTTAACTGCCATGGCTCAATGCTATGAAATTCTGGAATTTGTAATTCTGTGAGATATTTAGCCTTCTCTGTCAGAGAGCTCTGGTGCCACAATATATCCCAGGACTCCATATAGTGCAGCCATGACTGTTAAAGGGGTTTTCTCCATCGCTGCTCCGAAGCTATGGAATGACCTGCCGGAGGAGATTTGCCACATTTCCACTTTTACAGCCTTCAAGAAGGCCCTTAAGACAGATCTCTTCCAATAGGCCCTCCCAACTTAGCTTCCCCTCCCTGAACAAGAATATATGAATGCAATTGCTGACTGTCCTTCTCTCTGTACACCCAATTCCCCCCCCCCAATTTTTAGCTAATCCCATTTTAATGTTTTTATATTGTTTATTGATATTGTTTGTTTTAGCGCTGGGATGGGGGACTGAGAAGGGATTATTTTGAATTTTATTGTATTTTTAATGTATTTTTAATTGTTGTTACCCGCCTGGATTCCTTGTGATTGGGTGGGATACAAATAAATCATTTTTTTATTATTTTATTATTATTAAAGCAGTATCAAACTGCATTAATTTTGTAGGTGGCAACAGCCTTGGTTGCAATTTCTGCCCCTTCTTCAGCCACTAATATCATGAAAAAAAGATTTACTGATGGTAACTGATGTAGCAGCTGGTCTACAACAGAGAAACGTTCTGGTCCGTTCAGTAAAGGGGTCCAGCATTCTTTCATAACCAATGGGCCCCTCAGCGACATAATTCTACCAAGGTTGAAAACACACTGCAGAAATAATCCAGTCTGAGATTGTTTTAACTGCTCTGGCTCAGTGTTAGCGAATCCTGGGAATTGTAGTTTATTGTGGCACTGAAAGAGAAGGCTAAAATGTCTCACAAAACTACCATTCCCAGAAGTCCCTAGCACTGAACCAGGGCAGTTAAAATGATATCAAACCGGATTATTTCTGCAGAGACCGCTTTATTTGCCCTGGCTCAGTGCTAGGGAATCCTGAGATTTGTACTTCACTTAGGCACCAAAGCTCTCTGACAAGCAGAGAAAGGGCTAAATGTCTCACAAAATTACAGTTCACAGAATGCCCTAGCATTGAGACAGGGCAGTTAAAGGCGGTCTCAAACTGGATTATTTCTGCAGTGTGTTTTGGACCCAAGCCTGAGACCATCCCATGGCTTGAAAGTGGGGTCCCAATGCAAAGATACACACACACCTCAGGACAGGCTGATGGAAGATAGATTCCCAAGGGTTATATAGCACAGCAAAGAAATGTGAAGTGTACAGCTGTGATCCATCTCCCAACAGCTAGGAAAATTGTATAAACAGATTGTATAATTGTATAAATAAGGGAAAGTTTACTCCTTTGGTCAGTCCAGCCTTTGGTCTGTTCTCAGACCTGAACTACCAAGCTAAAGTAGTAAGTACTGTCTCTAGTAAAGTCTTCTAAGTACAAATGAATGCTTTCTATGCCACTGGCTCCTCTCCATTCTCCTCCCACTGAGCCTCGTCCACTCACACCATCTCTTCAGTGTTTTAAAAGGATGCAGACAAATGCCACAGCCCATTTCTATCAAACATCAGGTTTGAGGAGCAGTGGAGAGTGACCCTCTCTTAGAGTGTCACCTGGTGGCTCCGTAAACCCCCCCCCCGATGATGTCTCTCAATTTGCACAAAAGTACATAAAATACAGTGCCATACCTTTGGCAATATTATAGATGAAAATGTTTGCTCTAAATCAGTAAGATTAATTTGTGGTAGAAATCTCTCCATCAAGGTCCTTAAAACACCTGTAAATAAGTAAGTTTAGGAAAACCATTATTTAGAATCATAGAATTATAAAGCTGCCATGCATGTGAATAAAAACACCCACAACTGATGGCCATCCAGCCTCTGTTTAAAAACCACTGTCAAACAGCTCTTACTGTCAGCAAGTTCTTCCTAATGTTGAGCTGGAATCTCTTTTCCTGTAGATTGCATTGCTCTGGGTCCTATTTTCTCGAGCAGCAGAAAATAAGCTTGCCCCATCCTCAATGTGACACATCTTCAAATATTTAAACAGGGCTATCATATCACCTCTTAACCTTCTCTTCTCCAGGCTAAACAAACCCAGCTCCCTAAGTCTCTCCTCACAGAGCATGGTTTCTAGACCCCTCACCATTTTGGTCACCCTCCTCTGGATACGCTTAATAAACCTGAAGCTTATACTGTATGCTTGTGTATATTAATGCAACCTTTTACCATAAATAAGTGATCAAATACATATGAAAGTATTATTTTGGCATTTTCATCTAGGATTAACTTTTGGAGTAAATAAGTAACCTATGCTCAGTGGTCACTTCGAGAAAGATGTAGGATAACATTTTGAAAGACTGCAAGTTTAAGCACATTGGGGCCAGCATCAGAAGCTTGGATCTAACACTATAGAGCTGTCACTCAGCCGGGAATATTAATTTTTGATATTGGCATAAATTTTGTGCACATAATGAAAACACCATGAGCATGGTTTTTCTGGAAAGTTGCATATTTTCTCCTTCATGTTGCCAAATTCCTATGCAGCTCCAAGGTCCCAACCCCATCTGGAAGTAATGATCAGGCCAGCTGGTGTAGGGGATGTTGCAGGATTCAGCAACAGGTGGTAGATGGATGGTGTATCTGTGTGCCCGAGGACAGGTTTTGTATCTCATTCCCAAAATGGGAGACAGGGCATGACTTTTTTTTCTGGTCTTCCAAATTTTAAAAAATCCCCTCCTCCTTCCTGTTCAGTGTCCTGTCTTATCATTTTTAGTTCCCTGTCCCCATGTTATTTCCTGCAAATGTCACGCCCTGCCTTTCACACCCTTCAAGGTTTTTTTTGGATCCTCACCTCAAATATTTAATTCAGTCTCAACATTAATCAAGTGGATTACCTTTGTATCAGTTTTTGGAACTCTCCTTCAAATTTTAGTGGAATATCTTCTCAAAGGGTCTTAGAACATACTTGAGCTGTGTGCTTAAAAGAACTTTTAAAAAGATGGCATCTGAAAACAGAAACTCTAACTGGGACAGACCGACGTATAGAAACACAGGTATGCTTATCCACAAGATATGATGGACTGCAGTTTCTTTTGAGAATAGGTCTAGTGCCAAATGTGTGGGGAAGTTATATAATTATAACAACAATAAGTCAGTAGAAAAATTGGTAATGCCTATTACTTGTTTACAGTAAGCAATAGGAAAAGAGGAAGACTTTACAGATGGATTTATTCAATAAAGCAAGCCACAATCCAGAGTTTTCAAGACCCTCTTACGTGTCTCTTACTGGCAGGATTGAAACCCACCTGAGAGTCCATAACAACATAATAATCTTGAGAAGTGAGGATGGATGCTTAAGTCTTTTCAATTCCAACAATTTTCCTCTCTCAAAATCCATTCCTAAATACTTACTGAAATACTAAGAGGATTGTGAATTAAGAAAGTTGGGATGGTCACTGGTGCCCTGGTGGCGCAGTGGATAAATGCCTGTACTGCAGCCACTCACTCAAAACCATAAGGCTCGACTCAGGCTTGCATCCTTCCAAGGTCGCTAAAATGAATACCCAGATTGTTGGGGGCAAATAGCTTACAGTTGTAAAACGCTTAGACACTGTTAGTTCAGTATGAAACGGTATATAAATGAAGCTGTTTGTTTTGTTTGTTTGTCACCCTGCCTGTCCTAGTCAAGCCCGGCCCGGGAGTGGTCTCTGGAGGCTGGGACTTGCCGCACCAGCAAAGCCTGACCTCCCTGGCGGAGGAGGAAGCAGTGGAAGCCTGGCAGTAGCAAAGAACAATCTCATCCCACCCCTTATGTGGTGTTGCCAGAATGCAGGGTTGGAGCATTCTCAGTGGTGGTGCATGCACATTGTGCCACCATTGAGGACAATGAGACTAGAGGTCACATGTTTTTTCTTATCTGCAGGGGAAGTCTGGAATGTATCCTTTGCAGATAAGAAGGGCCAACTGTATGTAATGCTAGTATTTCTCATGCAAATTCATAAAACAACTTAGAAAAGCAAGACAGAATACATTACACATATGAATACTTGTACAATAACTGCAACCAGACAAGCATTTGAAAGTACACACTAGAGTTAGCATTTAAATTACTTACAAATACGCTGGCTCCAATTGTTAGCCAACTGATAAACAGAGTACAAGACTAAGGAAAACAAATAATACATATATCTGTCAACAGAGACTGCCAAAAAACTGTTTAGAGTAGGATTTATTAAATTTATTTTCCATTGGATCTGCTTGTTGATGTAATCAAATATTTCTCATTAATAGCCAACCTTGCTTCACATGGTTCTCTGCCCCATTTCCCTTTATTCTTATAATGCATGTGTGTATATGCAACCAAGTTGCCTGTCAACGTATGGTGACCCCATTGAATGTCATAGGATTTTAATAGGCAAGGAAGATTCAGAAGCCAATTCCTTCAATATACTGTCTAGGTGTTATTAGCCTGAGGGTGACTGGTACTCTCATCCATACTGATTGAAAAGTCTGATTTTATTCTTCTTTCCAATTTTGTACTGGCTTAAAATAAACCTGCCTGGGGAGCTTGTATAAAGTCTAACATGTATAGCTCTTCAATGTAAAATTGGAAAGAACAAGAATAAAATCTGGGACTTTTCAATCAGACTGGATTCCCCTCAGTGAAGTTTTATGGAGAGGATAAGAACAAGTTCACTCCACTGAAACCATTCTGCCACTCTGGGTGCGTCTACACTGTAGAAGTAATGCAGTTTGACACCACTTTAACAGCCTTACCTCCATCCTATAGAATCCTGGGATTTGTAGTTTTGTGAGGCGTCAGCGTTCTTTTAGTAAAGAAGGCTAAAGACCTTGTAAAACTAGAAACCCTAGCATCCCATAAGATGGAGCCATAGCACTTAAAAGTGATGTCAAACTATATTAGTTCTACAGTGTAGATGCACCTTCTATTAATACTTTTGGGACACCCACACCCACACTATGAAGGTGACCAGATATCCTCATCACCAAGAAGGACAAGGCATCGCAAAATGTAAGACATGCAAGAAAAATGTACAACATTAAAAACAAAAAGCTAGAAATGTGAAGTCAAAGGCTTTCATTTCCAGCATCCATAGTTTTTTTTTGTGGGTTTTAGGGCTATTAGGCCATGTTATAGAAGAGTTTATTCCTGGTGTTTCACCAGTATCTGTTGCTGGCATCATCACAGAATGGTGGCATAGAAGAGTGGTGTGTGTGTGTGTGTGTGTGTGTGTGTATATATATATATATATATATATATATATATACTGTGTGACCCTAGAATCGTAGAATATAATCATAGAGTCTGAATAGACTACAAGGGCCATCCAGTCCAAGCCCCTTCTGCCATGCAGGAACTCTCAGTCAAAGCATCCCCTTTGACAGATGGCCATCCAGCCTCTGTTTAAAGACCTCCAGGGAAGGAGACTCCACTACCCTCCGAAGAAGGAGTGTATTCCATGTATTCCACTGTCAGACAGCCCTTAATGTCAGGAAGTTCCTCCTAATGTTGAGGTGGAATCTCTTTTCCTGCAGCTTGCATCCATTGCTCCATTGGGTCCTAGTCTCTAGAGCAGCAGGAAACAAGCTTGCTCCCTCCTCAATATGACACCCCTTCAAGTATTTAAACAGGGCTATGGGAGGAAGTGGTTTAACATGTTAATCTCTGTGTTGATCTGTTCTTGAATGTCAAGGCCTATACTTATATATATATACCCCACTCCCTTCCATGCCATCATTCTCTGAAGATGCCAAGCACAGATGCTGGTGAAACATCAGGAATAAAGTCTTCCAGAACATGGCCTCATGGCCTGAATAACCCACAAAAAACTATGGATGCTGGCCATGAAAGCCTTTGAGTCTGCACATGTCAATCACTCCTCCCAACTTAGGGCCACACAATCACGTACCCCGCTCTCTTCCTTGCCAGCGTCCTCTCAAGATGCCAGCCACAGATGGAGGTGAAACATCAGGAACAAACCCTTCCAGACCCCCCCCCCAAAAAAAAACCCCAACAACTGCAAACGCTAGAAACTCTAACATAAATGTCACTGCCTTCTTCCCGACGACGTTTCTCCCGCATCTGTGGCTGGCATCTTCAGAGAAGGGTGGCATGGAAGAGAGAGGGGCGCGTGCATAAGCATACACTCACTGTGTGGCCCCAGAATCATAGAACTGGAAGAGACCAGGAAGCCGCCCAGAATGGAGGACCTTTTGGAAACTCCTGCTGGAGAAGAAGGAGGCCACCCTTCCCACAAAGAAGAACCCTGGCTGTTATGCCCCCACAAGGCTGCCATTTCCTTTTCCACTAGTGCCCCTCCTCCTCCTCCTCCTCCTTCGGGCAAAGGATATGAGGAGCCGGGGCAGGGCAGTGGGGAGCCGGCGCCGGCACTCCTGAGGCCCCCAGGCCTCCACCTGGGCCAGCAGCGACAGCGCCTCGGGCTCAGCCTGGGCCATGGCTCCCCTCAGTAGCGGCCTACTTCCGAATCTGGCGCCTCGGACGGAGAGAGGAGGAGGAGGAGGAGGCGGCGCCCAGGCCTCTCCCGTCAGGCACCGCGCCCGCCGCCGAGAGAAGAAGAATAAGCGCCACTACTATTAAGGCTGAGGTGAGTGGGGCCCCTCCTGGGGCCTTCCCCCTGCCCTGCTCTTCCCTTCCCGTTTTGGGGCCTCTGCGGAGAGAGGAATGGGACTCAGGAAGCCGGCCTCCTCCTCCTCCTCCTCTCGCCCAGGCTGACCCTGCTTTGGCTGCCCTGGCCCAGGGCTAGCCTAGGGGGAACCCTGCTGGGGAAGAGGCCATCTTGGCATCACTTTCACTGCGAGGGAATCCTGGGAGTTGTAGTTTGTTGTGGCACCACAGCGCTCTCTCTCTCTCTCTCCCCCAGAATCCCATAGCATCCAGCCAGGAATTCAAAGGCATGTGGCATCAGTGTATAGAGGGTCCTTGCAGCACCTTTGAGACTCACTGAAAGAAAGGAGGGGGCAGCAGGCGCTTTCCTAGACTTAACTCTACTTCCTCCTCAGGTGCATTTAGTGGAGTGGGAAGACAGGGACAGACTCATCATCATATCTGTCAGGGCAGTTCAAGTGGTGTCAAACCGCATGGTTTCCAAAGTGTGGACGCAGCAATAGACAGGCTCTTTACCCGCGTTTTGCTTTTCCGTTTTTTAGTTTTTAAAAGCGTTGTTTCTTTGCTCTTTTTTTTAATTGCCTTTTTAAAAAAATCCATTTTACATTAAAAACTACATATAGAAATAAAGGGTTAAGCAAATAGAAATTAGTAATGATGATAATAATAATAATAATAATAATAATACAAAGACATAGCTGTGTTGATCTGGATAAACAATATGCCAAGCAATCTTGCAGCGCCTTTGAAACAAACTGAAAGAGAGAAGTTGGTAGCATGAGCTTTCCTAGACTTCAGCCCACTTCCTCAGAAATGACATGTATTTCTTACCTAGCAATCCCTGTGGGTTGAGACAGCAAACAGCAACAGATTTAACGGGCACAATTGTTCCAGATGCACTGCAGAAATAATGCAGTTTAATACCACTTTTACTACTCTGGCTCAGTGCTATGGAATTCTGGGGTTTGGTTTGTAGTTTTGTGAGGCATTTAGCCTTCTTTGTCAGAGAGCTCTGGTGCCACAACAAACTACAATACCCAGAATCCCATAGCAGTTAAAGTCATGTCAAACTGGATTATTTCTGCAGTGTGTTGTATATAACTTTGGCCTTTTTTAAAAGATGGTATGTAGTATCATGTCTCCATATTGATATTTTGGACATATATTGCTTTCTCAGGCCTGCTTCAGACGAAAATGGAATTTCAGTTCAACTTCTCCATAAACAATGCAGTAGAAGATACTGCTGGGATTGGGAAAATGGCACCGGAGGTGGTTCAAGAGAATGAAAGCACAAAGCACAAGGAGGTTTCCTCAGAAGAAAAACAAATAAGCCAGAAGTCTCTCTCAGACTGCTCTGCTCTGAGTCAAAGCAGGGAGGTGACTCTGCCAAAGAAACCTTCTGATCCTCAGTCTGCCAAAGAGCATGCTATGCCTACAGATGTCAGCAAAGTGTTGGAAAACAAAATTATGGGGACTCTACCGGGAACTCACTGCCCAGATATTTCAGTGGTGGAAGTAGCGTTCCCAGATCCTATTTCCTCTCATTCTGACCTAATCCCAGGTGTCTATGAAGGTGGTCTGAAGATCTGGGAGTGTACCTTTGATCTCCTGAATTACTTGTCAGAAGCTGAGATTCAGTTTGGACACAAATTGGTTCTGGACCTTGGCTGTGGGGCTGGACTGCTGGGAATAGCTGCATTAAAAAGAAATGCTGAAGAAGTCCACTTTCAGGACTATAACAGCTCAGTGATTGAAGAAATAACCCTACCTAATGTTCTGGTCAACTGTGCTCATCAGAGTGATGATGATGGAGGAATTATTGAGCTCTCTCTAACACATTGTGGGGGAAAAGATTTCAACCTAGACATGCTCTCTAAATGCAGATTATTTTCTGGGGAATGGTCAGAGTTTACCAAGCTCCTTTTAAATAGTAATAAACCTTTAGCAAAATATGATATCATACTCACTTCAGAGACTGTTTACAATCCTGATTACTATGAGGTTTTGCATGACACACTTTCAAATTTACTGGGACCAAATGGCTGTGTTTATTTGGCTAGCAAAGCACATTACTTTGGGTGTGGAGGTGGGATTCTCCTTTTTACAAAATTCATTGAAGAGAAAAATGTTTTTAAGTCTCGAATTCTTAAAGTTATTGACAAAGGGTTAAAGCGTTTCATTATTGAAATGGTCTTTAAGAATTCCTTATAACATGTTTTTTGGCTTTAGGTATTAATAAAGATACATTTTTGCTTGCTTTTGGAAACCAAGGATGCATTTCTTCTTGGTTCCTAGTTGTACTTTTCATGTCTGGTACCTTTTCTGTCCTGTTGAGTCTGCAGCTTTTCTGTAGTATCTGAGGTCCACAACACACTGCTGAAAAAATCCAGTTTGGGACCGCTTTAATTGCCGTAGCTCAAATGCTAGGGAACTCTGGGAACTGTAATTTCATGAGACATTTAATCTTCTCTGTCGGAGAGCTCTGGTGCCACAATAAACTATAATGCCCAGGATTCCCTAGTACTGAGCCAGGGCAGTTAAAGCGATCTCAAACTGGATTAATTCTGCAGTGAGTTTTGGACCATAGACTCCTTGCCAAAACACACAAATTCTTGAAAAACCCTACATTTTGAGATAATTTATTCTGAATATGCAATCAATTTTTGTTTGTTTGCACAGATTTGAATTATTTGGTGTGGGTTACATAGCAACTCTGGACATTGCTATCTTAATGTATATAACTTTAGAACTTAGTCCAACAAATATTATTTGCTGATTTACTTCATGTATGACTGCAGTTTTTTGAGGTAATCTTTCTTCTACATTGGTCTGCTGTTTCATGTTCACTTTTTTGGCTAATCCTACTGGCATAAAAACAGCTCGCCTAGACGTTCCTAACCCATAGAAGTTTGTGAGCAAGGAGATACAGTCATAGTATTCAATGTTCTGCAATGGATATTAAAATTATATTCTGTCTAAATCTATTGTTCAAACTGCCTCTGGAAAGTAATATTTCTATAATAAAATAGGTGTTTGATATCCTTCAATGGATTTGAAAAAAAAATTGAGTTTGTGCAATTGATAATAATGTTGGGTGAACAAATGTATGGATTAGAGCAGGAATGCACAACAGTAATCACTGTGAGGACCATTTTTATTAAACAAAGAGGGCCATGCCGCTATGTTAACTATCTTAAAGCTTATTTAGAACTCTAGCTCAATGTTTCTCTTTTTAATCTATGCATTATTTTCTCTGTGCACCACAGCGCACATGGTTTCACCTTGCTCTGCTACACATTCCTCAATCTCCCTGGTAATAGGGGTTCTAAAGAATAGGCCAATTGAAGATTTCTTGAAAGATTGGAAACCTTTTATGGACTTTTTGAGCAATAAGAAACCCTACGTAATAATGTATGGTTATGCTTATTATTTAGCTGGATTTGTAATTGTAGAACAATATATTTCTTTTTTTATTTATCTTTTCATTACAGCTAGGATTGGGGGGCATAGACATATGCTATGTTTTGTGGGGTTTCTTTTTCTTCCTCTTTTTAAAAATCTTTTTTAAAATGTATATTATCATAGTTTTTATTGAAAATTAGATTGTCAGTGATATATAAATAAATAAATAACTCTCCCTCCCTCCCTTTGTACCCCACAGTGTATGTTCTTTTCTCTTCCATGAGCTCCAAAAGCCAGAACCCACATCTCTGTTGCTCACTTTTCTCTTCGGTTTACATTTATCTACTCTTAGCCTTTTCCCTGTTTGTCTCTCTACAACACCATCTTAGATTTCCCCACTCTTCTTCCAGTCTCTTACTTGTTATTTTCCAGATTCTCATCCCCCTTATCTACCCTCCTCATTGAGTTCAGTAGCACTAATGCACGCTTTTCGCTTTCTTGGCAATTCCTATCAGTGAGAAAATCTCAGATGCAAGTAGGCTACATGGTGTGATCTCTAAAATATATTACAAAAACAGATCTGGCAAATATAGAGGCTCACCTTTCTGATATAAGCAACAATTAAATAGCGGCTCCCCTAGGAATCATTTCTTGGAATGACAACATTTTGCAACAGACTTCCGATTTCGGGGTATAGAGAAGGTGAACACTAATGAGAAAATGCTGCTTAAAAAGGAAGTACTGTAGGTGGATTTTAAAATTAAAATCCTTGGTCAATACAAGCCTGAATGAGGATCTAGACCTCCCACTTTTCAAAAATGTTTAAGAATTTTCTGATGGTCTCTTTCCCTATACACTTCTACGTATATCTATGTGAATGTTATCTGAAAATTATCTACATTCACTCATGCAAAGGGATCTTATACTATTTGAATTCTATCTATATTTTTTCTACAATCTTCTTACAAGTTTTTTTTTAAAAACCCAACCAAATAGCTTCAGCCTGTGTTCACATGTCTTTACATCCCATCAATGATTTGCGAATTCCTGGTTCAGAAATTTCTTAAGTTTGATTCTAAATAGGTGTGTACAGGCTGTAGACAGCATAATAATTTTATACAACATGATGCTATGTGTTTGCATGCCATCCTTTTATAATTTTGTGTAGCACACTAAAAATAGGTCCTAAGAGTAGACAGAGGCCAAAATGTGGTGGGCTTTTTTAGTAATAATTTAACAACCATTTTTTGAATTTCAAGTCATGTCTCCAGTTTCTTCTGAATCTACCAAGTGCTTTTCAGTGCGGGAAGAAAATGTAGTGGTGCTGACAGTGTTCAACTTGGTTTACAATAATGTTTGATGAATTTTAGGTAGATCATAAGTCTTTTTCTTTTCTTTCTTTTTTATACGAAAAAGTGATGTTTATACTGAGTCTATTCCACATCAGCTGGTAGGAATTTAAGGAGCCCTACTGAATCAAACCAAAGGCTCATCCACTGCCATTTTTTGTAACTACACCCAGACCCCAAAATCCTTTACATATATCCAATTGAGGTGTAATCCTTCCTACATTTGTGCATATAATTTTTCCTACCTTGATGTAGTGCCTTACATTTATCCCTATTGAAATTCATTTGGTTAGCTCTCCAACCAGGTTTTTTGAATACAGTATGCTCAAGTCCCATTAAATATAATGACATAGCAAAATGGTGTCCCTTATAAAAAATGGAAAATTAAGGTTTGATATTTGCAATATATACTTTTTTTGAACATTTTCAACCCGTGTATGCTTGAATCTGTGTATAAAAATCAGTGTATAAGAAGGGCCGACTGTACTGGATATTTGCTGCCCCTTTCCCATCCAAAATGTAGCACTGCAAGTTTGTTAAGACTGCCCCCATGGCATCAGTCTCTGGGGCGGGTTACAGACGGGCCGTTTGCAGCGTGTCCGCGACGTGCTAGGGTGGCCTCGGGGCGGAGCATACACATGCCCCGCAACCCAAGCACGTCACGCATGCGCCGCAATTGCGCAGCACCGTCCATACGGCGTGTGCACCTGCCACGTCACAGCTGCGCAGCTTCTAGACGGAGCTGCGCAGCTGCGACGTAGCAGCCCCACCTTTGGCACTTTGTGGCATCGCAAAAAGGAGCCGCTTTTTTGGGCTCCTTTTTCGCTGCGCAGCTGCACCGCGCTATTTGTATGTTGTGGCGCAGCTGTGCAGCGAAGTGAAGCGCTGAGGAGGCGCCTCTTTTGGGCAGTCTGTAACCCACCCAAGTCATTTACACAGATGTTGAACAACACCAGACCCAGGTTGTAACTCTGAGATACCTGTACCACACTAATCACTTACTTACAGGATAAAGAACATATTTGTAAAGTAAAAACAAACAAACAAAACTTTCCAATAACTGTTAGACTTTGGGGAATTAATTCATTACTGATAATAACCATTGAAATAGTTGAATTAGTTGAATTAGCAATAGCTGAGACACTCATTTGCGGACATTCCATCTTTGGGTTGGACTGAAGATACTTTCATCAGAGAGAACACAGAGCCCTGGAGATGGGAGTCAGTTATTTATGGAGATCCACTGTTTGTATTGAGATGTAGAGTTCCTTATTTTTACATTAAATCATGTGGTAATAGGTACAGATTTGCATTTATGAATATGCTCTGGGTATAGAAATTGCTTCAAGCCCGATGGGTTGAATCAGAGACATTCATTTTGATAAGTAGTCCCATGAACTCAACAGTGTTTTTCATGTTGAAACCAAACAGCGTTTTGTATGACCTTTGGTTTATTCATTAGGAATATATCTATGTTTACCTTGATTATTATTCCTTCAGATTCAGATAAGCCATTGGCTATTGATTAAACACTCTTCAGAAACATGTCCTTTGCTCCTTGTACTGTCCATTTATATTGCCTGGAAAGATACAATTGTGGATGTTTTATTGTCATCTGGCTAATTACAAGGTATATATTCTACTCACAAGGAGCACATTCTACTATATTCTACTGTGAAGTGGGTTTCTTTTCTCCAATAAGAACTAAGAGTGTATGGTGTATTGCATATTAGTTAACAGTTGGATACTACCACACTTTTTGTATATTGTATATTGTCTTTTGTAAATATTTGTTTACCTTTTCTACATCTATTATTTATATCTTAGTTATAAGAATGTTTCATTTTATGCATTTGTAGTTTACACTAACCATTATACTAGGTGCATGATTATAGAGTTGTACAGTACTGCATGCAGTTTATTATTATGTGATCATTATTTCTATAGACCATTGCTATACCAGGTGTTGCTATCATAAAAAAACAATAACACATGGAGTAAAATTTTACGAAGTAGGATAAAATACAAAGTGACACAAAATACAATTAACATGTAAAATTCACATCCTAATAATAATAGTGATAAAAAGCAAATCAGAGAATTCTACCTAAGACCAAGGTTTGTACATAATCCCCAGGAACACACATCTCATATAACTACCTGAATATTTCTGAAGAGCTCTTTATTATCATTACCTAGTGATGATTTGTCACTTGCCTATGAGTCACACAAAATCTAGCAGTTATCTGTAATCTTTCTGTCTTGATCAGTGAACAGAAAAGAAAGATAGAATTCTTCCAGCCTGCCAGGAATATTCTTCAAAATAGGTGTAATTAAAAAGTAAAGGTAAAAAAAGCAGGGTGGAAGGACATGGTGACTACTACATCTACCTCATCTGCACAGGGATAAATAAGCTTGTAATATGGGATCTTATATTTTCTCTCCAATACAGCAGACAAAAGGAAGTTAGATCATGATAATGTAAAAGCTTTCTTATACTTAGGAATTGTTAGGTTTGTTACGTAATTAAGGCAGATAAAATGTTTCATGGCCTCAAGACGCAAGGCTGCATTTGGAACACAACATGGGGCAGCAAATACACCTCTGAGAAATTTAGGGGCTGTGCAGACTGCCCCTGAAGGGGCGGCCTGCAGCCGCCTCCATCTTTGCCAGAACGGGCTGCAGTAACCGCATGTCACGGCACTGATCTGGCCTTTCCAGGGTGCCGTAATCGATACACTGTGGCTTTATGGTGTTTCTTTAGTGCTGCATTGTGTAGCTGCAGTGCCAGAGGAGTGCTGTGATGCTGCATGCCATGGGGGTGGTGTTGTGGCATGTGCCATATGGATGTAGATATATCAAGAAGTTGGATATATCTTTCCTCTATCTGCTTGTATGAGGGAGCAGACAGAGAAACTAATTAAGAGAAACTAACAAGATCCATCTCTTTGCATTAGTTTTCGGAAGTGGTGTCACTCAGGTTGGCATCACCCAGTGCAGTAACTTATGGTGTCACCCCCTCCATTGACGTCAGCCCACCCCACCCCATACAGAATCCTTAGTTATGTTTATTCTATTAATGTTACTCATAAGTTCCCATATAGCATTGAAAGTAATGGTAATAGTTGTGATATAAACAGCTTGCAAAATTAAAATTATACTTTTAAATTACAATATTGTATGCACATCCTAAATGTTTTTACACATACATAGTTTCATGTGGTTACAGTGAACATTTGGTAAAATGTGATGTTTTTAAATAAATTTTTAAAATGATAACTTTTTAATTTAAAAAAACTTTTAAAATAAATAAAAAAACCTGGGGCCTCTCCTTTCACTGAGCCTTACCCCAGTCAAACAATCTCTTTAGCATTTTGAAGGAACACAGGCAAATGACTCATCCCATTTCTGCCAAAAAGCAGGGGAGCCACAAGGTTACCCCCCTTTGGGTGCACTCGGTGCAACCAAAACTCCCTGCAGCCCCCTCATGATGCCACTTCTTCCAAGGAAAGTTCAGGCTTCATCTGCTCAAGGACTCACTTGTTTATCTTTTTGGCTGGCCACAGTGTCCTCAGCATTCTTCTCCAGCACTATAATGTGCTTTTTCTCTTTCTATTGGCTTTACTCACTGCCTAGCTCTCACATCCATACATGGGAATGGAGAATACAACAGCTTGGACAATCCTTCCTTTAGTGTTCAGAGTTATATCTTGCTCTTTAGGATTTTGTCCAGTTCCTTCGTAGCTGCCCTTCCCAAATCAAGTCTTCTAATTTCTTGACTGCACTTTCCATTCTGATTAACGTTTGACCCAAGGCAAGGGGAGTCTATGACTATTTCAATTTTCTCTTTAGAATGAATTCTTGTAGTTCTTCCACTGTCATTATTTTTATATTAATCATATTACAGTAGAGTCTCAATTATCCGACGTAAACGGGCGGTCCCATAGGTCGGATAGCCGAAAATGTTGGATAATCCGGAGGGTCATAGGAAAAGCCTAGCAATCACTATGAAAAGCCTTGAATCACTATGAAAAGCCTTCCAATCATTATAAAAATACAAATAGCAAAAATTTTTTGCTTGGAGCCCTTTCCGGTTGGGGGCGTGGCAAGAGCTCCAAGCCACGCCCGCTGACCTATCCGACATCTGATAATCCGGAATGTCGGATAATCGAGACTCTATTATATTGGAGCCAGCATGGCATGGTGGTTTGAGTTTTGGACTATGACTCTGGAGACCAAGGTGCAATTCCCAGCTCGGCCATGGAAACGCACAGGGTGACTTTGGGCAAGTTACACACTCTCAGCCTCAGAGGAAGGTCATGACAAAATCCCTCTGAAGAAACCTTTCAAGAAAACCCTATGTTAGATTTGTCTTGGGATTTGTATAAGTTTGAAAAGACTTGAAGACACATAATAAGGTTGTGTGGTATAGTGGTTTGAGTGTTGGACTATGACTCAGGATCAGCGTTCGGTTCCCATCTCAGCCATGAGACTTTGGGCAAGTCACACACTCTCAGCCTCAGAAGATGGCAATGGCAACCTCCCGCTGAAAAAAACATGGCAAGAAAACCCCATGATAGGTTCACTTTAGGGTCTTGCCATGTCAAAAATGACTTGAAGGCACGCAACAACAAGAATTAGATCTCTCTCTCTCTCTCTGTGTATAGATAGAGATATAAATATAGTTATGTTAACATTACCAAGTATTAAAATCACAATGAAACAATTGACGCACAGTAAGGAGAGAGAGGAGGGGGAAGACTTGTTATAACCTCAGTTGTGAGGCTCTCACTACCTCATCTCCAAGCTCTTGCTCCAGGTTCTGATCCTGTTGTTGTTAGCTTCCCATGAGTAGGTTCCAACTCATGGCAACCCGTCTCCAAGAATCCCTTTCTTCCACTGCCATGCCCAGATCTTGCAAGCCATTGCCCATAACCCCCCTGATTGAGTTCATCCATCTGGCTTATGATCTTCCTCTTTCTTTTACCCTCTGCCTTTCCTAGCATTATTGTTTTTTCTAGTGATCCATGCCTTCTTGGGGAGTGCTTAACTAATAAGCAGTATAGAAATGTACTTGCTAATGCTATTATGTGGCTAAAGTACGGTAGTCTCAACTTGATCATCTTTGCTTCCAAGGAGAGCCCTGGTCTGATCTGTTCAAGAGCCCATTTGTTTGTCTTCTTGGCTGTCCATGGTATCCTAAGTACTCTTCTCCAGCACCACATTTCAAATGAGTTGATTTTCTTTCTGTCTGCTTCCTTCACTGTCCATCTCTCGCATCCATACATGGTAACTGGGAATACAGTGGCTTGTACGATTCTAACTTTTGTGCTCAGTTGTATATCTTTGCATTTTATGATCTTTTCCAGTTCTTTCATAGCTGCCCTTCCCATTCCTAGTCTTCTTCTTCTTTCTTGACTGCAGTCTCCATTCTGGCCAATGTTTGATCCTAGATATGGGATTTATTTATTTCAATTTCCTCGTTGTCTAGATTGAATTTGTGTATTTCTTCTGTGGTTGTTGTTGTTGCTATTATTATTATTATTAAGTTTATTTGTATAGCACCATAGGCTTTACATAGTGCTTTACTTAGGAGAGAAAACCAACAATCTAAAACAGAAACCAAAGCCTGCCTACCACAACCTAAAACTGCAAGCAAGATGATAAAATTAATAAAATATGGCTATAAGAAAGTTAGAACAGTACTATAAAAGTCTAAATTAATACAAATAATATGTCATGAAATATACAGTCTTAAAATTATTTATGTTCAGCATCAGACCTGCCTTTGCACTTTCTTCTTTGACCTTCCTTATTAACTGTTCCAATTCCTGAATGTCTCCTGCTAATATTATGGTGTTGTCTGCATATTTTAGGTTGATAGTGTTGCTTCCTCCTGTCTTCTGCCTGCTCTGATTCTATTCCTGCTTTTCCTCTCTCAACCTCCATTCTTCAAAAGAAGCTCACTGCTGTTGTACTGAGGAGCGCCGCCAGGGGGCGCTCTGGCTCCTCGCCGTCGCTTTTCCAGGAAGAGGCTGTTGCTAGGAGACTGGGATGCTTGGGCCTAGAGCAGCAAAGACTGGGGAAAGAGAGGTAGGTATAGGGCCCTGGTGGGAGGAGGAGGAGGAGGAGGAGGAGGATGATTGTTATGCTTTATTTATATAGCTCTGTACATTTACTCAGAGTTGTACATACACAATCAAAACAGATAAAATAAACCTGCCTATGGCATACATTTCTACAAAAATAATTAAATATAATACATATTAGTACATGTTAACATTCACTAAAATAAGGCAGACAGCAAAGGGCCAGAGAAGGGAGAAAAGATGGGGAAAATAGGTCAGATTGCTCTCTTCTCTCTCTTGCTGAAAAGGGAACCTGGCTCCAGCTTTGAGAAGCATCTGATCTACGCAAAAGGGATCTTGCACCTTTGAGACTGCGGTTTTCCTAGACTTGAGGCTGCATCCGCACTGCGTAAATAATCCGGTTTGACACCGGTTCAGCTGCCATGGCCCAATGCTATGGAGTTCTGGGACTCAAACCAATAAAATAAAATAAAACTCTTGGTTTTTATTGGGGGATGGGGGTTTGTTTTTAGATTATTATTTTTAACTTTGTACATTTTAAATTTTATAATTGTAATTTTTTAATATTATATTTATATATTTATATTATATTTTTATTATTTTAATTGTACAGTTTTAATTGTATGATTTTTAATGTGTTTTATATATGTTGTTAGCCGCCTTGTTGAGTCCCACTTTGGGAGAAAGGTGGGATAAAAATAAATAAATAAATAAATAAATAAACCACAAACCCAAGTCCAATGCTCAAACCATATGCCATGCTGGCTCATTAATATATACTATACTATAATATAATTACTGCAGAAATAATCACCATGGAAGATCAACAAGAATTCATCCTAAGGATTCCTCTGAGGCTGAGAGAATGTGACTTGTTTTATGGCTGAGATGGAAATCGAACTATTGCACCATGGCAGCTAAACAGGTGGCAAACTGGATTATTTATGCAGCACAAATGCAGCCTTGGTCTACTTCCTCAGGCTAAATCTTTCCTAGGAAAGCTAATGCTAGTATGGGAGCATCTGCACTGGAGAATTAATGTAGTTTGACACCGCTTTAATGGCCAAGGCTCCATGCAGTGGAATCCTGGGATTTGCAGTTTGTGATGCCACCTTCTGACACAGAGGGATTAAGTGTCTCACAAAATTCCAAACCCCAGAATTCACATAGCATTGAGCCATGGCAATTGAAGTGGTGTTAAACTGCATTATTTTTACAGTGCAGATTAGCCCAATGTTTTATGCTCAGTTAGTCTCAAAGATGCTACAAAGTCCCTTTGCATGCTGATATTCCGTACTAGCATGGCTGTGTACCTGAAATATTTGTGTGTTTGTGTCTGTCTCCGTACTCTCCACTTGTCCCAGTTAATCTGCTCTCCCCACTTTTTCAGTTGCTTATAAAGCATCAGTTGCTTATATATCCCAGTTTCTCTTTGCTCCCACTTCCCCCCTTTGTCCTCAGCTTACTTTTATTGGTGCAATCAGAGGCTGCTTCTGCTTCTGCACTGCAAAAATAAAGCAGTTTGTCTCACTCCATTTTGACACCACTTTAACTATCATGTTAAATACTACGGAATTCTGGGATTTGTTGTTTGTTGAGGCACCAGAGCTGTCAGATAGAGAAGGTCATATAGCCCACAAAACTAAAAATCCCAGAATTCCATAGCAATGAGTCATGTCAATTAAAGTGGTGTCAAACTACTTTATTTCTAGATGGAGGAAAAGGTACCACGAAGAATTCTTAGTAAGGAGGAAAACCTTTTTGGAAAGCCAAGAAGGAGGGAAAATATATTTCATCCATCTTTTTAATGAGCAGAGGCTCCGTGCCTTGAGCAGCTGCATGTCAGGTAAAAATCAGCATTAAAATAGGTACCTGGTATGAAAACACAGGTGTAAGGAAATCCTCTCTCGTTAGTTTCTACTATCAGCATTGCTTTAAAAAGCCATAGGCACATGTTCCACAAACAGGATTTGGGACTACCCTATTATGGGGAGAGGGAAAGATGAACCAAGCCACCATGAAGTCTGTCAGTTGCTGCAGTGCTGACCATTTCTGTCTTCTCTTCCAGTTGATGTTCCTGGCAGTCTGTGGCTCATCAAACGTGTCCTTGTAAGGTTTTAGAGCTTTGCTGGTGGTGTGGTAGAAAAGCCATCAAGGCTAGTGTGTCACCTGATCCAGGTTTGACATTTCCAGGAGAAATAAGATACAAGAACTGCAGTCAAAGGTACAAGTGATGAAAGGGCAGGAGAAAGTTATTCAATTCATGTTCAAGTCCCAGATCAGCTTTGGGCTGATGATGTTGAGCTGACCACTATTTTTTGCCTAACATTATTCATAGGATCATGCTGAGGATAAAAAGTAGGGGAAACATGGACACAATTTTGAGATTCTTGGTGGAAGAGTAGGGTGACACAGGAGTGGGTACAGGTTCCGCTTAGTACTTGGATGGGAGACTGACAATGAATGCCATGCTGTGGGCTACATTTCATAGGTAGGAACTGGCAGAACCACCTCTGAGTATTCCTTGCTTAAGAAAACCCTATGAAATTCATGCGGTCTCCGTATGTTGACAGGCAACTTGAAAACACAAACACACATGGGGGGGGGAAGGGTGTAGCTTCCAGACATCTTTGAACTGCAACTCCCACGAGTCTTACTCAACAACCTAGTTAGTGGTGAGGGATCATAGGAGATGTAGTCCTATGCATTGAAGATGACAAGCTCCTCGTCTCTGGTCTAGCCATGCTGGTGTATGAGTAGTAGTGAGAGTGTGGCTTAAAAATCAAAGATGCCCCCTATTATTTTAGACCATCTCACCCAACTTAGTGGCCCCTAGATTTGGCAGAGTACAACTCCACAGTGAACATGAAATCATAAAGAGCCATTTCATGTGTCCAATGTACCACAGCCTACGTTTTGTCATCTTGGCTTCCAGGGAGATTTCTGACTTGATCTGCTCTAGAATGCATTTGTCTGCTTTAAATTAAATAGGTACATTTTTTTTTTTTAGTATATTTGGTCTAAAAGGTCCCTCCTCTTTATCATAGCCCCTTTTGCTTTCCTAGGTGAAACAATGCCGAAGAAGAAGGGACGCAAACGGGGCCCACTAAGTGAAGAAGAACGGTTGCTTATGATGCAACAAAAGCAACTGGCCGAGGAGGAAATGGCCAAGAAGAAAGAGGATATGCTGGCCCAGTTCCTAAAGGTACCATTTGTTTGTCTGGACTTAAGGAGCACAAGGCAACACAGAAGCAGGATATAAAATCAGTGAGTTGTGTTGTGGGGAAAAGAGCGTCAGCAATAAGCACAGAACTGTAGGAGATGTGTGGAGTAGTTTTAAAAATGGAAAAGTGTATGCTTAAATATGTAGGCTTACAGAGTTAAAAATTAATGTGCTAGAAGTTTTTTTCTTTTTCTCATTTTATGGAAAATTTTTGGAAAAACTAAGCAAATAATAAGAATCACAGAATCTTAAGGTGTTTCAATCCTAAAGTTTTCCTTAATATTTTTTTAATTGCTTGCAAGATAAAAGACAGAATAAAGAGTGAGAAAACACTGGTGGATTACAAATGGAAGATGCAGTTGTCTGGACCCCTTCTGCCACACTAAAATTCAGTGAATGAGGCAAAGTGATTGCTGTATAAAAGCCTTGTCTGGAAGCAGCCTTAGCTTTTGAAAAATGATGCTAAAATCCCTTTCTGGCTAGAATGTTTTTCCTGTATGCACCATTAAAACAGAATAGAAAGTAAAGGGCCAATATTTTAAAATCATGTGTTGTTATTACTGAAAAGAAATTTAGAAGAAGAAAAAATAAAAGAATGTATGGTAAAATGGGCGCAAGAATTGGGACATAATATAGATTTAGAAAAATGGGAAAAAGCGAGAATTAAAATAAGGAAATTTACAGTCGCCCAAATATTTTTTAAAAAACCATTTTAAAGTGGTAAATAGATGGTACATCACTCCTTCTAAAATAAACAGAATATATAAACAAAATAATAACAATTGCTGGAGATGTCAAAAAGAAAAAGGATCATATTTCCATATGTGGTGGAATTGCCCAATTACAGAGAAGTTTTGGACAATGATCCATTTAGAAATGAAAAAGATGTTAAATACAGAGTTCGATATGAACTCAGAACTATATTTTTTAAATTTAACTTCAGTATTAACCGAAGAAGGAGAAAGAAAGCACTGGAGAATAGGACTATATTTAATAACAGTAGCTAGAATGCTAGTGGCAAAAACCTGGAAATCCACACATACAGCGCGCCTGCGCCATACGCGGGCGTGCCATATGCGGCCTTGAGCATACGCACTCAAGCCGCGGGGCATGCGCAGGGCAGAAGGGGCGGCGCGTCCCATTCAATTGAATGGGCGCGCGCACCCGTTGCACCCCGCACGCGCCTGCGCCGCCGCGTCGCCGCACACGAGCCCCATTGTTTCCAATGGGGCTCGAGCATAGGCGGAATTCGCCTTACGCGGAGGGATCCGGAACAGATCCCCCGCGTAAGGCGAGGACGGACTGTATACCATCTTTAGAAGAATGGAAAAATAAAATATTTGAAATGAAGGAATTAGACAGATTAACAGCAATATTAAACAAAAAGGACATGGATAAATGGGAAAAAGAATGGTCAGGAGTGACATTCAATTTAATAAACGAATAGAATAGTCAACAGGGGAAACTTTATTTAAGATTTATACAGGTTTAATTATTTGTTTTTATCCTCCTTTAATATAAAGACAAATGTTAAATTGATGGTTTAAAAAGTTAGAGATATTTTTAATAACAGAACTGATTATGCTAAGTTTAATGTACTCATTCTGCTTATTGAATGTATACCGTATAATTAACTGAATGCATATTGTATTGTACAGTCAATGATGTGCTGATTAAGAGAAAAAATAAATAAATATAATAAAAAATTAAATCACATGCTGTGATTTCAGCCTTTGATGTAATCAGGCAATAATCCTGCTCCACGTTAATAAAGTAGATCTAGTGAGGGTTTCTTATGCGGTCTGTTGGTGAGAATGGGGCATGGTTGAAAGGTAGATGCTGAAAGCAATCCAAGAAAGGACACAAAATGATGTAAGTCTCATAAAATGCTAAAATAACAGTCGAGGTAAATTGTTAGCCTGAACACTACTGTATAGTGATTTTTTTTTTTAAAAAAAGAACTTCACTGTGAAATAGTTTTGGGTGCAAAATAACTTGAGATTTTGAAAAAAAAATTGATTTTTAAAAAATGTTTATTTATTGTTTGGTGGTTTGTGCCTGCCTGCTTTCCTGTTGTGCTGAATCTATTGCGACTGTCTTCTTGTGTTGGTTAATGAGTAGGTAAAAGGATAGATGTAGAAGGCAAAGAAATGGGTAGACAGTAGGAAGATAGACTGGCAGTGAAACAATTGAATGGCTGCCAGTGGCAACAAATTGCTCAAATTGAAGCATGGCAATAAGCTATAGAGCAGAAAGCTGCTGTGCCCATTGGGTGTTCTGGAATATATTTCTTCCAGTTCTTTACTATTGGCTGTGCTAAGGGGAGTCATTATAGTTGTGGGCAAACCATCTGGAGATGAACACTTTCCTACTTCTGCTTTACATTATATATTGAGGAGAAGGGGGATGTGTTGACTCGGGAAGATTCTTGTCATAGGGTGAAGTTCCAGTTCATATTTAAGTGATGGTTTATCTAAAGGCACCAGATCTTGTCTGATCTTGGAACCTGAAGGTCAGCCCTGGTTAGTACTTTGGTGGGAGACTGCCAGCATTCCAGATGCTGGAGGCTATATTTCAGAGAAAAGTATTGAAAGTATTGGCAAGGCCATCTCTGAGTATTCCTTGCCTAAGAAAACCCTATGAAGTTCATGGGGTCTTCCTAGGTCAACAGGTGACTTGAAGACACATGCACACACAGTGAACTGAACTGATTGCCACTCTACTTTCTAATACTAGGCTGGTAGAATTTCCACCCCAGAGATGGCAGGGATAAAGCAATGCCCTGTGTCCATAGATTGCTGTGATGAATGACAACTTTCAGTCCAGCATCAAAAACCGAGGCTGTATGCCAATGTACTCTGTATCCCATCTCTTATGTTTTAACTGTTGGCGAGGGGAAAGCCAACTACCAGCACAGTCTGAGGATGGGTCTACCCAGATGCAGCCATAACAATATAGTAGCAGAGTTCAAAAACAAAAACACCCAGCTAGTAGTATTGGCAATGCACTGACCACTTTCCATATGCAAGAGAAACACTCACAGACGTAGTTGATTCATCCAAAGTTTTGGAGGGTTTATCTTCAGTTTCAATGTGTACAATATAATACAATATATATACACACTCCTCTCTGTCCACACTCCTCTCTATAAACTTCCAACCAACTACTCCAATGTCTGCTCCAAACAACACTCCAACTCTCCAAACTAACCCAGCTAACTCACATGTGACCAGTCTCTTGGTCCACTTATATAGGAGGTTGGCTCTGAGTCTTTATTCAGTGCCATATAGCATGATTCAGCCTTGCTGTAACTTTGCCTCATGCCATGTGCTCCTGACTTAGCAGTCTGTGGTTGTCCTATGGAATATATGTCTATTGTTAAAGGCACAATTACTCCAACAGTAACCAGACATTTTTGCCATCTGGTCCCTTGAATTACTTGCAATAGTGAGGAGGAACCTGGAATTTGTTAACTCAAAATTATTTAAAGTAAAATTAGTTGTAATGTGGGAAGACTTCCTCACCCTGGTCCAGCCTTTTCTAATCTGGAGTTCTTCAGATATATTAGACTATAATCCTCATCATCACCAACCAGCACTGATTAAAATAACTAGGTGATGGAATTTAGATCTCAACCCATCTGAAGGGCACTGACTGGGGAAGGTTGCTCTAGTCAGAGGCAGGAATTCCCTGAATTTATACAGTATGAATAAAATGGTTGTACAATATTTATTGTTCCATCAGTGCCCTTTTTCTTAGACATTGTCTTGTGGTATCTGGGCTGTGTTGGGATATTCATTTTAATGTTGTGGCCTTCCATACAGGACAAACTGGCCAAGGAAGAGCACAATAGCACTCTGAACATGCACAAGATCAACCTACAGTGGCGCACAGTGCTTCGCGAAATCAAGGCCAGGGAGCTGCGCAAAGACATTGAAATTCTCAGCCAGACCTTTGAACGTGTGGTGGATTGCAAAGACAATGTCATTAAGGTAAGCTGTGAAGGCCCATGGAAGGAGATGGTATGAAGCAATGGATCTGTCAGAGGAGATCCATGGAGCCTCTGAGGCTCACTGTTGACATGTGAAATTGTGTTCAAAACTGCCTCCCCCCCAAAAAAAAACCAACAACAAAAGATTAAGGGAAAATAACAAATGGTGCCTCTGCAATTATAACTTGTCCCCCACTTGTTACAAGCTTGTGCAATGCTTATTTATTTAAAATATTTTTAGCCACTCACACAAAATAATCAAGAGGTAAGAGGAAAGGCAAAATAAAAGGATACCATAGCTAGCTTAGTGAACTTACATAATATGTGGAGAAGCTGTTCTGAAACAGCTTATCTAAGTATGATCTCAGTTAAAGGCTGAAACGAAGAGGAATTCCAAAATCTATATTGCAGTATTACCATAATTAGGTCAACAAGAAAAGCATACACATATGATAATTTTTTTGTACTTTTTAGTAAACCTTTTTAAAGCAATCTTTTTTTAATTTTTTTACATACTGATCAGGAAAAAATCAGAATAGAATCAGAAATAAACAATACAAAAGCAAACATTTTAAGATAGGTAAGCAACAAAAACACATGGGTACTCTTGGAATCAGCAGAATATGTCGTGAAGTGGGGAAATAGTTTCCCAAATGACTAAACCAGTTTTCTGTTATGATAATATTTTATTAATTTTATAGTAGTAGTAATGCAACAATCTGGATGCTGGAATTTTTCTCATGGCCAGCATGTCTACCCTGTTTTTTATATGAACTACAGAGGGAGGTGTTAATGGCATGCCTGAATGCCTGGACTGAAGGAATAAGGCATTAGGAAGGTGTTTCCTCAGTTTTGAAGCTACCACCAAGATGGTCTGGTCCCTTGCGCACATAAACCTAGCTGATCTTCACCAGAGAAGGACCCCTCTAAGTTAGTTGAGACTTTAAGTCAGACATGGGAAACTTCTTTCCTGTTGGGTTCCACATTACATTGATTGAAACCTCTCAGGGTCTGCCTTCCAGCAGTAGGTATGAGGCAGTTTTATCGATGTGACTTACTTTTTTCAGTATGCAGTTGCAGGGAATACATTTCCATCCAGGCATTCTCTTTACCTGTCTTATTCAAAGTGCCTTATATTACCTTTACAGCTACAGGACAGAATAGAAGAATAAATAATATCAATAACCTAGAATAGGTTGGCCTGGGGAGAATCTGGAGGTTGGTAATGAGAGGCTTTGAAGTTCAGTTTTAGCCCATGGACTACAAGTTCACTGTCCCTGTTTTAAAATTCCATCATGTTAAATTGGGCCCAGAAACTGGTCCAAAACACACTGCAGAAATAATTCAGTTTGAGATCAGTTTAACTGCCCTGGCTCAGTGCTAGGGAATCCTGAGTTTATTGTGGTAATTTATTGTGGCACCAGAGCTCTCTTACAGAGGCTAAATGTCTCACAAAACTATGGTTCCTACAATTCCCAAGCATTGAGCCAGGGTCATTAAAATGTTCTTAAACTGGATTATTTATGCAGTATATTTTGGACCTTAATGGTAGCCAGTCAGCATCTCTGGTACAATAAATAGTTCAGTAATCTTATGTGTCTGTCTTAACAGTTACCACCATAAGGAGAGCCAAAATATGAACTGGAACAGCATAAGGACTGGAGTAGTGATGGAGAAGCAGGGCAAAATCAAAAGAAGAGCAGTTCAGTAATCTTATGTGTCTGTCTGCCAGCCTGCCAGCTATGATTTATTTCAAATCTCAGAACTTATGTTTATGCATGAATTCGGAGGATTTATGGTATTTAATAAGTTATCACATAGATGGTTTTCTATGTGTGATCAAGTGATCCATCTATGTCCTTCCAGTCCCTTGCTAAGGATCTTGCAGAAGCAGAAGCTCAATATGCACATGCCCTACGCAGCCACCTGCACAATGTTGATAAACTGCTACAGCTGCAGCGCTGCCGCCTGGGCTACTTAGAGGAGGATTACCAGAGTGAGCTACAAGCCATGCAGAAGGAGTTTGACACAGAGAGGTAAGAGAGAGAATGGAAGCATTACAGTTCAGTTGCTGTGAAAATCTAATGGACTAGACTGTGGGAAATTAAGAGGTTGTTCTCTTTTCTGCCAGGAAGATGATTATAGAACATCACGAGCAGGAGACCCGCTACCTTCAGGATGTGCTGTTGGCTATGGAACAAAACTTTGCTGACAATGACTATGAGGCCAGACTGGACTTCCAGAGTACAAGAGATGATGTTAAGAACAAGGTGTGAGTTGAGATGCAGGAAACAAACATTGTGGCTAATGAGTAGGGGAACATTATTACATTTTGGAATAGAAAGTATCTCCATCAAAGTGTTTGTATGTATGTTTTAGAAATAGTATACTGTAGTCTATAAATCATACTGTAGCAGACTGTTGGTTATGTAATATGTAAAATGGATCTCATTATTTCATAATTAACTCTTGATTGTTGCTCTTCCTTTTTACTTAAATCCACAGTCAAGTAGCTATTAATGAATGACACAGGTTAATATGTCAGTATATTTATATTTATTTAAACTAATAAAACCAGACAAAGTGGAAGTGGGAGCTACACAGAGATACTCAGCAGAGGCTCAGTCAGGAAAAGTAATTGTTCTACATAATTGATATACATGATACTAGTGAGATGTATTGTAACCCTGTGGCCATGATCCAGTTAGCAGGCTAGAGTGACATAATTCTCAGCCATACACTTACACTGGTCATCCAGGGAACAGATGGAGCTCTTTCCCATTTCTTTCCTCAGTGTGCAACAGTACTTGGGGATGAGCCATCCAGGCACCAATAGGCTGCAGAGAACCACTTGAGTACATTCTGGATGCTCCTATTTCTTAAGGGATGCTTAAGGGCAGTGGGAATTCGCCTATAGGTACCCACAAAGCAGACCAGTGGCTCTACAAGTAGATGATGTTGCTGCTGAGCCTCCTGACACGGCCCAGACTCTGCTGGAGCAGGCAGAGCAGAGCTAGGGCCCGCTAAGCTTCAGGCTCAGCCTCAAACTGGGACTCTAACTCAGCCTCCTCAGCCTCCAAGTCCTCAGCCTGGCTGAGCATGTCATGCAGCACAGCGCAAAGAGGAGGAAAAGAAAGAAGGGGAAGGCAAGGCACAGCATGTTCAGTGGGATTTTTTTAAAAAAAAAATTAATTGATCAAAGAATCGATTAATTAGTTTCACAAGTACTTGCCTTTGCAAGTAGTTGAAAAATCAATGAATCGAATCTTCTTTTTATTTGTTATTATTTGGAAAAAAAAACATGCACCCATAGGTCACACCACAAGCAAAAAGGCAGCACTGGGGTGTGTGTGAAATGCTGGATCTACCAAAAACTGAGGAGTGATGGTAAACACCCCTCTGCCATTAGTCCCTCCCCTTCAGAATGAAGCGATTCAGATCTGTTGTTTCCACTTGTTGAATACACTTCAGAATCGATTCTTTTCAAAAGAACCGCTAGGAAACTAGTGTCTGGAAAAATTGGTTTTTTTGCATTTGCCTTGCTTTATCGCAACAGAAATCGATCAAAGTACGACAAGAACCAGTTTCAAATGGGAACAACAGTCATTTAAACTGATCAGCAATTCGCTTTATTTCATAGTGGGAACGAGCCCTTAGAATCACAGTGTTGGAAGAGATCCTAAGGGCCATCCATTCCAACTCCCTGTCATGCGGAAACACACAGTCAAAGCACCCCCAAAAGATGGCTATCCAGCCTCTGTTTAAAAATCACCAAAGAAGGAGACTAAAAAGCCAGTCAATTTTGTTATCTTACAGTGTGTCTACCAGAAAGCTTTGCTTAAGATAGGAGTACCAAGCCAGACTTAGCCAGACCAAAAGGAGCCACTTAACCAGATGATTGCAGAGCAGACAAAAAGGGCATTGGTGGAGGACTGATCCTTTTGTTTTCCCCCAGAACTTGGAGGAGAAGCATTACCTACGCATGCAGTTAGAAGGTAAAGTGGAAGAGCTGTGGAAACGCTTCCAGCAGGCCTTGCGTAACTACACAGAGGCCACAGAGGACCGCAAGATTGCTTTTGAAGCCCTCAAACTCAGGGATGAGAAGAGCACCAAGGAGATTGAGATGCAGATGAAAAAACTGCAGAAGATGCAGGTGAGTACTACAGAAGATACAGATGTATCCACCTTGGATAGCATTTGTGCCCAAGGTGATGCTGAAACTCCAGACACATTTTTCCCCTGCATTCCATAGCACTGCTGGGCTGCCTCTGCAACACAACCATGTTCTTCCATAAGTATAGTATTAATAGTTTCCTTCAGGACTCTAGCTGAGCCATCTCTCTCTTACACACACTCACCACAATTCAACTAGTCAGTGGCCTGTTTCACATCTTACTCAGTTCATATGCAGTGACTCCCATGAGCATGTGGGGTTGCAGTTTAACCCACAGCGTAGTTCAGTTCACATATGTTTATTGCAAACCTGAGTATTAAATCCATTTAATACCTATGTTACAATGGCTATCCATTACAGGAACTGGTGTGGCTGCAGATAAATTTTCTATCTGAAGGTGCTTATATGAACTGGTGCAAGGGTGGGCAACTGTGGGGGTCCAGGGGCTTATTTTCTTTCACTGGAAACCCTGGGGAGTATCCCTGTGTGGACAGTAGGGAGATCCCAGATAGGCCACAAAGGCTCAAGGAAAAAGCCTCAAGGGAAAATGAGTTGGGGACAATATGCCAGTGTGGAGCTAGTGCTATGCACGGCTGGACCAAGTAGACATAGCTGTGACAAAAATAGGTGAGGATACTTCTCCCCTTTTTCAATCTGTCTGGCTCGCTCCTTCTTCTTCACCCAAATTTGTGCTGATTTCTGTTTATACAACTACTATAGAGAACAGCTTGTAATCTGAATATATCCTTTAAGTTAGCATTGTTTGTTGTTTCCAGGATCTCATCATCACACTGAAGAACAAAATAGCCCTTCATGCACGGGAAAGTGAGGAGCAAAATCGGCGTGTACGTGATGAGAAAGAGTTGGTGCTGAAACAGCTACAGAAGCTCAAGAGCCAGATGAATCGGGCCAGAGCCAAAGCTCGCAGCAACTTGGCAAAGCTGACCCAGGAGAGCTTTAGGACTCTCAAAATGCTAGAACACGTGGTAGAGAAGGTAAAATGTCTGGGGGACACTTTGGGTACTTAGGTAAGTGAGCCTACAAAAATGGTTGAAAGAAGCCTAAATCTAGTTTTTGGCAGTATCTAGGAGCTGAAGGGATCACCAAAATGATAAAAATGACTGATTGGAAATGTGTTGACACAATTTTGGTATCTAAAAATAGTAGCCAATTGGGTCCAGACATGCTTGTCTTAGTGGAGATTCTTTTAGGTGCAGTTTCAACCTGCTGATTGCCCTGCAGATTCCACCTCAGCCTGTCCTGCCCAGGTGGTGAGGGGGTGGTCCCCCTCCACCTTACTATGTAGAGAAGGGCCTTTCAAAAGCAGAAGGGCCTAAAGAATCCTGGAAAACATAGTTTCTGGAAAGCATTGAGAATTTTATTAGACGTGCCTAACCTTTGCCCTCACAGAACAAGTTACCAATTTAGGATCTCACACAGTACCTTCCACCTTCGAAAAGAAACCAAGTGTCTGACTTAGAGGAAAATAAATCATACCCAGTGACTACTTCCTGTCTCTACAGGCAGAGCTGATTCTCCGCCTGGCTGAAATGTGCCGCAGGTTGGAGTCTGAGGAGGAGAAGGTGCTGCCTTTTTATGCAAGCTCTCTTAGCTGGGATGAACAGAGGGCTGCAGATAAAATTGCCATGGAGAAACCTGTTGAGCCACTAGCTGAGGTAAAGAACCTGGATGTGAAAATGGGCTGGGTGCACACATCTCTCTGCTTCACTGACCAAAAAGAAATGTTCTGTTGGTTCATTGATTAATCTCTTTTGAAACATTAGGATGATTCCATATCCCCAGGGCTTTGTCAAACTACATTGATTCAAAGCCAATATAAACTATCCTGAGACTTGCAGCAGTTGATAGAAGGTATTTTCACTTGTTCCAGATTATGCTCCACCTTGCCCATGCCATCTTCTGTTCATGAAAAAGTGTTTGGGACTTCAAGTGAAGTGATTGGTGTTATGTGTATTATGGCCTTGTGATGTTTGCCTTATCTTATCCTGTGATACCTTCTCAGAATCTCTTCTGGCATTCCTACCTCCTTACTCACTCTGTCCAAATCTGCCAGACCCGGTGCTCTTCTTTATGACATTTGGCTTCCATCCAGTTACAAGACATCTTTGTAAATAATTCAGAGGTTGTTATACTCTGAAGAAGCATCTGTTGATTTAAAGACTGCCCCAGGAGCAGTGTCTTTTACACAACATCACCATCAGCCCCAAGCGGGCATTCCTGCCTGGGCAAAACCATACCTATTAACTACAGCAGAAGGGCGATTAAGCCTGGTTTCTGGGTGTCCTCTCTCTTTTACAGATGATGCAGGACTATGTGGGGCTGGAGCGCTTCTGGCAAAGATACAACAAGGTGAGGTTGGAACAGCTATCGCTAGAGCGAACCAAAGAAGCACTGTTTCAGGACAACGTCAAGCTGAGACAGCTGCTCAAGCAGTACCTGGATGGCATCTCAGTTAATGATGAAGTTCTAAGCCAGATCAATCCACTGATGATTGTTAACCAGCCAACTATTATGCCATATCCAAACCAGCCTGCACTTGTTGGAGAGGAGAAGGTCAGGCAGCCTATCTATAATGTTATAGAGGCAGCACATGAAGTCAAGCGTATCCTTTGAGCCAAGACATAGAGATTCAAGTTTCTCTCTACCCCTTAGACAGACCATAGGGCATAAAAAGGACCAAGCCCTCCCAATTAGAGGTCCATACTAGTGCCTCTTTGTCAGAAGAAGGCTGTTCCCACAGCAAGCTGCCATTAAAGAATTAAACTGAGCTGGTTTTAGAGTCTTTTCTCCCCTCTGCAAGCAAAACTAGAGAGATGTGGTGTGTGCACATTCAGTAACTCCTACTCCTGTGTGCCAACTTTTAATAAAACACACTCTAAAACAGTGTTCTGTGGGATGCTGTGATCCTAAGGGAGCAGTAGAGGGGAGGATTGGTTTGGATCCATATGTGCATGATTTTTTCTCAGCCACCTTATCTTTCTACCTTGTTATATTTTTATTTACTATTTCCTCAGAGTTCATAGCAGAAATGTATAGGGGTCAGATGCAGAGCAAACGCCAGGACAAAAGCTACACGAGAGCTGCAAAAGAGCTCTCTTGACAGCTTCCTAAGATGATGTGTGTAGTATCAGTTGCTGTGCACACCAATGGAAGCATCTTTATTCCAAGGATGTACAGTATCTGTACCACAGACATTTATGTCTGCTTTATGCTGTACTTCTCCCTCACTGATCCACTCCTAAAATGTTGGGAGTTATAGCTTGGTGCAGGTGCTAAGAATTCTTTGTAAGAGGCACTGTTAGTCCCTGGGCACCCTCCAAGGAAGATGCAGTGGCTATAAAATGAGCTTAAGCTCTTAGTGTAGATGCGCTATAAGAATTACAAAAGCACCTCTGTCCTTTATTTCAACTCAGGGTGCATCTATGCTGTAGAAATAATGCAGTTTGACTGCCATGGCACCATCCTACAGAATCCCTGGATTTGTAGTTTTATCAGGCACTCTTTAGATGCAAACCTAAAACTACAAATCCCAGGATTCCTTAGGATAGAGCTATGGCACTTTAAATGGAATAAAACTGCACTGTTTCTAGTTTAGACGTACCCTCAATCTATGCTAAGATGTACATAATTAATGGCAAATGCAAACTTTACACTAATCCCTACTGCTGTAAATATAGCATATCTTGGTATAGTATATCTTGATTAAGTCCCTCATGATCATCTTGCAAACAGATTAGTAAAATCTGGGCTAGACAATGCAACTGTTGAGAGGATTTGAAATTGGTTCACCAGCAGAACCCAAAGGGTGCTCAGCAATGGCTCTTCTTCATCTTGGAGAGAAGTGACCAGTGAGGATGGAGCAAACTTGTTTTCTGCAGCTTCAGAGAATAGGACCCAGGGCAATGGATTTAAACTAGAGAAAAAGAGATTCCACCTCAACATTAGGAGGAATGTCCTGACAATAAGAGCTGTTTGACAGTGGAACACACTCCCTTGGGGTGTAGTGGAGTCTCCTTTGGAGGTTTTTAAAGAGGCTGAATGGCCATCTAATCTAACAGTGCCTCTTACATATACCTTACTGGTTGGACAGCTCAAATTACTAGATCCTAGCAGATGAGGTCAGTTATTGTCATCCTAATCTTCTGGATACCTTGTTAGTGGATGTCCATCTTATACAGCACTTTCTAATAATCTGAGTGACAGTGGTTATGAATACAGTATGTCAGTGCTTCCTACAGCATAACAGAAATAGTCACAAAGTTGTATTGAAAAAAGGGTAGTAGAAACAGCTTTATTTCCTCTTGGCCTTGTTTCTTTTCTCCTCTTTGAGTTTCTTCTTGGACACACGGGGTGTCTGTGCTTTTTTGTAGAGGTAGTAGCCAATGAGCCCTAAGAGGGCTGGAACAAGCCCAATGCAGACCAACGGCAGCACGTCATTGAATATCTTCTGCCAGTAGCTGGCTCTGGAGAGTCCTACTAGCTCCACCTCAAACTGCAGCACAGCATCAGCTGAAGAAAGAAAGGAGGGAATTCTATCAAATGTGACTGGGAGGGATGACAGGCAACATAACAGTACAAGTGAGGGAGAGTTATGGGTGGAGGCTGTTTGTCCACAAGAAGTTTGACACTCCAAATTTCTCAATCGTGGTTAAAGCACAACCAATGGTTTGCATGGCTTTAATCAGAGCAATGTCCCTACCAAACAAGGGAGACAGAAACATCTAGTACTGATTCTTTGTGCCAGGCAAACTTTCCTTCCAGCCCCTTACTGAAAATCAGTGTAAGGTTGGGCAGGGAAACTTTGATTCTCCAGATGTTGTTGAACTACAACTTCTGTCACCCCTCACCACTGGTAAAGCATCCTGCGGCTGAGGGGAATTTGAAGCCAAGCAATCTGGAGGGCCATTGGTTCTCTGCATTACCCACAGGGAACTGCACAAAGGGTAGTTTTCACCCTCTTTGTGCATGCAACACTATATGGTGTAATGGATCACTGACATTGATCTGTATTTGCTCTGTGGCTCACAGGGCTGGATGAGATGAGCCAAAGGGGTTAAAAGGTCACCATGGCCCAGGGATCTCAGTCAAGATGCAAGCAGTTGGAATCATGGTTCTTTTGCTTAATTGCAACTGCACTCAAACTGATTCCAAGAAGCCAGGTATAGATGCTCACCTCCCTTGCTAAATGGATGACTAGATTGTAAGCACAGATGCCTGTAAACATACAAACTGCAAGAGTGGCCAGAGAACAGGAAGTAATGGTGTTAATGCAGGATGATTAACCCAGGACACCTGCTGATACTGGTGTCTGCCTATTCTCAGTCTGCAGGAAGGCAAGATTGAGAAGCAGTTTATCACCCAATATCTCCCAGGACAAAGTACTGTAGAGGGTACATGCTAGAAATTTTGGTACTATACTGAGGACCCCTAAGGAGCCCCCGTTACTGTCTCCTAGATGATTATTTCTTTGTGGACAAGAATGTGTGATTCATGGTGAATGACTGATGCTTCATTCTACTTCACTGCAGGTACCAGCCACCAGGTCAAGCACCTGAATGGTTACCTCAGATGGCTAAAACTATAATAATGGATGGCATCCTGTTAATGGCATATAAATATCTTGTTTTGGCTGTTGTGAGTTGGTATTCTTTTCCACACTCTGCAACAACTGAAGTGCCTCCCCAGCTTACTGTTTACCTGCTGCAGCCCTGCCACCCTTACCATTCCATTGTGGTAGAGACTCTGAGTGAGATGTGATAAGTGTTTGGCAGTGTCCAATGACACTGGTGGAGACTTTTGGAGGATCTCAGTAGATGATGTAATAGTTTTGCATCTGGCTACAAGGACAGAGCCAGACACTTCTATGACCACCACGACTCCAGTCACCACTGCACACAGAATGACTGTTGGGTACCGCAGCGGTTCAACGGTAAATTGAGCAGGATTGAGTGGACAGCAGAAATTACTAGCTATGCTGTGCCATACAGGATCTTGGTCTATCTCTCCATAAAAGTAATGTGGCTTTAGTGACTCTGTAGCACTCCTGAGTGTTTTCCCTTTTCTCAAAGGCCAATTCACACTACAGCTTTCTCCATATTATTCTTCTACATTCTCTCCCACTTAGTCAATACAACACTTGAATCTGCCTCAGAGTGCACACTTGCCTCAGTCAAATCTCACAGGCCACTAGGACCTTTTTAGTGTCCAGCCCTGGAAACTATGGCCCGTTACAGATGGGCCTAAAAATGTGCGCTCTGCGCGTGCTAGGATTAGAAAGGGGCGTCCTTTCCAGATGCCGCCAAGCCTACGACGCGCGGAGCGCGCACAAAATGGTGGCAGCCATTCCACACGGCTGCCGCCATTACTACGTCATGACCGCGCTGCCTCTAAACGGGGTGGCGCGGTTGTGACGTAGTGGGGTCGCGCAAGGGCGCCTAGTGCGCCCTTTCTGCGGCCCCGGAAGGAGCTCCGTTTCGGAGCTCCTTCCAGGTTTGTGTTGCTGGGCGCAGCTTTTAGATGGCTGCGCCCAGCGACGCAGAGGAGAAAGGGGCCAAGCGGCCCCTTTCTCTTCCTCCCCGCCGCCACGGGGTGTCCTTGGGGCTTGAAGTCCCAAGGACACCCCTTTCCAGGCCTCGGGGAAGTGGCCTTTTGCCGCTTCTCTGCGGCCTGGAAAGCGGCAGATTGGGGCCTCAGTGGCTGCCGCTCTAGCCGCTGAGGCCCCGATCCGGCGGGGAAAGGGGCAAGTGCACATGCTAATATTTTTGCTTTCGTTGATGGCTAGGTCCAGTGATTTTTCCCCCACAGCTTCTCCAACACTCCTCTGTGCCAGCCCTTCTATGAAGCCAAGTACATCAAATGGCATCATGAAGGGGGGGTGGGGGTGGGAGTGGATAAAGGCAGGGATCGAAGTTTGAATGCTACAGAGAGTGAAGTGTCTTGTCACAGCTTCTAGTCACACTTAACATGCAGCTCAACGTTTTAGAAGTGATCTCTCCTTGTCTTGCTGTTTCACAGAGTGCAAGAAAGGGGAAATGTTAATGAAAAATGTTTAACACTGTGATGCTGGCATGAACAGTTAATGGTGCAGGATGATGGGAACTGTGATACAACACCAACTTCAGAGGCACACTTTCTCCACTCCTTCTGTAAATACATTTGCCACTCCATAAATTCTTCACAGTTGGTTCCTTTCTAGACTCTTCCGCTGCTCCCAGTGAAAGCCATAGTGACATAATCTAAATATCTGAACTGTAGATAGACCTGTCCACTGTAAGAGCACACTGAATCTTTGATGGCCTTTGCCAGCCCAGGTGTCCCACTGAATGGCAATCAGGTAGGTCCATTTGGGTATTTACCTGGGATAGCAGGTGGTGAGCCTCGTTTGCCATATGCCAGGTGAGGTGGGATGATGACTCTTCGTTTCTCTCTGCCAGAAAAAGGAAAGACCACCTCAGTACTTGAGAACAGAGCATTTGTACACACCCCTAGTGACTTCACAGTGAGTTTTATCAAAGGAATCTAAGCGGCATAAATAAACCAGGCACAGAATTACAATCTTCAATGAAACAAACAATGGAATCTTAACCTATGAGGGTCAAGGGAGAAAGCTGGATTTAGAGAAAGACTGGAAAGACATGTTAGACCAGTTTTCTTTATTGCATTTTTCAATCTCTGTTTAAAAGTTTATGTTTATATAGCTGGACCAAGGAATGAGAATTACTGCCCTGAGAATCTTGAGAATTTTAATTTGGTGGCACTGTGGCAGTGACTGACTACACTTTTATCCCACCTTTTCATAGCAGTATATTTCATTTCATAGCAATATATTTCCCCAGAGAAAGCCAATGGCTGTTGGACTCGTTTAACTGTGGGTTCCTGTATATGTCAATTGAGATGCAAATCCCAATGAAGTCAACAGAACCTAGTGGTGAGTACAAGACTGCACCCTAGGTCAAAAGCAGACAAACTACAGAACTGAAGGGAAATATATGGCCTTGTTGGTTATTAAGCCATTAAGAGGCTATGCAAGCCATTCACACATACACAAACTTGTCAGAAAGAACACCACTCCCATTGCCCAAAGGAGAGCATCTGCAGGGATGCTGCTTCCCCACTCCCTAACTAAAAATTGCCCTAGGACTGCAGAACTGACAGGAAACATTCTTTCTGTAGCTTCCTGTATTGGCCAGGACAGTAAAGGCTGCTGGGTTCTATGTGGATAAGGCAGTTTTGTTTCATATTGAAGAGAGCCTGCTGTAAGTCATTTGGAGGACTGTGAAGTCGAAGGCTTTCATGGCTGGGCTCCATAGTTTTTTGTGGGCTTTTTGTGGCTATGTGGCCATGTTCTAGAAGAGTTTTTTCCTGACGTTTCACCAGCATCTGTGGCTTGCATCTTCAGAGACTGCTTGCCTGGAAAAAGTTGGGTGTATTATACATTGCCAGGCTCACACAGTATATATACACCCAACTTTTTCCGGGCAAGCATCTCTTGGAGATGCCAGCCACAGATGCTGGTGTGAAACGTCAGGAAACTTCTAGAACATGGCCACATAGCCCAAAAAGCCCACAAAAACATCTGGAGGACTGTTTGATCAAAAAGACAGATATTAAATCTCCATTAAATACTTATAGGATTTTACCAAGCATTAAACCTATTGGGAGTCAGCTGTTGTCTTATGGTGACTTCATGAATTTCAAAGGGCTTTCTCTCACCCCTAAACACTCCTAGTCAGTCAGCACAGTCGTTAGCCATGCTGGTTAGGGGATGCTGGCAGATGTAGTCCAGAAAGTACATTTTCAAAGATCTAAGCTTATTTAACTGGCAATTCCCTATTTCAGAAAACTGTAGACTGAAGACAGTTATGATCAACAGCCCTCTCACCAAACAACAGTTTCCAGGATTCTCTATGAAAAGCAAAGGCAACTGAACTATTACATTTTCCAAGCCTAGGCTAATGTGTTGCAAAGTCAGGAAGTATATCTTCCGCAGGTGGTGACCTGCTGGAATACAAGCCAAGCACACAGGAGGTTACTTACCCAACACACATGTCCAAAAGACTCTGTTCCAAGCCTGAATGAAAGGGGGAAAAAGACACATGTATTCAGGAGATAGCATGAAAATATGTATTTCTGTGTCTTTCTAGCCGCTCAAATCATTTTGAGTGGGATGCGGGCATTCAGATCCAGTTTACTGTAATGCTAATCTTGTCCTGGGCTACATTATGCCAGCTTTGCAATTGTCCTCTGAACCTGTTTGTGTACATCATTCTTAAAAGACAGCATGCAGATTTGGACACAGGTTTCCAAATTTGGCCTGACAGGGGCAGAATAAGTCTGGAAACTATAGTTCTATTAATCAGTCTAGCATTATATAATGATGTAGAAAGCAACCAGCCTTTCCAAATTGAATTAGACATTTGAGCCCATCTACAAGATTGTATGGTAAGGCCTCACTCTTTATAAATTAGAATTCAGAGACACAGCCATGTCAGTCTGAAAAATCAGTATGCAAAGGAATCTTGTAGCACAAAAACTAAGTGAAAGAGAGAAGTTGGCAGCCTAAGCTTTCATAGATTTGAGTCTACTTCCTCAAATGTTGTTTACAACACCACACACTACTGGGTCATATTCAGCTTGTGAGTACAATCCACTGAACCTTTTCACTTGTACAGGTTCCAAGCCAGTTATCCTCCAATACCTGAGCTGATTTTTTTATTTTCATAAACACAATACTTTGCATTTGTCTCTGTTGAGATTCATTTTGCTGGTAAAATTGGGTACCAAAATATTTTATTGTTGTTGTGTGCCTTCAAGTTGTTTTCAACCTATGGTGACCCTAAATAAAACCCATCCCAAGATTTTCTTGGCAAGATTTGTTCAGAGGAGGGTTGCCTTTTCCTCCTTCTGAGGCTGAGGGATAGTGACTTGCTCAAAATCACCCAGTGCGTTTCCATGGCTGAGCGAGAGGATTCCAACCCTAGACTCCAGAGTCATAGTTCAACACTCAGGCCACTACATCATGCTGTCTTCCCCCACCAAAGAAGTGAGCAAATAGCGGTAGATAATCATTGAAAAAGATTTATTTGTGGAAACGGTTAAATTTTTTTGTTCCAATTATTCCCTAATTTCCTGGTTGTGCCCCTTTACCAGACTAGATTTTCTTTTCATCTGTCATCATGTTGACTTTGATTTATGCTGATCCCTATAAATGACAGATCTCCAAGATGTCTAGTCATCAACTGCTCTGCTCAAGTCTTGCAAACTCAGAGGCCTGGCTTTCTTGATTGAATCCATTCATTTGTACAATAATTTCTTTTCCTACCACCTTCTGCTTCACCAAGTATTAGCACCTTTTCCAGTGAGTCACACAGTCTCACGATACATCCAAAGTAAGACCTTTTAGTTTAGTCCATAATTCAATTAGTGCCATAATTCAAATGCCAGTGACATACCTGGAATGACTTGTCTTTTGCCCAGCTCCACCACCAGTGGGTCACGGGAAAGTGAGGTATCGATAACATGACCATTTTCAAGGGTACCCTGCCAAGATACAAGAGCAGGCATGTCACTGGCTGCAGATTTAATAATTCAGCTGGTGCCAACAGAACTGACAACTTGTCATATTCCTCAGCTGATTAAAATAAATAAATAAATCTAGAAAAAATATTGTAGCTTTTTGTTTTAAGATAAAGAGAGCAACATAACATCAGAGGTTGAGAAGGTCTGGTAGCCGTTACAGTCTTGTTAACATTTTGTTGTTGTTTAAAATTACTAATTAAAAACAGAGAAACAAATGGAAGTATAGAAATAAGGATGCATGCATAGTAAGTACAAAATAGATAAGCAGGAATAAATGTGAATATTAATGATAGACATGAAGCATACTTTTGTACAATCTATTTTGTTACTTATTAATTTTATGGGTTTTTTTCTTTGTTAGAAAAATACAGATTTTTTTTAAAAAGAAAATTACTAATTACAAACTGAGATGACAGCTGCCATGCTGGGAAAGGAATTCTTTTCTCAAAAATTAATTTTTATTAAAAATTTTCCAGATATAATAAAAGTTTACACAAAGTAATAACAAAAAGAGAGAGAGAGAGAGAGAGAGAGAGAATGATGAAAAGATATAGGGGGAAAAAAGAAGAGTATATAACATAAATCTAACCTCTTTTTCTAAATTATTTCATACCCTTCATCTTTTACACCTTATACCACATTAGTCTTCATAAGCAACAGGTAACAAAATAATTTTGTTTGATGAAAAAGTCTAGTCCTCACTAGTTGTTGCTCCATTAATCACAAAATAAACAGTTTTGCTTTTAGCTGTATGCTAGTTTTTAAGATTCCTCTAAATCAGAGTATATAATCATCATCACCATCATCATTATTATTATTTATGAAGCGCTGTAAATTTACACAGCGCTGTACATGCAGTCTTTTTAGTTAGACGATTCCCTGCCCTCAGGCTTACAATCTAAAAAGACATGACACAGAAGGAGAAGGGAGTGGTGGAGGGAAAGGGTAAGAGGTCCAGCAGTTCCTCTCTACCTCCAAGGCCTGGACCAAGGCAGATGGACTGGAGGGAGGGCTTGGCTTTGAATCCAAAACATTTCCAGTACACAATTAAAGCTTCTTTATACATTCTAGAGATCTTTTCTGAAGTCATATACTAATGGTACATCATTTTAGAACAGTGGTTCCCAACCTGTGGGTCGGGACCCCTTTGGGGGTCGAAAGACCCTTTCATGGGGGTCGCCTAAGACCATTGGAAAACACCTATTTAATTACAGTTATGAAGTAGCAACAAAAATAATTTCATGGGTTTGGGTCACCACAACATGAGGAACTGTATTAAAGGGTCGCAGCATTAGGAAGGTTGGGAACCACTGTTTTAGAAAAAGTTTGTTTTAAGACTGCAACACAGTAAACTTTAGGCCCTTTGACCACATTTCCCCCCATTAGTTTATTTGAATATTATATCCAAAATTCCTAGCCCATTTTATCATACAGTGATTCAGTTGTTTTCCTTGGATTTCAAATCTTAGCAGCAGTTTATATATTGTACCAATTTCATGTTCATCCAAATATAATTGTAATTCAGATTTTGATTACCGGTACTAGAATTCTTTTTATCTATCTACAATCTTTGAGACAACTGCAAATATGAAAATAACTGAAAATCATACCCCTCTGCTAGCAATGTTTCCTTCGTCTTCATGCATGGCAGGGGGTTGGACTGGATCTGGATGGCCCTTGTGGTCTCTTCCAACTCTGTGATTACACATTCTCCATAGTAATTTTCCAACGTATCTTGGTACCTTAACTATTTATTTATTTATTTAACCCGTTGTTTCTCTTCTGTGGAAAGCCTCTTGTGCTGAGATTCATAAAGGCACTTTTGGGCACAACCTTGGTTTGCATCTACTCCACATTTTCAGTAAGGCACATATCACATGATTGCTAAAGTCTTCATTCACGTTGACTTTATTGCGCCATAAATATCCATGCCATCCAAACCTCAGGTCATGCCCTTCCAAATCTAGTAATCTTTTATTTCGCAACTCCATCTATTCCTTCAGCCATACCAAAGAGCAGGAAGCAAAGTGCAGTTTCATATTTAGTAACCCTAATTCACTTCTTTGCTTTGCATCTTGCAAAACCTTAAATTTTAAATGTTGGGTTTTTTCCCCCTTGACATATGAACTTAGATATACCCATTGAGCACTGCTTAAAAGGTGCATCAGTTATCAAAACTGGTATAGCCTGCAATGAGAACAAGAGTCTAGATAAAACATTCATTTGTATCACAGACATCCTCCCCAGTAAACAAACAAACAAACAGTTTTATAGTTTTTTATGGTCTGAAAAAGACTTTAGCAATACCCTACCTTGTGGCCAAAGTTTTTGACACTGACCATATCAATTCTTGGAAATAATATATGCCTTTCAGAAAAATAAGTATATTCCTTTGCATTTCCATGAATCCAAATTTTTCATTAGATTTAACTTGTCTTGAAAAATCTTGATATCTTTCTCCACTGTTTACACAATTCCAACCCCCATAAGGCAGCAACAATCACAAGTCAAGTCCATTAACTTGTTAATCTAGTCCTTGTAAAATGCTACTTTATTCTCATTCAGTGCATAGACCACCAAAACCAGAGTCTTCACGCTCTGTACTCCTACATTTTTACTCTTCTCACCTGTAGGTACTAATTCTGGGACCAAGTGTGGTTTTTATATACAAAATGACTGTGTTTTTCTTTTTGGCTCTGCAGAAACAAAATGCTCCTCCAATTTTTATACACCAAAGGGCATTGGACTAGATGGCCTTTGTGGTCTCATTTAATTATTTTATTCCTTTCTGAATCATGTTTCCTACAAACAAAGTATGTCATGATTAAGCTTTGCCAAATAATGAAATATCTTCCTCCTCTTTCATGGGCTATTTTCCACATTAACATTCCAGGTAGGAAAATTGCAATCCATGCTCAAGTCAGTTGCTCAACAGAATCCTTGCTTATAGACAGAGAGGTACGCAGCACCTCTACTTTTTTTGGTGGTTTTTCAGTTTTATCTTGTTCTTGACCTGTTGGGTTTTTTTCTTAACTTCCTCCTATCTCTGTTCCAATTCTCTTTTTCCACAAATTCCTTCACTTTCTTTACAAAATAAATTCAAAACCTTTGTTCTTTGAAGGTAAAGTTCATTCCTTCCCGTTTTTCCCATCTAAATGGAATCCTTTTGTATTTCAAAGTCTCTACCAAAAATAATCTTTTCCATTGTGCAGACTCCTGACTGGAATCTCTTTGAGCACTATTGCCTCTCTTTCATTTATCTTAAATTTGTCATCACTATGCTTCTGCAAAGTTTGATCTCTCTGTTTTTGAAGGAAAGGAACCAGCACATCTCATAGAACCTTTCTTACCCTTGCAGTTCTTGAATTAACTCTGTAGACTCTTTCCATTTCAAATTCCATATCATCATCTAATATTTCCAAAAACTTTGCCAAGGCAACAATAATTTTCTCTTTAATATCTTCCTCTAGTTCTTCTGGAATCGCTCTAAATCTCAATTCCATGCCTCTCGTTTTCGTTTTCTTCTCCTCCACCTTCATTTCCCAGTTCTGTGCTTTATCACTGATCTGTTTTATTTCTCCTGTCAGCTGATCAAACAACTTGGTTTTCTCAATTTCAGTATATGTTGATTCATCAATTTAATCTTCTCTCATATATTAGCTGGCCTTCCAGCTTCAGGTATTCTTCTTGGTCTAGTAACAATTTTATTTATTTTTGCTTTTATATTCTTTTCTGTTGTCCAGAAGGTGGCAGTATTTCATCATAATCGTCTTATAAACAATTTATATATATTTAGCTACTAGATAGCATTATTTTACCAAAAGGGAGGAAGAATTAATTTTTATTAATTAAGGTGAAATTCCCTTGGTACAATTGTAGACATGGCTTTATTAAGCTTTTTACTATTTAAAATTTGCTTTTAAAAAATCTCCTTCTCCCCTTTTCTTTTCCACACACTTATGTGCAGGAGTCAGGCAACTCATTGGGATCTCAGAATCACAGAATCATAGAGTTGGAAGCGACCACAAGTGCCATCCAGTCCAACCCCATTCTGCCATGCAGGAAGTCATAATCAAAGCATCCCTGACAGATAGCCATCCAGCCTCTGTATAAAGACCTCCAAAGAAAAAGACTCCACCACTCTAAAAAATTTGCCAAGGCAAATTTTAATATGGAAAAAGCTTAATAAAATGATGTCTACAGCCTAGAATCACATTGGCCTTTTTAGCTGCCACATCACACTGTTGACTCATGTTCAACTTGTGTCTACTAGAACTCCTAGATCCCTTTCACACGTACTTTTGTTAAGCCAGGTGTCCTCCATCCTATAGCTATGCATTTCATTATTATTTTTTCCCTAAGTGCAATACCTTACATTTCTCCCTGTTGAAGTTCATTTTTTTAGGTTTGGCCCTGATTTCCAATCTATTAACTCATTTTGAATTATGATCCTGCCCTCTGGGGTATGACAGTACAGTGGTACCTCGGGTTACGAAATTAATTCGTTCCGCCGCCGCTTTCGTAACCCGAAAAGCCTTCGCAAGCCGAAAACCCATAGGCGCTAATGGGGAAAAGCCGCGATTTCGTGTGAAATAGCGCCGAAAAGCACCAAAATTTTCTTCGTAACCCGAAATAACCTTCGTAACCCGGAACAGTTATTTCCTATGGGATTTTTTCGTATCCCGGAAATTTCATAACGTGGGTATTTCGTATCCCGGGGTACCACTGTATAGTTGTTGAATTTTAAAGTTTCTCTTCACTTTAATTCAAGTTTCTAGGCATAATTTACAAAATGAGGCTTTTGTGATTTTAGAGACCTTGCAAAATGTGATTTGCTGTTTTGGTGGGTAAGTTAGCTGTCATTTTGCAGGGGGAGGGAGGGCACTGCCTATATTCGATCACAGCTCATTTGGCAGAATCTGCTGCTGGCAAGTTCCCAGGGCATGTGGGGTTGATCTCTGGACCCCACTTTATCTGTAGAAAGAGATTTCATTAGTTGGATCTTGTCTCTGAACTGGCGATCACTGCTAAAAAACCCTCCTCTGCTATGGAGCCCAAAGCAAAGGCTTCAGATCACCATTTTGTCTCATTGGATGTCCCCACTTTGAGAGAGGTATGGGAGTGAATGCCTCTTCTAGGATAATGCCCATTGTGACATACACATACATTGCCTAAAATGACAGGGGAAAATGTTTCTCCCCTTCCTGTTTCAATCCTATACAAAACAATACAAGTGTAATCAGATAATGACCACCAATTAGCAGACACTAATCCTCTTTTGCATTAGCCTCCCAGCCTGAGGCCTGCCATCAGCAACAGAACATACACATGCAAACCATTCCTGCATTCTCAGGCTCACACAGTATATATATACCCACCTTTTCCAGGCAAGCATTCTCTGAAGATGCCAGCCACAGGTGATGGTGAAATGTCAGGAAGAAACTTTTCTGGAACATGGCCACATAGCCCAAAAAACCCACAAAAAACTATGGATGCCGGCCATGAAAGCCTTCGACTTCACAGAGGGGAAACTTATTACTAGATGAGGTGGGAATGCCTGAAGCTAGGCTATTGCCCTAAGCAAAATCTAATATACATACACACAGCAATAGTTTTTCTGTATGCATCAGTGTCTCTGTGTATGAATCTGTATCTATGTGAGACTGTACTCTCTCCTTAAAAGTCTTCGCAACTGGAAATAAGTGAGGGGATAACTTTTGGAAGGCTTTACTTTTTATCTTTAAAATATAATTGAATAGTCAACTGTATAAACCAATTAAAAATTTCCAGGTAGTTTACAATAATAAAACAATGAAGAGTTCAAATTTAAAAAGTGAATACAGCAGGAACAGCAGGAACAAGAAAAAGATGGGGAGATCAACACAGATTATATTTTTTTATTAAGCCCAGATCTTTGTCACTGGGACCAGGAGCAAAAAGGTTTGGAACTGGACTTGTCTCTGAAATGACTTGAAGGCATAATAGACAACAACAGACTTACTGCTCTGCTTCAGGCAGCAAAATATTTGGGTCTGCCGACTCTGCTACTTACAAGCCCCCATGTTCTTTAACAGGACCGTGTGTGTGGAGGGGCACTAAGCACGTCTCAGGATTCACCTTCTTGGTTCCAGTGGGACATTAAATGAAGACTAGACTGACTTGTAATGATATTCTAAAACTGGTTGCCAGCCTTTCGCCCTCCAGGTGTTTTGACCTACAGCTCCCTGAAATCCTTTGTGGTGGTTGGGGCTTCTAGGAGCTGGAGTCTGGCAAAACATCTGGCAAAACATCCAAGTGGTTGAGAGCCACTGCTGCCTGTTTCCAACAACCTCGCTGCCTCTGTTTGTGTGTAGCAAGCTCCCCTCCATGTTTAGGGCATCAAGGGAGCAGGGAGGAAACCAAATACATTTTCCAATAGGAGCAAGGAACAGTGCTGGATTTGCCATGGACCATGTGGTGCAAAACTGCAAATGGTGCAGCTGAGCAGGTTCCACAAAAAAGGCTCCCAAAAGAAATGACGCATACATATATACTATATATCTATAGATGCACATGCATAAAATACATTCTCAGTCTATACTTCATTCTCTCTCTCTCTGCACACACCCACTATATATTGAGAGACATTATCTATATCTATAGATACACACACAATATACACTCATGCCTCCATATTTGTGGCTTTTATTCAGAGATTTTATTGATATGTTCTCTCTAGGAATATCTAGGTCCTCCAGGGCAACTCTATGGTCACACTGAAAGACCTAGAGATTCCTACAAGGACTTTGTAGCTCCTCCAGTGCAGTTCTATGGTCAGTGTCTGTTGGACGCTGACCACAGAGTTGCACTGGAGGACCTAGAGATTCCTAGAGAGGTCTCTTCTCAGGTAAAAACATGGAGTTTTTGGCATTTGTGGCTTTTCCATATTCATGGGGGGGGGGTCTTGTACCTCTAACCAGTGAATATGGAGGGACAAGCATGTATTCTCCCTCTCTACACACACACACTCTAAGAGGGAATGTCTATATATATATATAGTGTGTGTGTAAAGAGGGAGAGTATGTGTATCTATAGATATAGAGAATTGAGAGAGAGAGAGTGCCAGCATGGTGCACCGGTTTAAGCACTGGACTAGGCCACTGGGAGTCTAGGGTTCGAATCTTGGTTCAGCCATGCAAACCCACTTGGGTGAGCTTGGGCAAGTCACACTCTCTCAGCCTCAGAGGATGGCAGCTGGCAAACCCCTTCTGAAGAAACTTGCCAAGAAAACCCCAGGATAGGCTCCAGCTAGGAATCAAACCCTGCAGCCAGCACTCAAACCACTACTCCAGGCAGGCAGCCTTCTTGTTGTGTGTGCGGCCTTCATTCTGACTTTATGGCGAGACCCATCCTCCTCCTCTGAGGCTAGTGGGGGTTTTGTGGCCCAGCCGGGATTCGAACCCGATCCTCCTGAGTGCCAGTCCGACGCTCAGACCGCTACGCCATGCTGACCTAGCCCTCCCTCCTCCCCCGGCCACCATTCTTCCCTAAAAGGGCAAAGGGGGCGTGGTCCGAGGAAATCCCCGCCCCCTGCGTGGCAGAGGGAGTCCCGGCAGAGGAAGAGCGCGCGAGGCGCTGACGTGTAGCTGCGCGGGCTTCCCCCTCCTTCCTTCCTTCCTTCCTTCCTCCCCTCCTTGGCTGCTCTGCTCTCACCGTGTAATGGATGCGGAGGGTGTCTCCCAGCGCCGAGGGCTCTGCGCAGCCGCCAGGGACCTCCACCTGCGAAGGAGGGAGAGAGGCTCAGAGGGAGCAGCAGCAGCAGCAGCAGGGGAACCCCCCCATGGATGGAGGACGCCCAAGGGGGAATGGAGGACAGGAACCACATACACACACTTCCCACCCCCATAAAAGCCCCAAAGAGTCTTATTAGACATGTAAACCCATGCTTCCCAGTAATAGAGGACACTGGGACACATATCAAGCTCATAGAAATAATACAGTATAAACCCATGCTTCTCAGTCCTGCTCAAAATGGAGGACAGTCCCCAAAAATGGAGGACAGGACCACATAGAAAAGCTCAAAACACTCATTTAGAAATGTAAACCCATGCTTCTTAGGTACCACAGAATGGAGGACATTGGAGAATAAAGGGAGGACATGATGACTGCAGAAATGCTACAGAAAAGCTCATGGAAATATATAAAACCATTCTTCTCAGTCCTGCTCGAAATGGAGGGCAGCCCCAAAAATGGAGGACGTGGCCATATAGAAAAGCTCAAAACAGTTATACAGAAATGTAAATCCATGCTTCCAAGTCAGGCACCATGCAGTGGAGGACACTGGAGCATAAATGGAGGACAGGGCCACAGAAAGCAGCTCAAAACATTCATAGAAATATACAGCATAAAGCCATGCTTCTTAGTCCTGATCAAAATAGAGGACGTGGCCAAATATAAAACCTCAAAAACACTCGTAGGGAAATATAAACCCATGCTTCTTAATGAAGTATAAAAGGAGGGCATGTTGACTACAGAAAAGCTGAGAGAAATATATAAGCCCCTGCTTCTTAGTCCTGCTCATCAATGGAGGACTGGAGAGTCCAAAACATGGAGGACGTGGCCACGTGTGAAAGCTCAAAACACTCATATAGAAATGGTAAACCCATGCTCCTTAGATACCGCAGAATAGAGGACACTGGTGCATACTTGGAGGACATGTTTACCACATAAAAGCTACAGAAAACCTCACAGAAATATAAATCCTCTGGTGTGGAAATGGAAATGCATGCTTCTTAGGCACCGCAGAATGGAGGACGTTCGAGCAAAAATGGAGGACATGAGGATGGCCATATAAAAGCTACAGAAACTCTCAGGTGAACTCATAATAAATTCATGCTTCTTCGTTCTGCTCAGAATGGAGGACTTTTTGCAGTCCTCCCCCTTTCTGGGCAGAAGGTTGAAAAATGTAGGGCATGTCCTGGGAAAGGAGGACGTGCCTGTGCCTCCCTCCCTCCCTCGCAGGGTGACTAGAGGTCCCATGGAGGACTTTCCAGCAAAAAAGGAGGACAGGACCACGTATACAAACTAAAAAAACACTCCTATGTAAAAAAAATGTGAGCCCATGCTTCTTAGTCCTGCTCAAAATGGGGGGACCTTTGGGGGATGCCTCCTGGACAAGAGGCTGAAAAGAATGTAGGACAGGTCCTGCTTTCTCGGTCTATGACTGTGGAAGAGGAGGACCTTCCAGGAAAATGTAGGACAGGTCTACAGCCCAAGCTCCAAACCCTCATTCCCATCAATCCATGCTCAAAGTGGAGGAGGAGGAGGCCCTTTGGGGGGGGATGGAGGGAGGCTGGAAAGGAGGACGGTGTCCTGGCCCCCTGCTTTCCTGCTCACCAGCGTCTCCAGCTGCAGCGTCCTGAGCGGAGTCTCTCCTCCTCCTTCTCCTCCTTCTTCTTGCTGAGCCTTGGTCCTGCAGCCCAAGAGGAGGAAGAGCAGGAGGAAGCTCAGGCAGAGCCTTGGGAGGACCATGGCGGGAGAGGCAGCAGCAGGAGGCCAGCCACGAGTGCCGCCGCCGCCGGGCTTTGGGACCCAAGCTGGGCTGGGCAAACCAGGGCCGCCCCCTGCCCCCTCTGCCCAGCCCCTTCCCCGCCCCCAGGGCTCCCAGGGAGCCTCCCACCAGGAGCAGCTGGAACCCAGACTCCCCCAAGACACCCAGCCCAACCCCTTTCTGCCATGCAGGAGCTCACCATCAAAGCATGCACACACACAGATCCAGCCTCTAGGGTAGCCCTGTGGGCCATATAGTCCTGGACGGGGTCACACGCCCCCTAAAGCAGCGATTCTCAACCTGTGGGTCACGGCCCTTTCATAGATGTCGCCTAACACCATTGGAAAAGAGTTGCAAAATTACAGTTATGAAGTAGCAATGAAAATGATTTTATGGTTGAGGGTCACCACAACATGAGGAGCTGTGTTAAAGGAAGGTTGAGAACCACTGCCCCAAAGGACTGTGTCCATGGCTTGGGGATTGCCCCTGGATTCCTTGCTTCAGATGACAAATCAGGTACAATGCAACTGTCAGGAGGACTTGTTATCAGCTTCGGTTGATATGCTAGCTGCATCCTTTCCTGGAACCGGGGAACCTGGAAACTGGGGTACATGCTCTAGTAATCTCATGACTGGACTTCTGTAATGCGCTCTGCATGGGGCTACCTTTGCGCCTAGTCCAGAAACTTCAACTAGTTCAAAAGAAGTGACCATATAACAGAGGTTTAAAATCTCACTGGCTGCCCATTAGTTTCCAGCCACATTACAAGGTGTTGGTGATGACCATTAAAGCCTTTCATGGGTTGTGTCCAGCCAACTTTCAGGATCACCTCCTTCCATACAATCCACCCCACATGCTTAGGTCCTCTGGGAAGAACTTACTGCAACCAAAGAAGACTAGGCTGGCTTCAGTCACCCAGAAGGCTTTCTCATCTGCTGCTCCCAAATTATGGAATGGCCTGTCAGAAGAGATCCGACATGTCACCAATCTTGACGGCTTTAAAAAGGCTGTCAAGACAGATCTCTTCCGACAGGCTTTCCTGAGTAACTGACGTATTCACTCCCACTGATATGGCATGATATGGTCTATTCTAGTGACTCCCCTAAGATGTCCTGCACCCTATCATTGATTGTTTTAAGTGATTTTAATTGCATTTTTATTATAATTATTATATAGCAATTCTGTGTCAATTTGTCTCAATGAGGGAGGGGGAATGGGATTTTTATTGTATTGTATGGTTTTTATTATTGTAATGCTGCCTCAATCTTACAGGAGAGATGGGGTAAAAATAAATTATTATTATTATTATTATTATTATTATTATTATTATGGCAAAGCCAATAACATCCAAACAATGATACCTTTAGTTTTTTGTGGGTTTTTCGGGATATATGACCATGTTCTAGAAGAGTTTATTCCTGGTGTTTTGCCAGCATCTGTGGCTGGCATCTTCAGAGAAAGGCTGGCCATTTGCAACTCAAAGAAGATGTTTCCTTAGATCCAGCCTCCGTTTAAAGACCTCCAAAGAAGGAGATTCCACCACCCTCCACTGTTCCTCTGTCGAACAGCTCTTACTGTGAAGACGTTCCTCCTAATGTTGAGCTGGGATCTCTTTTCCTGTAGCTTGCATCCATTGTTCCATGTTCTAGTCTCTGGAGCAGCAGAAAACAAGCTTGCTCCATCTTCAATGTGACATCCCTTCAAACACTTAAATGGGGCTACTGTGTCGCCTCTTATCCAGTCCAACTCCCCAAACATCTGCCTTTGGGCAGGAAAAGGCTCTGATATTCACCTGTGTCCCATTAAAATGTTCCTGAGCAGTGGCATCACTAGGGCCAGTGACAACCAGTGGGGTAAATCATGTGAGATTATTAGGGGGGGGGGGGGGGGGACTAAAGCGCATCACTCCCATCCTTATCACACAAAATATTATCACACGCGTCATGCTTATCCAGTCAGTATCCCATCACCGAAGAGGAACTGTCCTGTCACTTTTGAATAACGTAACGTTATTCAATAATAACGTTAATGAAAAATGACAGTGACAGGATAATGACCTGATAAGCGTCACATTGTTGGATAATTTTCCCACATTACTACACTACCCTCTTATAGTGCCGCTGTTTCACTTTTACTGCCCTGGCTGCTTCCTGTTGCATTCTGGGGTTTGTAGTTCAGTGAGGTCTAAAAGCCCTCTGGCTGAGAATTTGAAATGCCCCCTCCTTAAACTACATATCCCAGAATGCAACATGAGGCTGCCAGAGCAGTTATAGTGAAATAGCAGCACTATAAGAGTGTAGTGCGGTAATCTTTCCTGCAATAAGGACAAAAAAAGGACATTTTTTCCCCATACCACAACGTACAGAAGGCTTACTCATGTTTTTTGTACTAATGTTATTCATAAATCCTAATCCCCATATATATCCCTGAATGTCATGATAGTTGTTGTGACATAAACAACTAGCAAAGTTAAAATTATACATTCAAATTACAGTATCATACACACAGCCTAAATGTATTTACATATACATATTTCTATGTGGTTAAAGTGAAGATTTGGTAACATTTGGTTAAATATGATTTTTTAAAAGAAAAATTTAATGGAATAAAAACATTACTTTTTGTTAAAAATAAAAATTTTAAAAATGTTAAAAAATGAAATTTGAAATTTTAATTTAAACAAAAACAATGCTGGGTCTTCTCCTTTTCCTCCCACTGAGCTTAACCCCACTCACCCCATCTCGTCCACATTTTAAAGGGATATAGGAGAATGTCATATCCCATTTCTGCTAAAATGCAGATGTTTGAGCAGCAGTGGTGTCACCCCCCCTTAGGTTGTCACTTGGCGTGGTTTGTGCCCCCTTAGTGATGCCATTGCTCCCAAGAACCAGGAGGGAGGGAAGTTCAGAGGCATCACTAGAGGGTGCAGGGAGTGTAGACTGCAGCAGGTGACACCCTAAAGGGCGGTGACACACCACTGCTCTCCAAACATCTGCCTTTGGGCAGAAATGGGCTCTGGCAATTCCCTGTGTCGTATTAAAATGCTGAAGAGATGGGGTGAGTGGGGTGAGGCTCAGGGGGAGGAGAAAGGAGAGGCTCCAGTTTATATATATATATATATATATATATATATATATATATAAAATTTAAAAACATCAAATCTTGCCAAATTTTCACTTTAAGCACCTGAAATGATGTATATGTAAAACCAGTTAGGCTGTCCATATGACATTGAAATTTAAAAGTATAATTTTAGTTGTGCTGGTTTTTTTTATCTCACAATAGTACAAAAAATATGACTAAGGGTTCTGTATTGTGAGGTATGGAAGGAGGTCAATGGGGGTGTGTGACACCATGAGTTACCACACCAGGTGACACTAACCCTAGGGATGACATTGGAGGGAAGGAGGGACCACTGGGCCTGCTGTCCATGGAGCTGGCTTTCCTCATGCATGGGGTTTCTTACACACAAAAGGAAATGTAGGGCATGTGCCTGTGTGAGCCTACACGCAGAAGGTCTGTAAACTGAATGACAAAAAGGACTAAGCAGGAAAGTCTGGTACTTGTTAATACTTTTTGAACAATACTGCAAAAATGTACAGTGGTGCCTTCCCATATGCGGGGGATCCCGCGTAGGGGAAATTCCGTGTATGCTCGAGCATAAAAGACATTAAAGACAATGGGGCTCATGCCTGCAACATGGCAAATGCAACATTACTTATTCCGGTGCATTGCGCCGCTTCTTTTGGCACTGGTTCCAGCGTTTGCTGGAAGCTGCATAAAGCACACCCATGTATGATGCGGGCTCATTGTATTAAACCATACATTGCATATGTTTACTTCAATAATACAATGTTAAACATCCAGTGGAATAATGAAACTACCATATACCTATAAGTCTACAAGTAAAAAAAAAAATGCCCAAAAATTGACCCCAAAATCACAGATTAATTTATATATGGGTCAGTTTGGTAATCTGATAGCAGCTCTTTCAGATTTCCCCATGAGGTCAGGAGAGAGTTTCTTTTTCTCTTGAGCCAAGCAGAAAGAGTCCTGGGTGATCGATTGCTGTTAGACAAACAAAGAGTCCCTCTCTTATCTGCCAGCAACTGCTGTCTGGGGAGTGAAAGCTGAAACTAAGGTGAATCACTGAAGCAAAAAGCCTCAATTAGAGTCCCTCTTGTTGCATGCAACATACACACAGTGAATGATCCTCCAAGTTTTACCCTCGACTTATCCACGGGCCATGGAAAAATCCATAATTTTGGCCCCCAAACCTGCCCTCGACTTATACATGAGGTCGACTTATAGTTGAGTATATACGGTATATCAGCCATCTAAAAAATCATCATATAGTAAAAATATAGAAAAGCAACCATAAGGTAAGGTATCACAACTTAACAAATCATCAAGGGAACAGATATATAGTTTCATTATTCCACTGGATGTTTAAAATTGTATTATGGCATGCAGTTTGTGGTGTAATAAGTTTTTGCATTGTTGTTAAATAAGTTTCTTACGCACTGAGAGAGAAGCATGAGGTCCACACTAAGTGACTATATGACAAGGAACTTCCTCTGCAAGAGAGACCGAGCCATGTGGCTCATTTCTGAAGAGATGGCAACCCTAGGGTGAACTTATCTTGGGTTTTCTTGGCAAGTTTCTCCAGAGGGGTTTGCCATTGCCACCCTCTGGGCTGAGAGAGTGTTACTTGCCCAAGCTCACTCAGTGGGTTTCATGGCTGAGCAGGGAATTGAACCCTGGTCTCTAGAGTCATAGCCCAGTGGTCAAACCACTATGACATGCTGGCTCTCTACTGCTTAATAAATGGATTAGTCTGCAACAAGAGGCCAACTCCCCCCCCCTTTTTTTTTTCCAATACAGGATCATGATCATTTCCAGCAGCAGCAGCAATTCAAGGAGGCTTCTTTTCTGGATCCAAGAGTATTATAGATTCCCTCTGTAATCCCCCCCTCCCCAATAACAATTTCCCTTCTGAAGGGGATGGAAATTGGGGGAGAAAAAGCGATGCCTGCCAGCATATGGCAACTAGCCTGACATTGGCTGTACGCCAGGATGTGCTTGTTTTAGGATTAGGATTTGTGTGCCAGCTATACAAGGAAGGCAACTACGTGGCACCAGATTTGCACTGTTTCCCATTCATTTAAATGAAGAATCCTCACTGGATCAGTATTACAGAGGATAAACACGTTCCAACTTAATTCTCCACCTCTGGCACCAAAATTCAGACTCAGACTTATTTTTTTAAATCTACGTTTCAGTAGGAGAGTGTGCATGCTTAAATTAGGTGCTGTGTCATTGCCCCATGTCAGGACTGTGCATGATGTGACAGATTATAGCAAAATCTTCTTCAAGCATGGCCAAGTGCAAGTGGATAACATCCCTCCTCCCTGCTGAGCTGCCTGGCACAAGATCTTTCCTTTTCTATGCTCTTCACATTGAGTTAATTGGTAAGTGTGCAAAGGTGCCACCTGTTCTTTTCTCATAATATGTGGGACCAAGATTGGCTTCCCCTGAAGATCTTATATGGGCAAGGGCATATAATCCTTCAGATAGCCATGATCCAAGCAGTGCAGGACTTTAACAATCATAAACAGTACTGTATTTTAATTCTCCCCAAAAGAGGCAGAAATAGTGGAGCTGTTGTAACAAGGATATCATATGTTTTCTGTAACCTGCTCCCCTTAGCTGGAAGAAACAGAAAACCCACTTTCTGTTCTCTAGATGTACATATTTCCAGATATTCTGTTCCTATATATAGCATTTATGGTAAGTTCAAAATACTTAAAAATGGCGGTAGTAGTATCACTGAGAATAAACAAAAGCAAACTAAAATAATATTTCAGTAGCTGAAAATTCTAATAATACCACCTGCACCAATTTTAAAGTTACATAACTGTAAGAAACAAAAGATGGATGCTGGTGGACAAGGGGACTGAAGGAAAGCGAATTCTTAAGCAATTGTTATGAAAATTCTGGGTCCCATCTTGACTACTTCTGTGTACAGTTATGACCAATTGAGGACCACTGATGTGAGATACAGTGTAATGTTTGTGAACTCTAGGAAAAGTTCAGGGCTACCTCAAGACATTTTGCTGTCTGAGGTGGAATGACCAATGGCAACCCGCATTGACCCAAGTCCAGACGTATAATACCCAAATCCAGTCTGGTTACTTTGGCCCTTGAGCAGAAACTCCCATATACCATCAATTGCACCAAAATTACCGTAATTAAATAACTAACTAATAGCTGTCCTTTCCTCAAACTCAAAAGCTGCTGTCTGAGGTAATGGTAGGGCTGGGTGATTATGGATTCAATCCAATGTACAGCCAGCCCTCCATATCCATCAATTCTATATGCACAGATTCAACCATCCATGGCTTTAAAATATTCAACAAGAACAAAAAACAAACCTTAATTTTGCCATTTTATATAAGAGACACCATTTTACTATGCCATGGCATATATAGTTGGCCCTCTATATCCATGGATTCTGCATCCATAGATTCAATCATCCATGTCTTGAAAATATTCAACAACAACAAAAAATCCACAAAAGCAAACCTTGATTTTGCCATTTTATAGAAGGGACACCATTTGTACTACACCATTGTATATAAGGGGACTGGAGCATCCACAGATTTTGGTATCCACAGGGGAGCGGGGGCCAGGACTGGAACCAAATCCCAGTGGATACCAAGGGCCCACTGTACCATAAGCATAGCGTAAATATGTGCATGCACAACACAATCCACATACAGATACATATCAATGGCTAGATGCTTGTGAATAACACACATTGTATAACGGCAGTGTGAAACCACCATGAGCATGCACAGCAGCAATGTGCAATATTATTGTATGTGCAACTCCATGTCTTCTGCTGTCAACAGAATACATCCATTGTACTGTGGTAAATAATTCACCTCACCTATGTAGCGTGACTTATTCAAAAGGGTGGCTGAGATATATTACACCTTTGTTGTCTGATGGATCAGTGCTCATAAACTTTTGTCCGTGCACAAAATTATTGAAAATATGGTGCATAAAATTACCTTTAGGTTATGTGTATAAGGATTATATGAATTCTGATAATGAATTCCATCTTTAGACCTGGGTCCTACCAAGATATCTCATTATGTAGATGTAAGTATTCCAAAATCTGGAAAAAAAATCCAAAATCCAAAACACTTCTGGTTCCAAGCATTTTGGATTAGGAACACTCAACCTGTACCTTCAATGTGGATCTAAAGAAGTCAACCAAAGCTGTACATACATTTTCATACAGAGGCTGATATCCTGTTAGTAACATACACATACTTATGGATTTTGAAGTATTTTAGATTTTGGAGTTTCCAGTAAGGGATACTTGACCTGTACTGATGATGACATTTGAAGGTGTAAATGGCTTAGGACCTTGATGGTTGAAGGAGTATCTTTCCTATATAGACCAGCCTGAGCATTGAGATCTGGTGGTGGTGGTGGGGAGCTTTGGTACAATAGGTATCACAAGTTCAATACATAATATGGAGACATGGGAGAAGGCCTTCTGTTGTGAAGTACCAGTTGTGGACATCCCTCTTCTTCAAGTCCACTAAGCACTAATGTTGGTTTAATTTCACTGTGAAATTAAAACTTAGCTCTTTGTTAATGTTTTCAGGGCTTAGAGATCATGGTCAGACCAGGATGTGACGTTCTGTTTCAGATGGTTTAAACCTGTTTGAAATATATTAACTTCCTTTTGGCTTTTTGAATTATTACATTGTTTTTTACAGTGTTTAACTGTAAACATCTACTATAGGTTCCACACAATGAGGTCTTTTAATGTAGGATAGAATATAGAGTAATGTATGGCAGAGTATCCCATCTCGGCCATGTAAACCTACTGGTGACTTTGGGCAAATCACACTCTCTCAGCCTCAGAGGATGGCAATGGGAAAGAAATTTGCCAAGAAAACCCTGTGACAGGTTCACTTTAGGATTGCCATAAGTCAATAATGACTTGAAAGCACACAACAACAAAGAGTATAAATATTTAAGTAAATAACACTGCACCAATTTTTTACACACAAAATGTGAGTGGCAACATATGCTTTCCTCTGAGTCTGACCACATGCATAGATCTTGATTGACAGTTAATGGAGGACTTCACATGTACGAACAACTGACTGCAGAAAAGTCTGAAGCTATGGTACACATGTGACTATAACCATCTCCTACCATATGGAATAAAAAAAAGACTGGTGTATTCATGGGCTTTTAAAGCTAACGTGGCTTTGCCTGCTGTTAAGGCTGACGTAGAAAGCAAACATACCAGTGATTTTCTGCCAGGAGAGATTGCCACTGGCCTGTGACCTTGAGTGCCATGCCTGAGGAACAGAGTCTGCAGGAAGGAGAAAGTGATTTCTAGAAGAAGTGGTGCTCGAAGGGTCTAAAATAGATGTGGACAGGCACTGAGGGCCATTTTCAGCATCTCCTGACTTTTAGTGGGGTCAACAGCTATCAAAACTGACCTTTCCAGTTGCCATGACTCACTTCTGCTCAGTTCTTTGTTTTTGCTAGTACTGTACCTGTAGGTGAAAAATGAAAAGTATTTTTCAGGTTTTTTTCCCCATGTAATGTTTGAGGGGTAGGCAAAAGATCTCAGAGCCACAAGTGGCCATGAATGTCTCATGGGGTAAACAATTCCCACTACTAACTTAAGCAAAACAGAGATATAATAGAGCTGAAGGAAAGAAACAATGCCATTCATTTCTAGAAGCCTGGATATTTAAGTGATCCAAGAAGGAGACAAAGTTGCCGCAGTGATTAAATGGAACAAATTCAGTTCTTCTTCACCAACTCTGTATTTATTCCAGATTCTGTGGTGGCAGCACCAAAGTTTTAAGAGTCTGAGTTACTAGCCAGCTAAGATTCATTTGAAAAATTACTCTTTTGGAGGACCAGTTCCAGAATTCTGTGGCCAGTACAGGCTTGGGAGTCCCCCAAAAGCAACTTTTCCAAACCCTGGTTATATCTGAAGAGCACACATATAAAAGGGTATGGATAAAATAGAAGATCCAAAGAGTCTTCTCTAAAAACATTTGGACTAATCCTCAGCATCTATCTGAGCATCCAGGAGAGATTATCTTTTTTTAAAAAAAGCCAAAAAAGTCCATGCTTGGGCGGGGTGTGTGTGACACCACTGTTCCCCAAACATCTGCCTTTTGGAAAGTACTGTTCCCCCCCCCCCCCCAGCAGCAGCAGCAGCCACTGGAAGGGGCAGTACTATGGCCTCCATAGGGCCACTTGCAGTCTGGCATGATGCTGGGCAAGCAAGCAAGGGATGCAACATCCTTTTTTACTTGCTCAGCAGCCACGCCAGTCTCACCAGGTGTACTGCCCCACTGGATGTACACCCTTCTCTGAGGTGTCACCCTGTATGGTCAGCACCTCCTGCATCCTCCACCAGTAATGCCACTGCTTCTTACAGAAATGGCCTGTGGTATTCACCCACATCCCTTAAAAATACTGGAGATCAGCTGAAGAGAGTAATGGGATGGATGAGAGAAAACAAACTCAAGTTGAATCCGGAGAAAACAGAGGTACTCGTGATAAGTACCCCAGGCACAGGCAGGGAAATTTGTCATCCAGTCCTGGACGGGGTCACACTTCCCCTAAAGGACAAAGTCTGCAGTTTGGAAGTACTCCTGGATTCATCCCTACAGTTATCATCTCAAGTGGATGCGATGGCCAGGAGTGCTTGGTACCAGCTTTGGCTGATACGCCAACTGCGTCCCTGTCTGGACCGAAAGGACCTTGAAACTGTAGTACATGCACTGGTAACCTCTCGTTTGGACTTCTGTAATGTGCTCTACATGGGGCTACCTTTGTACCAGGTTCAGAAGTGTCAGCTAGTTCAAAATGCTGCAGCCAGATTGGTTGCTGGAACTTCCAGGTCCGACCATATAACACCGGTACTAAGATCTCTACACTGGCTGCCTATTAGCTTCTGGGCTCAATATAAAGTGTTGGTTATTACCTATAAAGCCCTATATGGCTTGGGCCCGAGTTACTTGAGGGAACGCCTCTCCCCATATAGTCCGCCCCACACTCTCAGAACATCAGGAAAAAATTTATTAGTACACCCTAATAAATCATCAGCAGCACCAAGGTACTGGAATAAACTTCCAGAAGAGCTTCGTACAACCCCCACATTGGACGCCTTCAAAAAGGCTTTAAAGATCCACCTCTTCCGATTAGCATTTCCTTCAGACTCCTTAGAGATTGTCTCCCCTGATACAAATGGTTAACTACAATTGATAGATTCCTTGCTTGTCTTATTGCTTGTTTTATTGATGTTCGATTTTTATTGGTTTTTATTGATAGATACATTGAGAGGTTGTTTTTATGATGTGAAAGTTTTAAATGGTTTTGTGAACCGCTTTGATCGCCTCGGAAGAGCGGTATATAAATAAAGCATATTGTTGTTGTTGTTGTTGTTGTTGTTATTTTACATTTTAAAATTCTTTTTAAATTTTAAAAAAATCACAATTTATCAAATGTTCATTTTAACCAAATGAAACTATGTACATGTAAATACATTTAGGCTATGCGAATGATATTGTAATTTAAAGATATAATTTTAATTTTGCTAGTTGTTTATGTCACAACTATTGCCATTACGTTGAGAGATACATGGGAATTATGATTTATGAGTAGTGTTAGTACAAAAGACATTATGAAGGATTCTGTATGGTGTGGTATATAGGAGGAGGTCAATGGGGAGTTACTATAATGGGTGACACAAACCAGTTGATGCCGCTGGGGAGCTGTAATTTAGGCAAGTAATTTTTTTTCATATGCTGAATCATCTAGAGGCACCACACCACACTAGGGAGTATTTCACACAGAGCTTTTTGGGGAATTTCCGGCTCAGTTCTGATGTGACTGCACTTCCAACGATGTGCATTCACATTGTAACGTGAATGTGTTTTCAGACGCCATTCCTTTCTATGGGAGCTTCTTGCGAGGTGCTTCCACAGTGATTCCAAAGTGACACCTCATTTTGGTAAAACCAAAAAAAAGTGACTTCACAGAATTCCCATTCAAGCTCAGTTCAATTGCACTGCGGATTGGTCTGATGTGGAATGCAACTTTGCTTGTGCTCTGGTACACCACCGCAAAACCCCTGGGTTGCAAATTTCCCATGATGCCATGCTGCAATTTTGCCCCATTTGCTTCCGGTACTCCCTCCTGAATGAATGCCTTCACTTTTAACAGGGACAGGAGACATGCTGGCGAGGAGGGGGAGATCGGCGGGGGGGGGGGGGGGGAAAGGGAAAAGGGGGGGGAAAAGAGAGAGAGTGAGGTTAGTAAAGTTTCTAAAGGACTCTTTGGGGGTGAGGGGGCAGGACATCCTCCAAAGTGGGGCCAAGGTGGAGGCAGGATTTACTTCCAAGTAGAACAGCAGTTTCCATACTGATTATTTTACAGTGAAAGAAATGTATTAATAATAATAATAATAATAATAATAATAATAAATTCTTTCACTGCAAAATAATAATAATAATAACAATAATTTTGCCAGTGGGTGATACATTCAGATGAAGCAGAGGGCATTTAGAGATAGGTGACATTCCCTATCATTCACGTGAGGCTAGGGATGGAGGGTAGATCCAGATGACAGATGTGAAGGGAAAGAAACAGGAGGCTGGAGGGAGAGATGGAACTCCCAGAATTCCATAGCCTCAAGCCAAGGACCCCACAACAAACTCCAACTCCAATAATAATAATAATAATAATAATAATATATTTTAAAATAATAACAATTTATTATTGTAAAATAATAATAATATTAATAATTATTAATTTTTATAATAATAACAATAACAATAATAATTTAAGTTATTAGTTTGCTGAGGCACCAGAGCTCTCTGGCAGAGAAGGATCAATGTCTCAGGACACTACAGTTCCCAGAATTCCATAGCACTGAGCCAGGACAGTTAAAGTGGAGTTAAACTGGATTATCTCCCCAGTGTGGATGCAACCTAAGAGAAGACAACTGTTACAAAGGGAAGGAGAGTTGTAGATGAAATAGATAAGGAGAATGACAAGAGGATAGATGTAGACGAGGATGAAATGGATGGAGGCTCAGATACGGAGGACCCCTTTGAATTTGGCTGCCAGGGATGGGAAAATAGAAGGGAGGAAGAAAGGTGAAGCTGTCATTCATGGAGGCAGGCTCCCTTCTTCACCCCGGAAGTGCAAAGGTTCAGGATGCCTTCAGGGCCCCACTGAGCATGCGCAAGGGTCCCAATTCAAATAGTTGAATCCCCCATGGTATGCACCGGTTTGGAAATACAATTTGCACTCATTCCGCTTTGCCTGAATCCACATCACATGACTTGCCTTGGAGTCAATTCCCCCTCGATTCGGAAGGGCAACGGAAGGGCAACCAGGTGTCATAAAACATTCACGTTATAACGTCAATTTGCATTGTTTGACCCGCAGTCATCTCTGATCTTAGCTCCAATAACCTCCGTGTGATAAACGCCTTTGCTTCAGCCTAGAACAGCTCATCACTTTCTTTCATGGAATCTACATGTGGTTCTATGAGATTTATTGATGGCTTTGAAATTTAAGTTGCAAGTTTTGCTTTTGGTTTCTATTACTTTGGCTCTCAGGGTCTTTGAGTGGAGGGTCCTGCCAGTCTGTGAGGATTTCATAAATATTCAGATACTATAGGACTGGCACATTTGCTTCAGCAGGTGCTTCCTTTGCTAGGTGTATTCTGCAACAGGTTGTGTCTATGTAGTAAGTTGTTGCCCGCCCAGGTGGTGTAGGGACCAGTTGTTTAGATCCAGCATGAAGGACTACCTCTCCCCACTGCTGTAGGGTTGCCATAAGTCAGGACCTCCAAACTGGGACAAATGTAGGACAAATGTAGGACAAAATTTTCAAATGGAGGACACATTTTGACAAAATGGAGGACGCTAAAAAATTGATGGTTTTTAAAAAACATTTCATATAAATGCATGTTTCTTAGGCATGATAAAAATGGAGGACATTTGGCATTATTCCTAGACAGATGGCAGAAATGTGCTTCCCTTTCTTGCCAAAACCAGAAGAGGAGGAACAGTGGAAGAAGCAGAGGAGGAGGAAGCGGAGAAGAAGAAAAGGAGGAAGAAGAGAAGGAGGAGGAGGGGTAAAGGAGGAGGAGGAAGAAGAGGAAGTAGAGGAAGAAAAAGGGGAAGGAAGAGGGGAAGGATGAGGTGGAGAAGAAGAGGAGGAGGAGGAAGAAGAGGAAGAAGAGGAGGAAGAAGAGGAGGAGGAGAAAGAAGAAGAAAGGCTCTTTTCCCTGCCTTGAAGCCTCCCTGGCTGGCGGAGGAAGCTTCAAGGCAGGGAGAAAAGGGTCTCCCCGAGGCGAGACCCTTCGTCCCTGCCTTGAAGCCTCCGTGGCCGGCGGGGAAAGCAGCAAGGGAGGGGCCTTGCCGAGGCGAGACCCTTTCCCCTGGCCCTCCCAGGCCGCCTCCCTGGCCAGCGGAGGAGGCCAAGCAGGGAACGAGCCTTGCTGAGGCGAGGCTCTTTTCCCTGCCTGGCGTCGGTGGGGGGGGGGGGGCCCCGGGGTCGGGGCCAAACCGGGGTGGGACTGTGTGGCCATGCCCCAAACCGGGAAAGTCCCGCCCCCAGGCGGGATATGGCAACCCTACACTGCTGGAAAATGGAACATTGGTACTTACTGTGAAGGCTCCTTTTCTGTTGTTGTGAGGAGGGAATCCTTCCCACTCTATGTGATAGAGATTGTCCCTTTTAATCTGCTGGTGTTACTTTGTTTGTCTGGGGCTTTGTCAAACCATTGCTGGGAAGGTGGGACTGGCTCTCCCTCTTAGGATGATTGACAGATGACCAGATATCCTCCTTTTCCAAGGCATGACCTACATTTCAACTTTCTGCCCAGGAGGAATTCCAAAATGTCTTCCTTTTTGAGCATGACTAAGAAGCTTGAATTTATATTTATATGAGTGTTTTTAGTTTTCCTTTGTCACATTCTACATTTTTCTGGAATGTCTTATATTTTACAGTGCTTTGTCCTCCTTTGCAGTTAGGACATCTGGTCACCCTGCCTGCCCCTGAAGTACAAGGGAGGAACCAGACCCAGCATGAAGGTTTACCTCTCCCCAACTGCAGAAAAGGAACCTTCACAAGTGCCAATGTTCTGTTCACCCATCTAACTTACTATGATAGCTGTACCAACCACTGCAGCAACAGGACATTTTCCTTTTAACCACAAGCCACCAGTAAGAAAGCAGGAAGCATCAACCCTGGTCTGTCATGTTACCTTGGTTCAGCTTTATGCCAAAGTCAACAAATTCAATTTCTTACTGTATGATTTGTAACGGGACAATTATTTACAATTCCCCTTTGGAATTGATTTGCACATTGCAATTCATAAAGGACCAGCCAATCCTTATAACAAAATGCAGTATTGTACCATCACCACAATGTGGCAGCAATGCATTAACAATTCATGGCTTCCTCTAAGAACTAAGCAATGTCCAGGATATTCAGAAGGATAATCTAGATCCGAAAGACTTTTTGATAACTCATGCCTGATGTCTAAGTGGAATGCATCCATAAGTAGTACAATGGTACATGTTGGAGTAGAACAGGAACTTGTTATACATACATTCATATTATAGGCAACAGTTGCATAATACCAGTTTATTAGGATCATAGAATCATAGAGTTGGAAAAGAGTATGACTCCAGCCGCATGTTCAGTTGTTTGGGCATATGTTCCATGGAACTCAGTGATGCTGCCTTCTGACTGCAATGATATGTCCAGTACAGTAATCACACTGAACTTGTGGCAACAGTAATGCTTGAAAGCGTGGTTACCACCTAGCTCATTTGCCAAAGCAGCGAAGGTCCATAGATTACCTTCTTTTCCCAGATTTCTTCCAGCACTTACATCTCTTTCCTGTGACACTATCATTTAGTAGTCTTCCAGTGAATGCATATGAGGGCCTTTCCTATTCAAAAACTTTGAAAAGCCCCTTCCAAGACTTGCAGGCAGGAATTTTTGGTCTTGTCCTTTTGGCCTCACCTACCTCTGCAGCACTGGAGTATGTTTTTTCCTTTGTGAACAGTCTTCATGCACTTGTTGGTTCTTAACCTGGGAGTGGGAGTGGAATTAATGGTCACTTTTAAGAATCTGCTAAAAGCTATGGACCATCCTCCCCAGAAAAATACACATACACACAATTTTTTGTATACATTTTGCCCTATTAGAAGTCTATTTCTTGCATATACATAGAGTAGGAAAACAAAATAAATAATTTTGTCTCTGTCTTGCTATTTTTTCATGAAAAAATTAATAGATTTTTTTTTGGAGAAAGAAGACAGAAAGCAAGAAATCCAAACTGTAAGAGCAAATGTAAGAAATAATAAACATTCAGCCTGCTGAATAGTAAATAAGCTGCTGCTATTTGACTTAAATAAGAATGAGATATTGTGATTTGAGGTTTCACATAGCAAAGAGCATCCTATCAATTTGATATCCAATCAGTTTTGACTGTTCATTTGGCTGGCAACAAATGCTTCAAATTATGATTCACAAAACTATAGAGGATTAAAGCCAAGCAGAGCTTTGCTTTGTGTCAAGAAACCTCCAAATTCTCCCAGCACCTTGAGTTAAATTTACATTGCATTGTTTACTTTGCGCTCAAGTAAGAAAGACTGTAAGTTCCCTGCCCACATACACATGACTGCCTGTTACCTGGCTGTGTATATCACACCCCAGGTTAACTGAAAGTCTGTATCTTCCTGAACCTGCCCAAGCTCTAAGAACTTCAGAGAAGGCCCTTCTCTCTACCCCACTATCTTCAGAGGCACAGTTGGTGAGAAGGCAGGAGAGGGCCTTCTCTATGGCTGCTCCCAGACTTTGGAACTTCTCCCCTAGGGAAGATAGGATGGCTCCTTCTTTGCTGTCTTTTTGGCAGCAGATGAAAACCTTTCTATTCCAGCAAGCCTTTGGGAACTGATTATTAAGAAGAGAAGAGAGTTTTTTTTCCCAGAGTTGTACTATTTTTAATCTTTGTTTTAAAGTAATATTTTAAATAGTTTTTATTTGGTTTTTGATTTAATACTCTTTTAATTTCAACTTTTAATTTTTTTTTAAACGAATTGTGTTTTTATTGTAATTTTCTGTCTTTTGTAAGCTTCTTTGAGTCCCAGTATAGGAAAAGGGGCAGGTTGTAGATAAAAGGATGGAAGTATGCCAATCTACACTTCAAAGAGGACCTTCCTAGTATACTTCCAAATATTTTTCTCGTGAAAGACCATTTTCAAAATGACAGAGAGGAAATGTCACACACGCACACACACACACACACACATACATGTACATATACACAAACACCCCCTCAATTATATTACACATAAGTGTCCTGTTCTCCAGACTATCTGGGGCCACAAGTTAAGAGCCTCTGTTACATATACCGTAATCAGACTCACCATTCTAAAGCCACACACAAACATGGTTATGTTCAATCATCCTTGTGTAACTCGCAGAAGGTTACTCCTTTTCCAGAAAATCTAGGACATTATTCTCTGGGCATTTAGTCAAAGCTACAACACCTCCCCTTAATTCCAGAAACAGGGTGGGGTGAGGCATAGGTATCCAGGATAAGGGCCACTATTCAAGTCTAGAGTCCATATCAGTCCACTAACCTTGCCAAGGATCCCTAGGGTTCTTTTTATAACCCAGAACGCTTCCAACATCCCTGTGTTGCCAACTGAATAAAAAAGATCCCTTCCTTTAATGCAGAAACCAGTCAGGGAAGAAGATGCCAAAAGAGAGTCCATGTACATAAATCTGACCAGTTGGTAACCTTGAGGTATCATGCTGCTGCCAACATCATATTGTGTTTTTAAGATGACAATTTTCATGTAGATGACATGTATGTGAACATTTTCTTGCATGCATGATGTGTGCACAAGCACATACATACACCCGGTTTGCTGCATGCCAATGATGTCATATAACCACTGGCCTACACTGTGAGCCAAACAGGGCCAAGGGCAAAGTGGTGCTTAGTTGGCTGGAGGAGGCAAAGAAAAGAGAGTCCTGGAATAGTCCCTGCTGCAAGGGAGGGTGGGTGGGCTGGCTGGCTGGCTGGGTGCCCCCGGTGACAGAAGAGGCACGCCAGCTATTTCCCCTGCTGGGTTGCTGCCCCCATTGTCATTCCAAGCTGTGGTTGCCCCCCTATGTACTGACATACCAGTCCTGGTTGCTGTGATCAGACGAAGACGGACTGGCGGCTTCTAATGGGATTATGGGCACTTCTCCCTCCCCTGCCTAAAGACAATGCAAGATGGATGAGCCCACAACTGGTGAGAAAGGAGAGGCAGGCTCCAGCCCAGGCCAGGGGTGGAGGGCTGGGATAGGGAGGGGAGCCAGGTTGGTGGGGAGTGGGGAGAGAAGGCCTGGTTCTCTCCTGTGGATGCTGTTTGCTTGCTGCTCTTCTCTGATGTCAAAGTGGTGGCTTCTCTTGAGAGGCAACAGGATTGAGTCTTCCATGGGAGCTCTCGGTGACATGTCCCTGCAGTGATCGGTAGCCAGCCGACACTGGAACTGGTGTCTTTTAGAGCACATTGACTCTAGTTCAGGGCTGGGACTCAGATTTTGGTGGACTACAACCCCTCCCAAAAAGTCAGCACCCATCTCAATTATAGTATCCCAAATAACAGAGCAATAGATAATACTATGAAAACGCCTTGTATGCTTACAAAATTGTATTATGACTCTAGATATAAATTTCAAAAGCCCCAACATTTTTAGTATCATGTGATAATACAGTGGTAAAGAAGATGATAAATGCTGTTTGTGTTGAAAACTGTGGCCAAGTGATTTGTTTGTATAAACAGTAACTTTGTCCATTGGCATATATAATTTAAGGCGATATGGTATTATACTTAACTAATTAAAAGAATGTTTGTTTGTAAATAAGGACTGAAGAAGAGCTATTGAATAATAAGGTTGAATAATTCCGGATTTGCCATCTTGGTGTGATCTCTGGTCTACACCGAATTCCTTCCACACATCCTATGTCAACTGCATATGTGGAGGACTTTTTCAAGAATTTGAAATAGCAATAGGTTACATTGTATTATCACATGATACCAATAAACTGGAGGGTTTTGAAATGTATATATGAGTTTATAATACAATTTTGTAGGTATACAAGGAGTATTATCTTTTGCTTACAGCCTCTGGCAGTCCTCACCACTGGCTATGCTGACAAACTTGTACTCCACCAACATCTGGAGGGCTGTGTGGTTCCCATCCTACATCAGTGATTCTCAGTCTGTCTGATATGGCAGACCACCAATTATTTTTTCCCAATGTAACAGGTAATGGTACCATATTTATGCCCATTGGTCACAACAGTTTCTTTCTTTCCTGGATACTTGCTTGCCACAAACAGGCAGCCTGTGGCTCAAGTACCAGCACCAGTCCAGGGACCCCCACTTTAAATAGCACAGCTCTAGGCCACCATCCTTATCATAGTTGTCACTGTTTAGAAAAGTTCCTTTTTTGGACTGTGATTGTCAGAATGCCCAAGACAGCATAGAACTGGTGAGAAGCACCTATCATCTGTAGTTGGCCCTCCATATTTGTGGCTTTGACTTTTGCAGATTTGATTATTCATGGATTTGATAAATATGTTCTCTCTAGGAATCTCTGGGTTTTCCAAATCAACGTCTGCTAGAAGTTGCATTTGAGGACCTAAAGATTCCTAGAGATAACATTTCACTAGACATTTTAGGCCCTCCAGCACAATTCAGTTGCCAACTTCTGGCAGATGTTGACCACAGCCTTGCACTGAGAACCTCAAGATTCCTAGAGAGGTGTTCTCACAGGTAATAAAAAGGTGGCTTTTATTTGCAATTTCCCCACTTTCCACAGCACATGTGGAGAGCCCACTGTATACTTACTTTTTCTTTACATCTATTGGGAAAAAAAAACCTAAAGACATACATACAGGCAGGACACAGAGGGGTGACCTAGTCACCAGGGTCCCAAGACTTGCTCATCTGATAAGAGAGGTGCCAGGGTTCGCATGTGTGGAAAAAGCTAAGAAGTGGGACAGAGGCATTTGGTTGATAAGAGGAATTTGCACACTGTTTCTATAGTGACTGTTTGATTTCTGATTTTTATCTTACTAGAGTTGGCCTTCTGTACCCACAGATTCTTTATCCACAGATTCAAGCATCCACAGCTTGAAAATATATACAAAAATTCCAAAAAGCAACCGATTTTGCCATTTTCTATAAAGGTCACCATTTTACTATCCATTGTAATGGATGATATTTGTGCCTATTGGCTACATTGTTTTATCCCCCCCCCCCCCCCATTGAAACTTACCAAGGACTGGCAGCCAATGGCTCCAGGGCCCGTGCCAGTGCAGGGACCACCACTTTTGAGTAGAGGTGGCTTAAGCCAGTGTGGGCAAAGTGTGGTCCCCAGTCCATAATCAGCCTCCCACCGCCACCACTGATGTTTTTCTGTCCCTCAAAACATCCAGAACCAACAGATAAGACTTTTTGTTGGTCAAAGGATGAGTTGCTGCTCTTGGAAGTTTTCAGATGCAGCAACTCACTTTTTAAAATAGTTTGCAAAGCTTCCTGGTACTGTTTAACATCAAATGAAATGTACTCCTTTTGAGAACCAGAAAAGCACTTCCATCCACTTTGGGATTGTTTTTACTCTATTTCTCGGTAGACCATAAAACCCCTGGAGGATCCTGGGGTGCTTTATGGCCTTGAACCTACTGCAGTTGACTTAGGTAGATACAGGACGTGGCAGGGAGCAAGAACAGAGATGTGCCGACAGGCAGCATTAGGTATGGCAATACTATTCTGTCAACCGCTTTGAATGTATTTATTTTTAAAAAAGTAAAACCAACTTTGTAAATCTCCTCCAGTGCACACATTTTGAAAAGCTAAATACTGAATATTTTAAAACAAAAGTCTTTGTAAAAAGGACTTTTGCATGGGCCACCGTCTTAGAAGAGTCATTCCTTTTGAAGAGAGAAGGGATTGTGCTTCTTCTGAGAATATGATTCTTGATGTAGCACAGAGTGAACCCCCCCCTTCAAATGGATTAAATGCAACTCCCATTACACTTCTTCATTGGCCAAGAGGATTAGGGCTGATGGGAACTTGAATTCAACAACATTTGGAGGGCCACAGGTTCCCTACCCCTAAAAATGTGTTAGCATTTATCCTGCTGTTCCTATAGCAGCTGATTTAGTTGGATATAGTCAATCAAAAAATATCTAAAGCTATGATTCTTTAACTTGGGTCCAAAACAAGTCTTTGACTTTAACTACCAGAAGTCCCAGGCAGCTTGGTAATAATCAGGGATGCTGGGAGTTTTAGGCCAACAGCAGTTCCCAAGTATGGGAACCACTGAAACAAAGATTTGTTTAATCAGGTGACAGCACCAGTTCAAAACAAGAGGAATTAGAGGCATGTTGTGAATTAACTGAAAACAGATGGGGCATCTCCTAGTGATTTCTAGATGTTTACACTATAACTGCCAGATCAAGTCCCAGCCAACTTGGTCAATGGCCTGGTTGTGATCAGTGTTGTACTCCACCATCTGGATAGCACCAAGTTGGAAAAGCCTGAAATGCAGGTGATTCTAGGCACTGCCAAGAGTAGGCACATGGGTGGGAAACAGATCACTCTTGCACAGCTGATATTTGCATGATCATTGCACAAGAGGACTTGAAGAAATTATCCTCATGATAACTGGTGGGAAGTGAAGCTTCTTCAGACCATTCATACCATGAAGCAAAAAGAATTGGACTAGATGCAGAGAAGAAAAGGTGGCTGGGGAAGGATGTCATATTGAGGATGGTTTTCTGCTGCTCCAGAGACAAGGATATGGAGAAATGGCGTCAAACTACTGTACATGAAAAGAGATTTCACCTAAACATTAGGAAAAACATCCTGATGGTAAGATCTGATTGACAGTGCAATACCTTGCCTCCAAGTCTGGTGGAGTCTCCTTCTTTTGGAGGTTTTTAAACAGAGGCTGGATGGCCATCTGTTGTGGGTGTATTCCTGATTGGCAGAATGGGGTTGGAGTAGATGACTCCGGTAGTCTCTTCCATCTCTGTGATTCTATGAATTTGGTGTAGCCATGTATGTGTGGGCATGCTCCTATGAGACACACTGATACCTCTAACACACCCTCTTGCCACAATTTGATTACCTTATGCAGCTGCCTTATACTGAGTCTGACCACTGGTCCAACCAGCTCCTGACTGCCTACGCCAGTGGTTCTCAACCTTCCTAATGCTGTGACCCTTTAATATAGTTCCTTATGTTATGGTAACCCCCAGCCATAAAATTATTTTCATTGCTACATGAAAATATGTGTTTTCCAATGGTCTTAGGCGACCCCTGTGAAAGGGTTGTTCAACCCCCAAAGGGGTCCCGAGCCACAGGTTTGAAACCACTGGCCTACGCCCACTTTTTTGGCAATCATATTCAGATTTCAGGGAATCCCTGCATATAAATTATACATACAGCTCAAAAAGCCCAATAGTTCCCCCATTCACAAACTCATGCAAAAGCCTTGGCAAGCTGTCTTGGAGCCCCAGGGTTCCAGGGAAGCCAGGTTGAGAAACTCTGGTCTACAGTGTCTGTCAAGGTTCTAGAAAAGAATGTTTCTCAGCCCTTCTTGGAGACGCCATAAATTACACCTGGGACCTTCAGAAAGAAAGTGTATGCCTTGTTAGTAAGCTATATGGCCTCTCTCTTTTGGTGGTGATGGGACTCAGAGTCAATGCACATTCCCCTGTTATTTGCTTTAATTTAAAAACCACCAAAGAACTGATCCTTACATTTACCCAGCAGGAAGCAGCATACACCAAAATTTATTCAGCTTCTGTTGAAGAGATGCACCCACTCTTTAACTGCAAGGGCCCATCGGGATGTTAAACAGTGCCCACTTCGCTATGACTCATGTAATGTATGCCTGTGTGCATGTGCACACTTCTATTCACGGCAAGTATACTACTTGTGTTCTCTCTCACTCGCAGTCACGTCCTAGTCAGTGTAAATATTGATTCGACAACATTCCGGCTAGGCCAGGACCCGGAGGTTAATCATACTGAATTTCTCATTCCTGCTAACCACTAATATGGCTTTTTGAGTTTCCTCAAAACAGGATACTGCTCCATGGTACGTAAGGTAAACAGAAATCCCACCCTCACAAAATCCAACGGACTGGCTAGGGCCACATCTAGCCTCAGCATTTTGTAGTCCTAGATCAGGGGTGGAACTAGGAAGCCATCAAAATGTAGTTGGACTGAATCTCCTATCAGACCTAACCAACACAGCCAATAGTGAGGAATGGTGGAATTTGTAGAATATTATCTAGCGGGTCTCATGGTTTCCACCCTATACTAGATGAAGGAACAGTGCTTCTTTAGTACCAGCAAAGATTTCAAAGTTCTGGCCAAAATAACATAAGGCAATAGTAAGAAATCTTAATTCTGTGTTTTCATTCTAGCTTCATTGAGAATAGCCACTTGTACACACCATAAAAGAGGCCAAAACATACATATTTTTATGTTATTTGCTCATGCTAGTGTATATTGCATCTGAAGAAGTAGACTCAAGTCTATGAAAGTTCATGCTACCAGCTTCTTTCTTTCAGTTAGTCTCAAAGGTGCTACAAAATTTCTTTGCGTACTGATTTTCCAGACTAACACGACTATGTCTTTGAATGCTAGTTTATAGACATGGATATAAATGTGTCTATTTGCACATTCTAACTTACAGGTATGTGGTTTAGTGGTTTGAAACTTGAGCCATGGAAATCATTGGGCAAACCTCATTCCCAGAGGAGGGCAATGGCAAACCCTTTCTGAACAATCTTGCCAAGAAAATCCTATGACAAGGATACCAGAGGCTAGAGAGAAAAGCAGATAACAAATACAAACGTTGAAATAAATGATATCATTTACACAGAAATACAATCATAGTGGGGAAGACTGTAACCAGGGCCAGTTACAGACAGCCAAAATAAAGCTGCTTCGAGTCACAGTGGAGGTATGGTGTTTCAATGATGCATGAGTCCTAAGAGTCCAGAAGCCACACCAAAGCCACGCTCCAGTCTGGAGCGTGGCTTTGTTGCGAGTTCTGGACTCTTAGGACTCATGCATCATTGAAACACCGTACCTCCACTGTGACTCGAAGCAGCTTCATTTTGGCTGTCTGTAACAGGCCCAGGTGACCAATATGAGCTTCTTCAGTCTAAGACCCAGATGCTACATATTGATGGAGAGCTTCAAAGTCTCTCTCTGCTCTTCCCTGGACTAGACAAACCTTCAAACTAAAGGACACCTCAAATGATTTGGCCATCCTAGTCATTTATTAGTGCAATCTTTGTTTCTTGTAGGCCTCAGTAGTGCCAGGTTCTCAACATCAGTGGAGAGTGCTAAGCAAAATGAGGCTTCAGGTGACAGGTGCTGGGATGCAGCAGCAAGGCACTGGAGAGCAGTGTGCCAAGTCATCTACCTTTCTCTCCCAAAGGTCATCCACTGCCTTCAGATGTTGTGGAAAATGTTCCTGTTATGTTTCAAAAAAAGAAAAGGGTGAGGGGAAGGTTCATCTGCCACTGTAGTCAGCTTTCATACACAAAATGGAAATAGGTCCCATCTTGTTCACCAGGAAATTGTCTTGGCCTGGCTCTGATGCTGGAGGAACAGTGTTGTAAAAAGTGTTTTCACCCAGTCCTCTTGCTGACTCACCACACCCACACTAGCCACAAGGGAAAAATTCTCCTGCATGGAAGCAGAGTGCCAAGTGCCAAACCCACTTAAAACATGCTAATGTCTAAAGTGTCTTAAATAGGTTGATCATATTATAAGCAAACAGCCAACTCAGTTATCTGAGTGCCTGTCCTTTTATAATCAAAATGCCACCATCCACACACAGGAGGGCAATGTTAGCATTACAGCAATATTCTTGGGTGAACCTCAAGGTTTGCAGTTGTACAGAAACACTTTAAAAACCTAAATGGGGCAAGGGGAAAGGATACCAACACAGCATGCTCAGGGAGCACAAAGGTCCCCATTTAGGGGGGCCAGGAAAACGTGATGTGTCCTAGAAAAAAAAGCATGGTCAGCTTATTAACAAAGCTATTTCTCTCCCTGCTAATGGTCCCCCCCCTATTTTTTTGTCAAGTCCCAGTTACTATATTTCTACCCCATCTTTTTCTTGTGGAATGCCAGATAACATACACAGTTCTTAGAGAGCTTTCCGTCCTAAGTACTGGCCAGATCCGAAGGCACTTAGCTGAATGTCACATTACACTGTTACACTGCTATTATTCCACTTCAATTGCCATGGCTGCCTCCTGTGGGATCAGTGGGATTTGCAGTTTAGGAATGGACATTTAGAAGTCTTAGCCAGTGAGCTCTTAGACCTCAGTAAACTACAAAGTCCAGAATTCCACAGGAGGCAGCCATAGCAGTAAAAGTGGAATAGCAGCTCCAGTAACTTTAGGGAGGTGCAGGGGATGCAGACCGCATCAGGTTACACCACAGGAGTGACAACTGATGAGTGCCCCCACCTCCTGCCATGTGCCCTGTACCTGCCACCTGCAGCTTTACTTGCAAGTATACCTCACCCAGCAGGGAGAAGGCCCAGTTTCCCCTGGTCCCTTCCCTGCGAGGCTTTACTTGCAGGAGTTGGGAGTGCCCTTTTGGCTCTGCCTTCAAGCCCCTACCAGGTGACACTCCAGTTTGGAACGCCACTGAAGAGCCTTATAACGGTGTAGGGTGATGTTGACTTTAGTTTCATCACGCTTGCTGGAATCATGTGCCTCCAAGACTACACCTCTGGGACTGAGGAACACTCATGTAAAGTATGCAGTCATTCTTTTCAAACTGGAAAAATGACTAGCACCTTAAGATGCTTCACAACTAGAAGCACACTCCTCCTGCAGTGAGGCAATGACTACTATTCTTTGCATGTGATGAATGTTTGACATCTATCTATATGTTATCAAATAGGGAACATACAAGGATGGGTGAGCTTAGCCCTCTCCCCATGTTAAGAGACACAGTCTGAAAACAAGAATCTCCTTTTGGAGGGTCATTTAGAAGCCTGAAGATGCCAGCCACAGATGCTGGTGAAACGTCAGAAAGAAACTCTGCTAGAACATGGCCACATAGCCCGAAAAACCCACAAAAAACTATGGATGCCGGCCATGAAAGCCTTCGACTTTACCCTGAAAAGGTAGTCTTATATCTTTCTTTTTGAAGACAAAGATGAGGGAACTTTGAACCCTATGGATATTTTAGGCTACAGCTACAAGAGCTTGTTACTATTGGACCTGCTGGCTGTGGCCTCTAGGAAGTGGAATCAAAACAACTGGGGTAAAAAAAAAAAGGTTCCCCCACTTCTTTGTAGTTTTGAAGATATGTGTGCTATGGTATAATCAAAGGCCTTTAACAGAGAGCCAGAAGAAAGGATGGTCTTGAACAGGGGACTGTAACACAAACGTATGTCCCTTTTGACAATAGGATTCATCAGGAAATTTTGAGAGCGGTAGTATTTGATATTAGGTTTACTTGTTGAACATGAAATTGCTTCGAGTTTGATTTACAGCACCAATGTAGAAAATGTATTTGTGATAATGCCAATTAACATTACAAAAACTTCTTGCTAAGAGCTATGAGGGAAGCTGAAAGGTACAGTAGATGCCTATCATGTTCTGCTTCCAGATTTCAAAACAGAAGTAATCAGAACTTCTGTACAAGAGGGCAAAGGTTCAAGCTCTCATGATTCTTCTTAAGGCTTAAAACAATGGTTATGCTGTGTAGCAAAGGGCAAGATTAGCTAAGGCTTGAGAGGACCTGAGAAAGGCCAGTGTAAGGGTATAGCAAGTTTCTCTTTTCTCCTGTGTTCTCCAAGGGCACCCCACCAAACACAAGGAAGTGTGTTGGGTGAGTTCAGAGAAGTCCAAGATCATGCTCTTCCATGCTCCTCCTTTGAACATCTTCATAAAGAGGCTGGACAGCTACATACTGGAGATGCTTTAGATGGCAATTCTGCATTGAGCAGGGAGTCAGACTTTATGGCCCCTGAGGCTCTTTCCAACTCTATGATTGTATGAGCCTGACTGACAAAACCACATAGCCAGAGTGCTTATAGAATTCCTTGCAATGCACAGGGGTGGTCCAATCAACATGTCTCACAGCTACTCAGCTGTGATAAGATATGTTTTGCACACAGAAGGCTGGAAATTTGATTGTTACCATCTCTGGTTAGTAGGCATTGGGAAAGAGGTCTTTCTCTCCAAGAGCCTGGAAAGCCACCGCTCAGCTAGAACAATCAAGACTATATGGGCAGGAAGTCTGAACTGGCATACAGCAGATGCTTGTGAAAGTTGGCCATGGTACTCTGGGGATCTGGCACTTACGCTTCACATGCTTGTGTTACAACTGTTGTGCAAGGGACAGGGAGTGGTACCTAAGAGCCTAGCTTCATAGGACTACAGTATGAATAGAGAAGCCATTTTCCCTTTTCAGCCACTCTCAATAAACTTCTTCTCTCACAACCATAAAAAAAACTGAGACAAGGCACTTATGTGAACAAGGTGGTTTGGGGTGTGGGAATCATTTTTTAGACCATGGTGCCTTCCCTTCTTATTTCAGAGCATGGAGCGGAACGGAAAGCCCAATCCAATGTCATCAGGGTGGGCAGGACTCCTTTTTGGATTAGCAACTAATGGGATTTAGTTGCTCATCCAATATCTTCGCTTCAATACAGGGAAGGGAGGGAGCTAAACACCACTTTGGATCAAAGACGCCCCCTCCTCAGAGAGAAGTGCAGCTCAGTTAAGCTGTTTCTAATTAAAGTCAGCGTCTACATGTCCATCACCAGTCCTGGGCTAGCAATGTCTAAAGGAACGCTAAGGGGAAGCTGGGTAAGGGGCTGGAGAAAGAGAGACACTGAGGTGGGAAAGGCTTTTTAAAAAACTGAATTGCCAGTAAACCTAGAGGCTTCTACTCAGAGGGTGGGAAAAGCACAAAATCTCATTCTTTGGTCAAATGTCAGAGTGCAGAATCTCAGTCTCAGATCCAAAATGCAGCCCAAACCCTCTTGGACCATCAAAAATCTCCTGTACCGAGGATCAGGTATACAGATTCCATTTTCAAAGGGTTATTTTGTATTCCTCAACTACATATAGTAACTCCCAAACCATTTCCCCTGAAGACAGGAATGAACAAACCTGGGAGAACCTTGTAACACACAGCACATTCCCTAACAGCCCCCCAATCACAAAACTGGAGCCAGCAGCTACATAAACAAGTTTAATATCCAATGAGGGTGCACAGAGGTCATGGTGCATCCAACTGTTCAGGGGGGCCCAAGAAAAACACGTATAGGGAGCCATGGCCCTGAGAATGAACAAAATCCAAAAGGGGATGGTAAACCACTTTACACCAAGCAAAGGGAACAGAAGATTTGGGGGGGGGGAGACGGGTAGGAGAGGGAGGTAGGCGGTGGGAAGAGAAAGAAGTCAATACATATTTGCCAGAATGGGGAAGGGGAACACGCAGTACCAACACTGTCCAGAGGCAGGGAGTGGCCAGAAGGTTACATGCAGTGAACTGGGTCTGACCCTAATACAATCATTACCCTCCCTCCCCCCCAAAAAAAAAATTAAAAGGGGAGGGGGGGAGAGGAAAAAAGATTCTTCCACTTTCCCCAGCATGGAAAACAACTTTTTCAAGAACCAGAGTTATACCTCTGGGCAGGAGAGAATGAGGGAAAAGTCACCTATCTGATGCAATGACACATGTGGTACAGGCAGCAATGGGGGGAGGGAATGCCCTTGTGAAGCCTCCAGAGGGATGGCAGAACAAGTTGGTAGCCAGGGTGCTGCCATGCCTGTCCCATGAAGGGAAACAGCAGGGAAAGCAGGGAAGGATTTTGTACAGAGCTGTTGACAGCATTGGTCCCAAACCTTTTCAGCAGCCCATGCCCATGCCCAATGAATGCTGGTCCAATTCTCTGGAATAGGGAATGGAAAGAACTGAAGAGATCCATGGGGCTGAGGACAGGCAAACCACAGAGGGCCCCAGGTGCCATGCCACACAGCCAGAGAGGTTGGAATGCAAGCGATTCAGTTCATCAGCAGCACCAAGAGTTGCTAACATGCGTCACTAATGATGTTGTTAATGGGGCAATAAAGGGGGAGACAAGAAATGTTTTTTAAAAGAATGCTCAGTATTGCTGCAATCTCATTCTTGTCAGCAGGGGCCACTGCCAAACGCAAACACAAGGCAAGAAAGAAATACCTAACTAGGAGGTGGTTGATATAATTAAGTGGAACTCCCTGGGTCCCTCATATTCCAATGTCTCCCCATCAAGAAGGAGAAAAAGGCCTGTGGCCCCATTTCTGTGAATCCCCCTTTTGCAATTATTACCTCTGCCTCCCCAGTGCACAAACGGGGCTGCCCACGGTTCCTGCTGCCAGCCTCCACTCTGCACTAACAGCACACTAAAGAAAGCAAGTAAAGCAGCTGCCACTGAGTACAGGTCACCTCCAGTCAAAGAGCGTGCCAAGTTTCACAGACTACCAAGAGAATACAAAACTGACCAACAAAAATAGAGAAAGGAAAGGGAAATAAGGGGAAAAGAAAACAAGGAGAGAGAGAAAAAAAAGAAAGGCCACAGAATTGGTGTCCAACCTCCACTTGCCCCAAACCCTCCCACCACACCCATATATTTTATTATCTCTATATATATATTTATCACACACGCACGCGCACACACAGAGACCGTGCAAAAAAATTCCTGGCAGAGCCAAGACATGAGAAAATAAGAGAAAAAGAGAGAGCAAGAGAGAGATTGAGAGAGAGAGAGAGAGAGAAGAAGAAGGAAACCAAAAGTTCACCCCACCCTGCCCCCACCCCCACCCCCACAGCAACCGGTGCCGGCGAGGAAAAGCAAACCCAACAGGGGAAAGGGAAGGGAGGGGAGGACTGGGGAGAGCAGGAAGGAATGGGGGGATCAACCCAAAATGGAACCCACAGCCAGGGGCTTAGCCCTGCCCCCTCCTGCACTCATTTCTTGTTCTTCAGCTGGTTGGCCAGCCAATCCAAGCCCTCGTAGAGGCCATCGCCACTGGTGGCGCAGGTGGCCTGGATGTACCAGTTGCGGTGGCGCAGTGAGTGCAGGCCCAGCTTGTCCGTGATTTCTGCCGCATTCATGGCATTGGGGAGGTCCTGGGGGAGGAAATAGAAGACAAAGACAAGGTGAAAAAGTGAGCCGCAGGAAACACAGTGGGACACTTACAGGTAGTGGTGGGCAATGGTCAGGAAATAGGAGCTCCATTAGTCACCTTTGGGACGTTGGGAGTCACCCTCCACCAAGCACAACCTGAAAACTTTGATAATTGGGAGTTTTTTTGCTCTAAATGACCCTCATATCCCTGTGGGGGGCAATATTGTCCCCACCAGCTATTTTAGGCCCAGAAGAGGCCTTTCTAAAAGCTGCTGGCTGACTTTTGAAGTTCTAGAAGGGACACCTGGGGGTTCAAAAATAACTCTGGGTCATTTGATTTAAACCAAATTGGTTTAAATCATCAAACCCTGCCAGTAATGCCATCCCTCCTGTCTCAGTCTGTTAGTCTTTTTGTCAAGTTTTTCCATAGTAGTCAATGCCTACACAGGATGGGCTTCATATATTTTGTGTAAAGAAAAATACAACCTGTGTGCAACAAGAAAGCTTGCAGGTATCTTCTAATTTGAGTCATTTTTTTATTTTTCTTTCTTTTCTCTCTCTCTTTTTTCTCCTTCTACTTAGAGGAACGCAGGGCATGGAAGCATTTGTTTTTTACCCAGTGAAGACCATCTAATAACTCACTACCACTACACATATTGTTTGGGGGAAAAACAATTAAATATCTATTGTTAAATAATTACTATTACATTTATATCCTGCCTTTGCTCCAATGAGTTCAATATGAACTCAACTGGCTCTCTTTTTTCCCTTCAAACAAGCCTATTTGGTAAACCAGAAGGAGAGAGAGAAATTGGTCCAAGGTCACCCAGTCGGTTTCATGGTTGAGTGGGGTGTGGACATGGATCTTCCATATCCTAACCCCCAGATTTTAATAAGTACACCACATTGGCTCCCTTCCAATTTGTGATTCCACCTCAGGACTCTTCACAAAGTACACTAACAAGGGGGCCATGCAGACAGAGTAAAAGAAGCGGCCAGAGGCCACTCCCGCCCTGATCAGCATGGGACCATGGCAACTGAACAGGTCTGGTCCAGAACGGGATGCTGGCGAAGAGTGGACCTTCCCCACTCCTTTTGTGGCTGGCTTTTCCCATCCAGGCTTGCTCTCCATGCAGCTTCCAGCAGTGTTTGGGCACACGTCGTCTAAACATCATGCCCGCAACATGGCCCAAAGCCAGCTGGAAACACAATCTTATTATATGAATGGGGAAAAAGATATTTTCCAAGGTATGGAATTCAGGGCTCAAATCAGTGTCAGTTACTACATCTATACAGTTACATCCCAGTATTAACTACCAATACCTGCACATCATTTGTCTGTGTGTGTGTGTGTGTGTGTGTGTGTGTGTGTGTGTGTGTGTGTGGGTGTGTGTAAGGGGGGGAGGGTAATCAGAAAACAAACAAAAAACAACAACCCCTTTCTATGTACTCTCATTTAGAGACTCTTTTGGAAGCCTATATTACAAGAATGGACAACAGGAAACTGTCCGTAGGTTGTTTGACTGCAATGTCCAACTGCCTTATCCAATAAAGCCAACAGCAAGAGATCATGCAACCTGAAGTCCAACAACAACTGCAGGACTGTAAGTTGCTTATTCTTGCAACAGGAACAGAATGGAGAAAAACCATCCCATTCAAAATCCTGACAGATACATTCTTGAAAAAGATAATGAACTGGGCAAAACAGAAGCTAGGCTGGCCCAGGCATGGAGAGCAAAATGCACATTCCACTGCTATGTGAATGCTAAGGTATGTCACTACCAGGACTGCCAAGTAAAAGAGTGGGTTATTTTACCTAATGCCCAAACACTGAATAGGTGGGAAAGAGGCATTCCTATCAGTGGTAGTGATTATAAACCTGGAACTGTGTCAGATCACCATAAAGTGGTCTATAAAGATGCTCCCCCATACCTGTGATGTCAACTAATAAACCTGTAACATGTGGACTAATCCAGCTCTTTCTATATTACTTATTTGATATAACATAAGCTAGCTGTGAGGAAGAAAGCGGGCACCTTTTACCACATCCTTGGAGATGATGTGGTACTGCTGGCTCATGCCCAAGCTTCTCTAGAATGGAGTGGGTAGAATACATGTGCATCTCAAAAATCTGTAGACTACAATTCCTTCCATCCACTGCTACTAGCTATGCTGCCTGGGGTGATACACGGTCTAACAACATCTGGGGTTGCACATACTTCCTCTCCTTGCCAACAAGTCTGGTGGACACTTTCAGTATTGACCAATTTTGGTTTAACTGTATATTTTAATTTAACTTTTAAAAAAAATGATTAAAATACAGAGTGCACTGACGTGGCCAGTGGCTTGCTCTCCCCGCTTTCACTGAGGCTTGGGACCATATGCAGTCTGCAGTCCACACTTTCCTCACTCCTGCCCTAGAGAACAAGGCAGAAGCTCTGCTCTCTTAAATCCAGTACATTAAAAGCTTTCCTCCAAACCTTAGTGCCAGAAAGACCTCTTATTCCTAACAAGACTAAATGGTAAGAATGGATGCAATTCTTACCATTTCCATGGCTCGCCACATTTCTCCTAACCTGATCCCCATCCGGCCTCTCCCTGTCTCCCTGCTTCCCTTCCTCTGTTCCCTCTGGAACTGCCGCTCTGCTGCCCCTAAAGCAACAACAATTCATGACCTCTTTCTCTCTAAATCCTTTAACCTCCTCGCTCTCACCGAAACCTGGCTCCCAGCCCATGATACTGCAACCTCCTCTGCCCTTTCTTTTGGTGGTCTCTCCTTCACGCACACAAGCCGTCCTGAGGGTCGAGGAGGAGGGGTTGGTATCTTGCTATCTAACTCCTGCCAGTTTCAAGTTCTATCTTTTCCCCCCAGCTATCACTTCTCTTCCTTTGAGTTTCATCCTATTAGACTCTTTTCTCCTCTACAGCTCCAGGTTGCAGTCATCTATCGCCCTCCTGGTTCTGCCACCCAGTTCCTATCTGACTTTGAATCATGGCTGACATTCTTCCTTTCAGATTCAGTCCCCACTTTGATCCTAGGTGACTTTAATATCCATGTTGACGATTCCAATAACCCTACAACATCTCGCTTTAACTCTCTGCTAGCTTCTTTTGTCCTCCAACCACACTCCAACTCTTCAACTCATTCTCTTGGTCACTGTCTTGACCTAGTTCTTGCTGCAAACTGCGCCATTTCTGACTACCTGGCACTTGACTTTCCACTATCTGACCATCATTTAATCTCCTTTGCTCTCACTTATACTCCTCCTCCTCGCCATACTATTCAACGTCTTTTTCGTGATCTTCAATCTGTTGACTCTAACCAACTTGGTCTGACCCTGGATTCATCTCTCTCTTCCCTAAATCTCGGGGATTCTGCTGATTCAGCTATGTCTTTATTTAACTCAACTCTTTCCTCAACTCTCGACCATTTTGCCCCTGTCTCTGTACGCACTTCTTCCTCTAAGACTAGGCCTCAGCCCTGGCTTACCCCCAACATTAAGTTTCTCCGGTCCTGCTCTAGAGCGGCCGAACGTCTTTGGAGAAAGTCCAAAGAGTGGGCTGATTTTATCCATTTCAAATTTGTTCTTTCTTCCTTCTCACGCGCCCTCTCTATGGCTAAACAGAATTATTACAAATCATTGATCTCTGCCAATGAGAGGTGCCCGCAGCGTTTGTTCTCCACCTTCAACACTTTGCTTAAACCTCCCTCTCCTCCTGTCTCTTCATCTTTCTCTCCTAATGACTTTGCTAACTATTTCATCTCTAAGATTACCACTATTCGCTCTGAGATAGTCCCTCCTGATTCTTCTTCTGCTCTTAATCTTCTATCACCTTCGCCTAACAAATTTTCTGTCTTTCCTCCTGCCTCTTTGGATGAACTCTCTACACTTCTGAACTCTTCCAAACCTGCTACCTGTCCTCTTGATCCTATTCCTACTCGTCTTCTAATCTCTATAGCTCCCTCCTTTCTGCCCTCGCTCCTCCATATCTTCAATCTCTCTCTCTCTACAGGCTCCTTCCCCTCGGACTTCAAACATGCTCTCATTTCCCCAATTCTGAAAAAACCTTCTCTTGACCCCTCCTCTTTGTCTAGCTATCGTCCGATTTCTCTTCTCCCCTTCCTTTCTAAGGTTTTGGAATGGGTTGTCTATTCGCGCTGTCTTGAGTTTCTTGAAGCCAATTCCATCCTTGATCCCTTTCAGTCTGGTTTCCGCCCAAGGCATTCTACAGAGACAGCTCTCACTAAGATCTCGAATGACCTTTTACAGGCCAAGGCTAATGGCCTTTACTCTGTTCTCATTCTTCTCGATCTGTCTGCAGCCTTTGACACTGTTGATCACTGTCTCCTAATTGACATACTCTCTGGCCTTGGGTTCTCAGACTCTGTTCTCGACTGGTTTAGATCTTACTTGTCTGGCAGATCTTTTGCAGTAGTTGCAGGGGGTCTGACTTCTTCTCCTGTTCCCTTATCTGTTGGAGTTCCCCAGGGCTCTGTTCTGGGTCCCCTTCTGTTTTCTCTCTACACACTGTCCTTAGGAAAACTCATCAGCTCTTTTGGTTTTTCCTACCATCTGTATGCCGATGACACCCAGCTGTATCTTTCTGCCCCTGACTTTTCGCCAAGGCTTGAACAGCAAGTCTCATCTTGCCTTACAGCTGTCTCGCAGTGGATGCGCCATCGGCGTTTGAAGCTCAACATGTCCAAGACGGAGCTTCTTGTCTTTCCTCCTAAGCCCAACCTTCAACACTCCTTTTCTGTCTCTGTGGACAACATTTCCATTCAACCAGTCCAGCAAGCCCGCAGTCTTGGCTTTATCTTTGACTCTTCTCTGTCGTGTATCCCTCAGATCCAGACCACAGCCAAGGCTTGTAGATTCTTTTTGTACAATATTGCCAAAATCCGACCATATCTCTCCGCCTCTACTGCCAAGATCCTGGTCCATGCCCTAGTGATCTCACGACTTGATTACTGTAATGTCCTCCTGGCTGGGCTTCCTCTTTCTCACCTCCGTCCTTTAATCTCTGTCCAGCATTCAGCTGCACGCATTATCACTTCCACCCACCGCTCTGACCACATTTCTCCTGTGTTGGCATCCCTTCACTGGCTCCCTCTCCCTTTCCGCATTCAGTATAAGCTCCTGCTGTCGACATTCAAAGCCCTCCATGGACTGGCCCCTCCTTACTTATCAGACCTTCTTTCTCTTCACCTTCCCACCAGGGCCCTCCGTTCTGGTAGTCAAGGGTTCCTGTCTCAGCCCAGGATTTCCTCTGCCCCATCCCGGATTCGCCCCTTTTCACTTGCTGCCCCTCACTCCTGGAACCTTCTTCCTCCACAAGCAAGAGCCATCACTTCTTTAACCAGCTTCAAAACGGAGCTGAAAACCATCCTATTCAGAGAAGCTTTCCCAGGCATCGCATAATTGTCGCTTACTATCTGATGTTCTGTTGTTGGCTGTTTATCGATCCATTTCCTGTATTCCTATGTACTGTATATGTATTATCCTACTTGTGATTATGTATTTTCTCTGGATAATGATTAACCATCCATTATGAAGCCTTGCCCTCCCTCCAGTCCATCTGCCTTGGTCCAGACCTCGGAGGTTGAGAGGAACTGCTGGACCTCTTACCCTTTCCCTCCACCACTCCCTTCTCCTTCTGTGTCATGTCTTTTTAGATTGTAAGCCTGAGGGCAGGGAACCGTCTAACTAAAAAGATTGCATGTACAGCGCTGTGTAAATTTACAGCGCTTCATAAATAAAGGTTAATAATAATAATAATAATAATGCAATCTTTCAGAGGAGAAGATGCTCACAAAATCAGCTCAGTGCCCCTTTCCAAGAAACTCATGCTAGTCTCCCCAACTTGGGGCCGAAACAGACCGGTAGTAAGCGTCAGCATGGAGGTGGCATGGGGGCGTAGCCCCACTGCCCTCCAAGCCGGAGTCATGCAACCCAACCAACCAAAGACCAGGCAGTGGTGCAGCGTTCAGACACTGCACACTGCAGGAGCACAGAGGAGCTGATGCCATGCCAGAAAGGGTGACTTTTTTCCACCCAAAAAGAAGTGGCAAGGTGCTGGCACTGTTGCTGAGTGGCATCTTGCCACTTCTTTTTGGGCTGGAAAAATGCTGGATTGGGCCATGGTGTGTGTTTGCTGTGGCCCCAATCCAGCACTCAAAGGGGCAGCATCAAGTACCGTCTATACTGGCCCTTAGTCTCCAAGGCTAAGAAGCAACCCCGATCTCCCAGCTAGGACTAACCTGCTTGTTAGCAAAGACAAGAAGAACAGCATCACGCAGTTCATCCTCCGCCAGCATCCTCATCAGCTCCTCACGTGCCTCATTCACTCGCTCCCGATCATTGCTATCCACCACAAAGATCAAACCTGAAACAGAGACGAACACACTTGACTCAAACTTGAGGTGGGGTGGGGAGGGAGAATGTACATACGGCTCAAAAACAGGCAATTTGCAAGCTAAAAACCAGGAGGTAAGAAGACAGAAGTCATATTTGTCTACACCAGAACTTTAAAATAATGGGATTGTGGGCACAGGAGCTCTGATAATTACAGATGAAACAGCAGCACTTAAAAAACTCCAGCAATCAGGAAGTGTTCAGATGCAAACCAATTTCCAATCTCATGTTTTCCCTCTAGAAACAGAAAGTTAAGTTTACTCTTAGGTATATTCGGGAATGCACATCTCATCTACTAAAGTAGAGAAGTCTACTGAAGAAAAAAAATACAAAGTTCCTCCACAGAACAACCATATTAGCTCAATCTTCCTGCCTTTTTTTATTATGTAATATTTTGAGGTTGTCAACAATTGTATTAGCTCACAAAATATAAATGGGCACACTGTCCTGGTTTTGAAACTTTAGGTTTAGGATTATGATGGAAATGCAAACACAAGTTTTAAAGTGTTCTCTTAGTCCAAGAATATTATTTGATTAAAAACAAAACAAAACAAAAACTAAAAACATGGTGGATTAAACGAAGGTTTTGTGATCACCAGCTGAATGCCTTCAACAAGAAGTCTTTGGGAGAATGCTGAGCCCAACAGAGGACTGAGTGATAGTTTCTGGATTTAGACTGTACAATGTTAGGCATACCACAGAAGCCTAACACTGCAGAGCTGGAAAAGATACCATGGATCAATTTGTTCACCTTTCTTAGAGCTCAATCTGAAGCAGATAATCCTATACAAGTCTTGCAAGAGAAAAAACAAAACTCTTTATTTCTTTTGATAATGTGTTCTTATTAAATTGTTGACAGAAGGAGGAACAAAAATCTCTTCCTATTTGGTCACCTGGAGACAATTTTTAACTCACTACAGCTGAATGACTTAAGGCTCATACTGCTCTGCAGAGCATCTACTAGATGTCCATTGTGCTTAAGCATTCAACAAGTAAAATTTGTCCACTTTCTTTAGCGTTCCTTTACTTAGCAAAAGTTCCTGAATTTTTAATCCCAATCTAACTCCATGTAGTTTCTGCCTACTCCATAATCCTGATTCATCAACCGAGGCCAAAATTATCACTCTTTCAACTTTTTTTTTAAGGTGAAGAATTTTCAGCTACATTCCTGATTATTTTTCCACTCCACATGTGTCATCACATTCTCTTTGTCAATGAGGTACCTGACACCCTGCTCGTGTTTCGATCAAGGGTGGGACCTGTTGGACTGCATCTCTCAGCAGCCCTAGCAGCACAGACAATGGTAAAGGATTCTGAGAGTTGTACTTATCCCACCCTTGATTTAAATGACTGCTTCTCCTGGGATGAAAAGTGACAAGAGGCAGTCTCTTGACTTACTTCTGAAAGAACAAGTACAGTTCAAGTATGTTCAGAGGCTGTTGTTTCTAAGGTGAACCAATATGAAACAAACCCCAAGATCTGTTAGCATGAAAGAAGAGTAGTGGGAAGGGGATACAGAAAGATACTATATAAATAAAAAGATAACTACTTATCATACCCTGGGTGTTCTGGAAGTAGTGCCGCCACAGGGGCCGTATCTTGTCTTGGCCACCAACATCCCACACAGTGAAGCTGATGTTCTTGTACTCAACTGTCTCTACATTGAATCCTGAAGAAAAAGACATTCATTAATACTACACAGTAGGGAATTGAGCCATCCCTGGGAGCCTGAGGGAGTCAAGAATCATACAACGTACAGGGATACTCAATGAGAGGAATCAACAGTAGGCCTTGCATTGGTTTCAGCCAGTTTGCACCATTCCAGGACAACACACTCTCTATTATGTTTATTTACTTATTTCCAGGATTTATATCCTGCCTTTCTCCCACAGTGGGATCCATCTGGAGAGAGGTGTGCTAGGCTCCAAGATTTAGCTAACAGACTTGTTTTTCCATTGTGATGCCAACCCAGCAATTTCCAGCATGATACTGAAAAGGCAAGTTCTTTATCTGACAACTGGAATTTAAAAGGTGTTCCTTGATTTCAACACTCACTACTAAAAACAATCACTACTGGGCATCTTCCCATGGTTGGGTTTAAGCACACACTGACCAAATTCACCACTTCTGAAGTCTGAATCTCAGCTATGGATCACCAGTGGTTTTTAAGTACCCATGGGAACTACTGTTAACTCTCCAAGTTGTTGCAGATGTGGATAGCATCCAGAATAGAACTTTAAGAACTGTCTTGAGAACTCCAGGATACATTCCTGGTACAGTACTTGTGTCTGGAAATGGAATCACAACCCTGGCTCATGAAGATCTGTCTGCTTGTGTTTAACTTCTAGTTAAGACAAAAAGGAATGCCAGAAAATCACATAGCAAAACCATGCCTTCAGTAACAACTGGCTCTTAGTGCCTCAAAATAAAAATCTTGATATCAAAATATCACATGTCTTCTTCATTAATTTGGCTTTTCAGAAATGTATTTTTCCCAGAAAAATCAGCAAAAAAATCAGTAAAGAAAGAACTTAAGTTACGTGCAAATGTTAGGTTCTTGCAAGACTTTGCATTTTTATTTTTTTGTCAGTTAAAATCTCCCCTTGGTATAATTTACTTAAATACTTTCTAGGCCCAGAGGACTACTACTTTAAAATATAAAAGGTTTGTTTAAAAAGAGATCTAATGTTAGCAAGGTTTCAGCTAATGCCTTCCACAATTCTGGACAGCCAAAACTCCCTTATCATCTACACTACTGTTGTTGTAATCTGGATGAAGGTGAGGACCTCCCCTATTTCTTTAGGTGACCTTTGTCAACAAAAATTAGAGAAAAATACAATGTTGAGTTGTTAGCTATTAAAAGCAATTGGTCCATCTGCTATATATATATACCTGTACTGTATGTGTGTGTATAATTTTTGCTTTTTGATAAAGATTTTATAAGAGCTGCAACTTTTTAAAATGGCATTAGCAAAATCCAATGCAAATGATTATGAGGCATTTCTCAAAGTTTTACCTCTCTTAAGGCTTCATTTTGTATGTTTAATTCCTAATGGTAAATTTTATCATATTAGAAATGGTGTTGGAATTTTTATGTAATATTTTATATTTTAATGTTTTCACTTTGTTATTTGCTGATTATTGTTTTAACAGAGAACAAAGGACCTGGGTTCTCATCTGATTTATTTTATAGACAATATAACTGCAATACTACTTAGTTTGCTTTCTTCCCACTCATGTAGGTAAAAACCATTTGACAACCCAGTTGTAATCCAGAGATTAGAGTGATCTGTTGAAAGCAAAGACCCACAATGGCTGCAATGGAATCTCAAAGTTGAGAAGAGGTGTATCTTCAAATAGTAGTTGCTTGAGGGAGAACAGCAAAGAAAGGAACTAACCCTCATCCCCGCCTTGTGTTATTCCAGGCAGAAACTGTATGCATACTATGTAAGTATCCATGAGATTCTGACCTAGCAGAGCTCTTCTCATGTTCTCCTTGCTCAAACAGGCTTTACGATAACTCTGCAGAATATGCCTGGAAAGCTGGATGAAGTTATCTTGGTTTACCACCTGTGAATGTACTCAGTTCCACTCTTAACTGGGAACAGTACAAAAGCTATTAGGCAGTCACCAAACCAGAGTTTGGAAATGTTCCCTTCTTGGATTCTAACTATTGCTGTTGTTGACTCTGACTCATGGAGACACCTGCAAGCTCTTTTGTCCTCAACTGCTCTGCTCAAGTCCTGCAGGCTCAGGCCCATGGCCCCCTTAACTGAGTCTATCAATTTGGTATGGGTTCTTCCTCTCTTTCTATTGCCCTCTACCACTGCTAGCATTATTGTCTTTTCTAGTGAGTCATGCCTTCTCACAATGTGTCCAAAGTACAACAGCTTTGGTTTAATCATCTTGGCTTCCAGGGAGAGTTCAGGTTTGATCTGCTAGAGAAAACCATTTGTTTGTCCTCATGGTCATCCATGATATCTCCAGCACCACATCTCAAATGAGTTTAATTCTTCTTCTATCAGTTTTCTTCACTGTCTAACTCTCACATCCATGCATGTTCATGGGAAATCCTATGGCTTGGATGATCCTAACTTTAATGTTCTAACCACTACAGTTACCAAACATCCCAGCTGGAATTGTGGGAGCTGTACTTTTCCTCTAGCTGAGGACCTGGCTCCAAACACAGCCCCTTCCAAACCTGGAGATGAAACTTGGGAGCCAATAATAAATCAAGCCTAGACAAGCTATTGGCACTGCAAACAGGACTGTGCCTGCATTTAAGTTTCACTTCTGATCTAGCCACTCCCAACTCTGTTAGTCATGCTTATTTAGCCCACTGGGTGCTTCCCATCAGGACAGGAAGACTAGTACAAATGACAGAAAAACTGCTTTAAAATATTAGACCACCCCCATTTCCTAGCTTTCTAAGAACTGGAACTAAACAACAGGTGCAATAAGAAAGACAGACTGGGAAATGTGCCTGGGGAAACTGGGTGCTTGCTTGCATCGCTGACCTGAATTGGCAGTCATATGATCAGCTTCATCAAGCAGAAATCATATGACTGCAATTCACTCTCAAAAAGGAAGCTGGGCGAGAAGACACATTCCATACTTCAGATTAGAGGCCATACCAATGGTAGGGATGGTAGTAACAATCTCTCCCAGCTTGAGCTTGTAGAGGATGGTGGTCTTTCCAGCAGCATCCAGCCCAACCATAAGGATGCGCATTTCCTTCTTGCCAATCAGGCTCTTCAGCAGGTTGCCAAAAATGTTCCCCATGGCAGCAGGTTCAACAGTGCAGGACTTAGCTTCTTCTGTCCAGGTGATGTCAAAGGACAAGTCCTATTAGGTAAGAAATGATCATTAAATAGAGAAAGGACACCTTCTCTCAGCAGGCCTTGGGAGATTAAACACAGCTGAGGAAACAGATCTCAAGACTAGCCAAGCAAGGACTAGTACAGGAAGTGGTAGCTCTCTAGGTATTGCTGACTATATGCAAAATCCTGTTGGTGCACTACCCCTCCCTGGAATACCTCTGCCAGTGTAGGTGCTGGCAGCAGCAGCAGGAGGGGAAAAAAGCAGCATGTGCAGTAGCTATGAAGGAAATAAAACACTGATGAAATAGGTGCCTCAGAAAAATTTTGAAACATTTTGTCTGCTTCCTCTTCCCCTACTGTGCTACTTTGGGAAAAGTGCAAAAGTATTCAAGGCACCAACAAAGTTCATGGGCTATTCTTGAGATGGTGGGAGCTGAGAGTCCAACAACATCCGGAGGGCCACAACCACCCTCTTGCTACCAGGTTCCACAATTTCCCTACCCCATGCTCATAAATTCCACATATTGGCAAAAATATGATGAATTAGCCATCTTCCTATAAAGCAAGTTTCAGAAAAATATTTCTAAAAAACAAAAAACCACACACGCACCAAAAATATTTTTTGAATAAAGGAGGTTTTTGCATTAATGTTTTAATGAAAAAATTGAATCCCGCTTGTTATATTAATACTGGGAAACATTATTTTATTATTAGAAAGCTTTATCAACCATTTTAATGCTTTCTAACATTAACAATCCAAAGTTATTAAGCTTTGATATAATTTACATCTTTCAATAAAACACCAATTTTTACTGCATATTATTCCTATTAAATCTGAATATATGAAGATGATACATAATAAAACATACAAAGTACTCTCAGTTTTGGTTGAACTTATATTAAAAGAAGGATTTGTTTCTGAATGGCATTTCTTGAATATAAAATAAAGCAATTAAAAAGAAGTAACTGACATTGGATAATGGACTAACCATGAACTGCCAATAAACTGATAAAGTTAAAATGTTTATATAGTTTTTCAGGCTATGTAAAGTCGAAGGCTTTCATGGCCGGCATCCATAGTTTTTTGTGGGTTTTTCAGGCTATGTGGCCATGTTCCAGAAAAGTTTCTTCCTGACGTTTCGCCAGATGCCAGCCACAGATGCTGGCGAAATGTCAGGAAGAAACTTTTCTGGAACATGGCCACATAGCCCGAATTACCCACAAAAAACTATGGATGCCAGCCATGAAAGCCTTCTACTTTACATTAAAATGTTTATATTCAAACAGCCACTGCTATTCCAGTAAGAGGACTGAAAAACAGTAATAAGTTAATACAGTAACTTCTTTAAAAAGAAAAAAATAATCAATTAAACAAACCAGGAGTGTTTTTTAAAGGCATTAAACCAACAACCTGATTTAAGTCCGCCAACCCTGCTATCAATTTAAACCTCATACTACAGCATAAGTGATACACTGAGCAGCTGCATCACCAAAGGTAAAACAAACGAGCCCTACTGAAAGCATTTTAGTACAAGGAGACATTAAGGTCCTATCCATGGTAGCCACCTGTCATGGCTCATTTGCACTTGCATGTTGTTATGTATGATTCAAATCTAAGAATCCCTTGAAAAATATATCCAATAAAATCATGTTTGAAGCAAAAGGAAGTGTTTAAAAAACAACCTGAAAGCTACACTTTCTGCACATTAAGCCAGCCTTGAAAATAAAAACCACAGACTTTAATACCCTGAAACATTTTCACAGTATCTCGTCCACCTACACAATTTTGTTATTCATTCACAGCACCTGCAACAGCAAGGAAAATGGGTATCCTCTTCTCCAGTTCATGGAACCTTCTCAGGCTGTTCATTTGGAGGCCACTCTTATTGACCAAAGGGGGGAAAAGCAAGTAGCTCCTTAGAACCCTTGCTGTCCCTCTGCTTTGTTTTCTGTGGTCACGGGGAAACTATTTCCACCCAAAGATTTATCACAGAGGCTTCTATCTCTGGTTTTATATTTTCAGTGGCACTACCATTAGCCACAGCCAGCATGACCAATGGTTAAATATAATGGCAGTTATAGTCCATTATGCAGAGATCTGTGAGCTTCCTCCTCCTATCTTAAAAGAACTCAAAGCTTGACAATGACACCTGGTAAGTGTCACAATTACAAGAACCCAAAAATAGACCATGGAAAGATTTCCATTACTAAAAATGTTTTACAAAATGGATACTAGCTAATCTGACAACTTTGTTCTATTTGTTCCTAAAATCATAGACAAATCTCTTACAGGTATTTGTACATGAGAAAGGAGAGTTTAAACCAAGTAAACAAGAAAGGGGAAGGCAATGGCAAACCACCTCTCAAGAAATCTTGCCAAGAAAACCCTATGGTAGATTCACCTTAAATTGGAAGCAACTTGAAGGCACACAACAATGACAAACAAGAACATCCTGAAGATAACTTTTCTGTTCATACCTAATTCTTCCAGTTTTGCTGTTTTCTTCCAGAAACATCTTCATTAAGAGGATCATGATCTCAAAGCTGAGAAAGGAGAAAACTTGAGCAAACTGATTCTAAATGGGAGTCAGTAGCTGGGAGTTTATGGACCAAAGCTAGCATCACAGATGCCACTCTAAAAGCTCAAGGGGACACCAACAAGAAGGGGTAGCAGCTGTTACAATAGGACATGTTGTCAGACTACATCAGAATCTGGAAAAGTTACTTATAATCAAAACCTTTATAATTAAAACTTTCAGAATCTGCCAACCAACATGGAATGTAGTCCATTAAAAAGTTAACTCTTCCAAGCTATAGGTTGGGGACAATGTTCCCACTAGCCATTTCACAAGCAGAATATTGATGACTCTCCAGGAAAACTAGCTGCCAACTAGAGATCTGGAAACTAGAGTGCAGAGAGATCACAAACGAAAAGTGTTATTTGCAACCTCCAGCTCATCAACATGCATGCATAATGCAAGCGGAGGCCCACATTCCTCTTCCCCCACACCAGAGTGGCTGGGCTACATAACTGGAGGTGGTGTGGAAGCCAGTCATTCGGTTTCAACAGGATTAAAAAAATATTCCCTATGAGATACTGGAAGTGCTCATTAGGCAGTGCTAGCAGGGAGCAGATTTTGCCCAACGATCTGCCCTGAGCGCAGATAAGGTGTGCCTCATGGCAGCCGAACTGAACTGGATCTTTTATGTAGGGCTGCTATTTCTATGAACTTGTAAGACACAAATGAGCAACTGTAGAGGGGCAGAGGCCAATCTCTCCCCCATCCGTCCCATGGGTTGCGCTGTTGCATTTTGAATGAAGTGATACCTTGTCATTGCCAGCTTCCATTTTAGCCACATTTTGTTTATTTCAGGGGGAGAGAAGTGGGAGAAGTAAATACAGGTGGACAGTTTTTATCTGTATTGGCTGGTTTTTGACCAAAAAAATTCCTGATAATCAGCGTTTCTAAAAATATATATAAATTAAGGGTTGTGCAGCTTTTGGGAGTGTTACAGAGGAGCTTTGGGGCCACAAAAGTTGGCCTCAGGGCTGCATGTGATTGGTGGGCCACACTTTCCCCACCCCTGTTGTAAGAAGGGAAGCTGAAAACAGGGGTGCCCATGCACCTCATTTGTCATCCTCTCCACTAAAGTCTTGCAGAAGTCACCAAGGAAGGCAAAGTATGGTGGAAATATTAGCTACACCACTCTACGCAATTATTGACAAGGCCAACGGGAGCAATAATTAATTATGGATCCCCTAACCTTCTGGTAGTTAGTGGCAGAAGACCCAACTATTAGAACTATTTTTTCCACTAAGCTGCCATGTAAACCCACTGAGTGACCTTGGCCAAGTCACACTCTCTCAGCCTCATAGCAAACCCCCTCTGAAGAAACTTGCCAAGAAAACTCCATGATAGGTTTGCCTTAGGGTTGCCATAAGTTGAAAATGACTTCAAGGCACAGAAAAACACAGGAGTTTTGTGAAAGTCAGACAAAGAAACTAAATGGACAACTGGCATAATCCAATATGACTATTAGTGTTAATAGTTTAAGAATGGGGACTACAATTCCCAAGATGGTACAGCAAGAGGTGCCATGTAGTTCTGGAACATGAAAAGTAAAACACTTGAATCTTAGATGAGGAATGCATATTTCTATAAAGATGTACTTGATCTAAATATGTTTAGAACGGTATAAATTGCTTATCCTGCTCTTACTTGGGGTTAACCTCAATTCCAGGGTACCAACATTGTAAGAAGGAGTCTAGATGATGATGATGATGATAATAATAATAATAATTTATGTTTCCCCTCCCCTCCCAGTGGATCGAAGCGGGGTTACAGACTAAGATGATACTCATGTTTGGATTGTGAACAGGATTCAAATCCAGAGTGTTGGGGGTAGGGTAGGTTTGTCATCACAAAACACAGCCCAGGCATATAAGGGATCCTTTCTCCTGTTTAACAATATTGAAAGACAGGACGGGGGAGGGGGGAGAAACACGTGCCAGGCGCTGCCCATCACGCAAAGCATGCCAGGCAAGCCCCATATGGCAGCAGTCGTCATTGCGGCCTCCCCTCACCTGAGTAACTTCCAGCTGTGATGCAAGACTTCACTGACATATTCCCATGCTTCTCAGCTGGCTGTGCTGGCTACTGCGTATTGGAATTGCTGAATGGCATCTAGAGAGCTTTGAGCTATGTCCATCCCACAATGTAACTCAAAAGGTTCAAAGGTGGCACTGATACATCCCAGAACCCTTTTTGTGCCCTTTTTATTGGATACAGCTGGTTAATACTAGCATCACCTTCAGCCAAGAAGCATTAAATATTTCTTCTAAGTCTATAGTACATTATCATCCAAAGTCCACAAAATAGTAATACCTTCCTTGGGCCCACCAAAATGTACAATACACATATTGCAAGCTTTCAAAGCTCTACTGACTTCTTCATCAGGCAAAAATGTTAAAAATCATACCGGAGGAAAAAAATTACAATGCTAGTCAAAGGCCTGCATTTAGTCAAGATGCTGTGGTTGCTGTCCTCAGTTTGGAGGGTATGGAGGGGTATTCATGCAGGTGGGTCCCTCACTCCTCCTTCTGGACATGGGAGTACTGGCAGATTCTTAAAATCCAGGAAATAAAATTTAAATTACATTAGTACATTTTGGTCTATGTTTGTAAACAAATTCAATTATCAAGACAAAAAGCTACTGCCTTTGCGATCCAGTTTGTCCCAATTTTAACACCTTTTGCCAGATGAAGAAGCCAGTGGAGCATCAAAAGCTGGTGACACATATTTTGTGTATTATGGTTGGCCCTATAAAGGTATAGCTGTTTTGTGGATTTTGTATGTTATTGTACATCCAAAATCCAACACGGCCGGCCCTGGATCTGTTTTCTAACTCTATACAGATTTTCTCCTTCGAATTTTAAGGCCTATTTCAGCTGGCAGGCCAGCCTTCTACCTTACCTTAGTGAGATAAGCCAGAAGCCAGGCCTAGGACATATAAAACAGTGAGAAGCATTTGGAGAGGTATTGGTGATATAACTGTACATTTGGAGGATAATAATCTTGTGACACATATTTTGTGCATTCTGGTTGACTCCATAAAGGTGTCACTGTTTCATGGGTTTTGTATGTTATTGTATATCCAAAATCCAAAACATCCACTTCTGGATATGACTTCTAACTCTATATATATTTTCTCCTTCAGTTTTTAAGGCTTGTTTCAGCTGGTAGGCCTGCCTTCTACTTTACCTCAGCCAGGTAGGCCAGAAGCTGGGCCTAGGACATATAAAACAGCAAGAAGAATGCTGTACTGAGATATAACTGTACATTTGGAGAATTATAATCTTGAGGCACATATTTTGTATGTTCTGGTTGACCCTGTAAAGGTGTCACTGTTTGTATGTTATTGTACATCCAAAATCCAATACAGCCACCTCTGGATATGACTTCTAACTCTATACCATTTTTCTCCTTCTGTTTTTAAGGCTTGTTTCAACTAATAGGCCTGTCTTCTACCATACCTTAGAAGCCAGGGCCAAGGACACATAAAACCACTGGAGGCATGCTGTACTGATGATATAACTGTCCATTTGGGGAAGCATTGGTTATATTATTTGGAGAAGTGTTAATGATATAACTGTACATCTGAAGAACAATAATCTAGTCTTTAAATTTTAATGATGACAAAATTAATAAAGATACACTTACATGTGTGTGTGTGTGTGTGTATATATATATATATATATATCATAGAAACATAGAATCATAGAGTTGGAAGAGACTGCAAGGGCCATCCAGTCCAACCCCATTCTGCCATACAGGAAATCTCAGTCAAAGCATCCCTGACAGGTGGCCATCCAGCCTCTATTTAAAGACCTCCAAGGAAGGAGACTCCACTGCACTCCGAGGAAGCGTGTTCCACTGTCGAACAGCCATTACTGTCAGGAAGTTCCTCCTAATGTTGAGGTGGAATCTCTTTTCCTGTAGCTTGCATCCATTGCTCTGGGTCCTAGTCTCTAGAGCAGCAGAAAGACAATTTCATGGTCCAAAAGGTGGAAGAGGCAACAAGGGGGTCAGCTATTTTAGATCTGATCCTACAAGGAGACTTGGCTAATGGTGGGTGCAAGGGGTGGATCATAGGTGGAAGTGAACATGTTCTCCTGGAGTTTGTCATACAATGGAAAGGAGAAGCCAGGCATAGTCAACACACATTCTAGACTTTAGGAGAGCGGATTTCAGTAAACTTAGAGAAGTATTGGTCAGAAATACTAAAAGATAAAGGAGTTCAGGACAGATGGGACTTCTCAAAAGGGAGATACTGAAGGCACAATTTCAAACAGTTCCAGTGAGAAAGAAAATGGAGGTGTCTCAAAAAACCAGGATGGATGACTAAGGAACTTTCAACCGATTTAAGTTTGAAACGGAAGATGTATAAGAAATGGAAAAAGGGGAAATCACAAAAAAGGAATTCAAAGAAATAGCAGGCATGTGTAGTGGTAAGTCAGAAAAGCAAAGCGCAGAATGAACTCAGGCTGCTAGGAGGTTAAACAATAAAAAGGGCTTTTTTGGATATGTCCGCAGCAAAAGGAAGAAGAAGGAAATGATAGGGCCACTGGGTGGAGAAGATGGCAAAATGCTAACAGAAGACAGAGAAAAGGCAAAATTACTCAACACCTTCTTTGCCTCAGTCTTCTCAGAAAGAAAAGGGTGCTGAACCTGAGGATAATGGAGCAGAGGACAGATAGGGGCATTTCAGTACAGAATAAGTAAAGAGATAGTAGAGGAACACCTTATTAATCTAAATGAATTTAAGTCTCCGGGACCAGATGAACTCCATCCAAGGGTATTAAAAGAACTGGCAAATGTAATATCGGAGCCATTGGCAATAATCTTTGAAAACTCCTGGAAAAACAGGAGAATCCCAGCAGACTGGGGAGGCAAACGTGTCCCCATCTTCAAAAAGGGGAAAAAGGAGGATCCCAACAATTATCGTCCAGTGAGTCTGACACATACCAGGAAAGATTCTGGAGCAGATCATAAACAGAGAGTCTGTGAACATCTAGAAGCAATGCCATAACACAAAAGTCACATGGGTTTCAGAGAACAAGTCATGCCAGACAAACCTGATCTCTTCTTTGATAAAATTACCAGCTTGGTAGATGAAGGGAATGCTGTGGATATAGTATATCTTGATTTCAGTAAGGCCTTTGAACAAGTTCCCCATGACATTCTTGCAAACAAGCTTGTAAAATGTGGGCTAGACAAGGAATGTTACATGGATTGTAATTGGTTGACCGGCCGAACCCAAAGGGTGCCAACAATGGCTCCTTTTTCATCCTGGAGAAAGTGACCAGTGGGGTCCCACAGGGCTCTGTCCTGGGCCCATGCTATTCAACATCTTTATCAATGACCTGGAGACAGAATTGGGAGCACACTTATCAAATTTGCAGATGACACCAAATAGGGGGAATAGCTAAAACCCCAGAGGACAGGATCAGATCCAAAATGACCTGAATAGACTAGAAGCTGGGCCAAAGCTAACAAAATGAAATTCAACACGGAGAATGTAAGGTATTGCACTTAGGGCGGAAAAATAAAATGCACAATATAGGATGGGTGACACCTGGCTGAATGAAACTACGTGGAAAGGGATCTAGGAGTCCAAGTAGACACAAGTTGAACATGAGTCAACAGTGTGATGCGGCAGCTAAAAGGCCAATGCTATTTTAGGCTGCATCAATAAAGTATAGTGTCTAGATCAAGAGAAGTAATAGTGCCACTGTATTCTGCTCGGGTCAGGCCCCACCTAGAAATTGTGTCCAGTTCTGGGCACCACAATTCAAAAGGACATTGAGAAACTGGAGCGTGTCCAAAGGAGGGCGACAAAAATGGTGAAGGGCTGGAACCATGCCCTATGAGGAACGACTTAGGGAGCTGGGGATGTTTAGCCTGGAGAAAAGAAGGTTAAGAGGGTATATGATAGCCTGTTTAAATATTTTAAGGGATGTCATATGAGGAGGGAGCAAGCTTGTTTTCTGCTGCTCCAGAGAACAGGACCTGGAACAATGGATGCAAGCTACAGGAAAAGAGATTCCACCTGAACATTAGGAGGAACTTCCTGACAGTAAGGGCTGTTCACAGTGGAATGCACTCCCTCGGAGGGTGATAGAGTCTCCTTCCTTGGAGGCTGATGGCCATCTGTACAGGATGCTTGATATGGATTTCCTGCATGGCAGAATGGGGTTGGACTGGATGGCCCTAGTGGTCTCTTCCAACTCTATGATTCTATGAAAACAAGCTTGTTCCCTCTTCAATGTGCATCCTTTCAAATATTAACCAGGGCTATCATATCACTCTAACCTTCTCTTCTCCAGGCTAAACATCCCCAGCTCCTAAGTCGTTCCTCATAGGGCTTCATGGTTTCCAGGTCCTTCCCATTCTAGTGGCCCTCCTTTAGAGACGCTCCAGTGGTGCCCAGAACTGGACACAGTGTGTGGTTGTGTGGTGGTGTGTATAAAGTGGCAGGCATGCCTAGCTTGGCCCTGCCTCCCTTTCCTCCACTGCCTGCACCGCGTCGAGCTCCCGGTTCCAATCCTGCTCTGAGCCACAGCCCTCCCCCTCCCACCAGGCGCTGCAGCGGCGGCTGCGGCGGAGGCGCTGACACATTCACTGGCACCGATGAGCAACCCAGCCCCAAGGCCCCCCCTCCTCCTCCTCCAAAGTGGGGGGTAACCAGACAAGACGTCCTCCCCCCCCGGGCCGTTCCTCCATCCCAGGCTCCCGTCCGGGAGGAAACCCCACAACGCCTCCATCTGAGCATGACTAAGAAACATGCATCTTGTGAGTGTTTTCAGCGCTGTTTTCTCATCTGTCCTTGGCGGGGGAGGAGGGGGTTCCTGTGGGAGTGAGGGGCAATCCTGGGCCGCAGACACAGGCGACTCACGGGCCTGCAAGAGGGAGACTAGGGGTTTTGTGGGGGGGGGGGTTCGGGGGATGTGGCCAGGTTCTAGAAGAGTTTGTTCCTGAATACATAACAATAACAATGATATATTATATCCCGCCTTTTCCTCTGTTGTAATCAAGGCGGATGACAACACCAAAGGTAACAATGAAGCCTCCTAAGAGAGAGTAAATTCCCAATGTAAGCAGCCCCATTTCCCAGCCCTTCTCCTTCCAGAACACGGGCCCACAGCCCTTACAAACCCACAGAACCCCCTCTGGGTGCCGGACAGGAAGAATGACTGCCTTGACCCGCTTCTTCCTGGGAGTCGCAGCAGCCCCAGGGCGCCCAGAGGGCCACGCACAGCCAACGAGGCCTTCATCCCCACACACCGCTTTTTGCAGCCAGGCCCCCTCCGCTACAACGCCGCCTCCACAGAAGCCAAGGCAGGCAGAGGAGCATTCGTATTGTTCAGGGATTCCGGGCCCCCCGCAAACACTCATCCATCCATTCATTCAATAACAGCCCCCTCCCTGCCTTCTTCCCCCTCCTTCTGCCCTTCAGCGCTCTTACTCCCTTCCCTGGAACCCCGGCCGCCCCTCAAGGGAGAGCCTGGCCCGGCCCCGCGCGGGGCACCCACCTGCTCCTGCGCGCGCCCTCTCCCCCTCCGGCCGCCCGCCCGCCCAGCTGCCAGCTGACTTCCACACAGCGGAACAAGGGATGGCCCCCTCCTCCCCTTACAGCCAGCCGGAAGCACAGCACCAGCAGCAGCACAGGCCCGTGGACACGACGCTCTCGCGAGAACTCCTCCTCACTCCCCCCAGCTGATAAACCTCGCGAGATTTCCGGTGCCCTCCGTGCCATGGTAGCGGCTGCAGCAGCCTGGCGGGCGGAGGGTACTACTAGGGATAGAGGAAGCCTCCCGAAGAGAGAGTGTAGGACTGGAGGGAGGCCCGCTCCACGGGAGGGTGTCAATTAATGTGTATGTTCTCTCTAGGAATCTCTAGGTCCTCCAGGGCAACTCTGTGGTCAGCTTTAAGCAAAGGTTGCCCTGAAGGCCTAGGGATTCGAGAGGACACTCCCCGTCCCCTAGGCCTTGTAGCTCCTCCAGCTCAACTCTATGGCAGTGTCTGGCAGATGTTGACCACAGAGTTGCCCTGGAGGACCTAGAGATCCAGAGAGGTGTTCTTCTCGGGAAAACATAGTGGGGTTTTTTTTTTGTACTTGTGGTTTTTCCAATTTATCTTTGCCACAATTAAAATGTTATGTATTCTCTTTCCCTACCACTGCTCCTCAAACACTACCTTTGGCAGAATGGCATTGCCTGTGTCCCTTAAAACGCCAAAGAAAAGGGGGGAGTGGGGGGAGCAGGAGGAGAAACAAATCACATTTAATTTTTTAAAATAAAATTTTAATTTTTACAAAACTATTTCTTTTTAAAATTAAAAATACATTCTTTTAAAATCTTCTTTAAACCCATCATCTGGGAGTTGCAGTTCAGTGACATCCATTTCCATTCCAGTGCTGTACTTCAAATGCAACATGTGTCTAATTTTCCAATTGCATAATTTTTTTTGCCTAGTGCACTTCTTGTGCCCAGCTGCACATTGGAAAAAAACAACCTGTCACAGTAACATTATACTATTTGGGAACCTTCAGAGAAGCCTGGCACATAGAAATGTTGAGGATGTAACAGATGTGGAAATAAAGTGGTGGGGGGAAAGATCTCACTGTAGATCTGCAACCAGTATGGTCCAGTTTGGGAACAACCTCATTTTTAGTGAGGTATGTGTATAAGGATATTTATATGAGACATGAGAGGGAAAAACCATAGGCTACTGATACTGAACAATACAAATGTGGGCCATCCAGATCATATTCTTGATGTCAAAGTTATAGCTCTTTCCATGCCCCCTTCTTACCTATGGGATGACAGCTAAGGCAGAGGGGAAACTAGTCTTTATCAGGAGCTATCCAGTTGTTGAGATCTATAGATACATAGCAGTGGAATTTGGGGGCAAATCTATATCTTCAGGGCAATTATACATCCTGAAGATTACCACTTAAATCCAGCCAATTTTCTGACACATGCTGAATTGCCTTTGGCTTCTTGATGAGGGCTGCAAAACTGTGCCTATGCACCTGAGAATAAGTCCCAATGCATCCACTAGATCATATTTATACTTGTAGAGGACTGTACTTTTAACAAAGCAAGGAGGAGATAGTGAAGAAGAGCAAAAAGCTCAGGCATTTTTTATCGGCTTTTGATAAGCATTTTAATCTGGTAACATACTGAAATCTCCATGGAAGCCAAGATGACAAAATTGAGGCTGTCGTACTTCGAATGCATCATAAGAAAGCATGACCTATTGGGAAAAACAAGAATGCTAGGAAAGGTAGAGGGAAGTAGAAAGAGAGGAAGGCCACATGCTAGATGGATGGACTCTATTAAGGAGGTCACGGGTATGAGTTTACAGGAACTAAACAAAACAGTGGAGGACTGATCCACTGGATTGCCATGGGCTGAGATCAACTTCAGTCATAGAATTCAAGATGGCTAACAACAACAAAACATTGAACAGGAAATGTGTGAAATACACTACTAAAAGATAATTTATCCCACCCTGGGAATTCCCACAATCTTACTTACACTGCCTTATGTTATTGTCTGAACATACATGGGCTGCAGAAATCACAAATTTAGATTATGGCCTCAACATAAAATTCAAACACACAACCCCCAGTTGTGCACATTGCTTCTACCAGTCAGGCAGACTGTGGTTTGAGTTGAATGCTTATGGTGAAATTCAAAAGGGTGAGTGTGGATGGGTTTTGTATTCCTTCCTTCCCACTTCAGAGACCATGTCTCCTGTTTTTTTGCTTCATCTACAGCAGGCAATGGGATACGGTGGTGGTTCAAAGCAAGTCTGTACAATGACATGGAGGTAATTTGCTGATAAGTATGCAAAACCTTTGATTTTTCATGTGCTTTAAAATTCTCCCAGTTAGCCAATTGAAGAGGCATTTCTGGCTTGAAATACACCAGGTTTTGCTCATGTGGATACATTTATTTTTGTGCCATTCCATGGACCACATTTTTATTGTGCTCCTTAAGAAGTTTACCTCTTGGTGGACTATCTTGTCAAGGAAGAAGAACATGGCACAGGTGGCATAGCCTTTCAATGAGAAATGAACTTACCAGCAAAACACAAATGGTGGTCTGCAATCCAGATCTTGTGGCATGCAAAAATGATTTATGGCACAGTGTCTGTGTACAAACCAACCTGTGGAGAGAACACATTAGGGGTAACTAGGAATAGCAAAGGGATTCAACAGAGCAAATCCAATTCTTAATGAAAATTTTAAACTGACTCATTTGATCCTTGACATTCTGAAAATTAATAAACAAGTACTATAGCAGCTATTAATGACTAATAGCACAAATCACACAATATCTACTCAGAAGAAACGCCTATTGAATTTATTGGGGGAGTGTGTATGGACACACACACACACAGAGAGAGAGAGAGAGAGAGAGAGAGAGAGAGAGAGTACCTTCAAATTGTTTCAGGTTAATAGTGACCCTAAGGTGAACCTATCATGGGTTTTCTTGATTTGTTCAGTGGGTGTTTGGACTTAATTCCGGGTAATTACATATAGGATTGAAGCGTAATACTGTACCATGTGTGTGCAATCTATAAGAGCAATTCATTTTGGTCTTATATCATTGTAATACATATGTCTTCCATCAAAGAATTCTGGATATTGTAGTTCAGAAAGATGTTTAAAATATTGACAGAGTTTCCAGGTTTTTTTTATCCTGCCCCTTCCTCACAAACTACCTTTCTCAAGTCTTTAGGGAAGAGGGAGTGACTTTAAACCAATTTAAATTTGCAGAATGTGCATACTGTAATGAAGTTATTAGGCCATATGCTTTTATATGCTGGAGTTTGCTGGGTTGCCGGGTTGCTGTCTCTCAGACAACTGGGGGGCCGAAGCCAAAAAATAAATAATTACATAATTTTAAAAAATTAAATATATAAATAAACCAGGAGAAATGTAGGACAAAATTTTCAAATGGAGGACACTTTTGAAAAAATGGCAGACACGTGAAAAAATTTGCTGATTTTTTAAAAAAAAATGTTAATATAAATGCATGCTTCTGAGGCTTCTATAGACAATTGCCCCCAAAGGCCCCGCCGGCAATCAGCGGCAGGACTGGGCTGGGGCTGGTCCCAAGGCCTCGCCGGGTCGGATCCAGCCCGCGGGCCGCAGGTTGCCTACCCCTAACCTAAGGAGAGTAGTAGAAGATAGTGGGGTTTGGAGATGCCGCCTCCACATGCTTAGCCTAGTTAGGGCATCAGGGGCTAGGCTTACCTCCACTACGAGGAAGTCATTTTCCATCGCCACCCCGGCCCTTTGGAACATGCTGTCCACAGAGCTCCGCTCGGCCACCTCCCTGGCCCAATTTAGAAAGGATTTAAAAACCTTTCTATTTAAGGCTGCATTCCCCAACTAAAGTCCTAGTAGGCCTCCCTTCCTCCTTATTTCACAAGAGGACTGGCTAACGGGGCTTTTAGCCTGTTTTATTGTATGTGTATTTAATTTTGATGTTTTTATTGTGAATTGTATTGTTTTATCATGCTGTTAACCGCCCTGATCTTTGGAAGGGCGGTATAAAAATAAAAAATTATTTATTTATTTATTTATCCCTTCCCTGCAGAAAGGGATCTTGAAAAGTAGATAGGGGCAGATAGCTTTGTGTATTCTGTACTGCAGACAGGCTTTTATTTGTTTGTTTTCCACAAAAATGAAGGCAGTTTGAAAGAGGAATTGTTTCTCAGTTGGTATACAATACACTACTTTTATCTGTGGTAAAAAGATTTTACAAATTTTAGAATACAAAAACCTGCAAAACATATTCAAAGAATGCTTGACACTAGGACAAAATAAATGTGTCCATGCAAGCCAGGGGGAGCAATGACTATCTAAGAACTTGTTTTTCATGTCTCTCAGAATCTGCTGTGACTGTCCAGCCTGGATTGCATAGAGTGTAACTCTATGGAGGACTAATGGGAAATAAGCTCCATCAAGGACAGTATATGTTTCATGGATTTACTGTACAGCAGAGGCTACCTTTAACTTCCCTCTTGTCAAGAACAGCATAGCTGAAATTCAGCAAGCACATCACAGGTTTTCATTCATGGCCAAGTGCCACCACCATCAGCCTGTGGTAGCTGTGGTCAGGGATCATAGAATCATAGAGTTGTAAGAGACTGCACGGGCCATCCAGTCCAACCCCCTGCCATGCAGGAAATCCAATCAAAGCATCCCCAATAGATGGCCATCTAGCCTCTGCTTAGAAACCTCCAAGGAAGGAGACTCCACTACACTCCGAGGGAGTTGAACAGCCCACTTTTGAACAGCCCTTACTGTCAGGAGGTTCTTCCTAATGTTGCGATGGAATCTCTTTTCCTGTAGCTTGCATCCATTGTTCCAGGTCCTGTTCTCTGAAGCAGCAGAAAACAAGCTTGCTCCCTCCTCAATATGACATCCTTTCAAATATTTAAACAGGGCTATCATATCACCTCTTAACCTTCTTTTCTCCAGGCTAAACATCCCCAGCTCCCTGAGTCGTTCCTCATAGGGCATGGTTTCCAGACCTTTCACCATTTTAGTCTCCCTCGTTTGGACATGCTCCAGTTTCTCAATGTCCTTTTTGAATTGTGGTGCCCAGAACTGGACACAATATTCTAGGTGGGGCCTGACCAGAGCAGAATAAAGTGGCACTATTACTTCTCTTGACCTAGACACTATACTTTTATTGATGCAGCCTAAAATTGCATTGGCTTTTTTATCTGCTGCATCGCACTGTTGACTCATGTTCAACTTACAATCTACTTGGACTCCTAGATCCCTTTCACACGTAGTTTCATTCAGCCAGGTGTCACCCATCCTATATCTCTGTGTTTCATTTTTCTGCCCTAAGTGCAGTACCTTACATTTCTCTGTGTTGAATTTCATTTTGTTAAGCTTTGGCCCAGCTTTCTAGTCTATTCAGATCATTTTGGATCTTGATCCTGTCCTCTGGGGTTTTAGCTATTCCTCCTAATTTGGTGTCATCTGCAAATTTGATAAGTGTGCTCCCAATTCTGTCATCCAGGTCATTGATAAAGATGTTGAATAGCACTGGGCCCAGGGCCCCCGGACAGAGCCCTGTGGGACCCCACTGGTCACTTTCTCCAGGATGAAAAGGAGCCATTGTGAGCCCTTTGGGTTCGGCGGTCAACCAATTACAATCCATGTAACAGTTCCTTGTCTAGCCACATTTTACAAGCTTGTTTGCAAGAATATCTGGGAACTTGTGTCAAAGGCCTTACTGAAATCAAGATATACTATATCCACAGCATTCCCTTCATCTACCAGCTGGTAGTTTTATCAAGAAAGAGATCAGATTTGTCTGGCATGTCTTGTTTCTCGAAACCCATGTGACTTTTTGTGATATGGAATTGTTTTCTAGATGTTCACAGACTCTCTGTTTAATGATCTGCTCCAGACTCTTCCTAGTACTGATGTCAGCTAACTGGACGATAATTGTTGGGATCCTCTTTCTTCCCCTTTTTGAGATGGGGACAACGTTTGCCCTCCGCCAGTCTGCTGGGATCTTCCTGTTTTCCAGGAGTTTTCAAAGATTATTGCCAATGGCTCCGATATTACATTTGCCAGTTCTTTTAATACCCTTGGATGGAGTTCATCTGGTCCCGGAGACTTAAATTCATTTAGATTAACAAGGTGTTCCTTCTACATCTCTTTACTTATTCTGTGCTGAAATTCCCTATTCTGTCCTCTGCTCCATTATCCTCAGGTTGAGCACCCTTTGCCTTTCTGAGAAGACTGAGGCAAAGAAGGTGTTGAGTAATTCTGCCTTTTCTCTGTCTTTGTTGCATTTTGCCATCTTCTCCACGCAGTGGCCCTACCGTTTCCTTCTTCTTCCTTTTGCTGCGGACATATCCAAAAAAGCCCTTTTTTGTATTGTCTTAACCTCTCTAGCAAGCCTGAGTTCATTCTGCGCTTTAGCTTTTCTTGACTCTACCCTACACATGCCTGCTATTCTTTGAATTCCTTTTTTGTGATTTCCCCCTTTTCCATTTCTATACATGTTCCGTTTCAAACTTAATCGGTGTTGAAAGTTCCTTAGTCATCCATCCTGGTTTCTTGAGACACCTCCCATTTTCTTTCTCACTGGAACTGTTTGAAATTGTGCCTTCAGTATCTCTCTTTTGAGAAACTCCCATCCGGCCTGAACTTCCTTCACTTTTAGTATTTCTGACCATGGGATCACCCTCACTACTCTCTAAGTTTACTGAAATCCGCTCTCCTAAAGTCTAGGATGCGTGTCTGACTATGCCTGGCTTCTCCTTTCCATGTCGACAACACTCCAGGAGAACATGGTCACTTCCACCTAATGATCCCACTACTGCACCCCATTAACCAAGTTCATCCTTGTTGGTTAGGATCAGATCCAAAATAGCTGACCCCTTTGTTGCCTCTTCCACCTTTTGACTGGAATAGTCTTCCAGGCGGAGTGAGGAATTTGCTAGACCTTGAGGATTTTGCTGAGTTTGACTTCCAGGCAAATATCAGGTAGTTGAAAGTCACCCATCACTACTACATCTCTCTTTTCTGACTGTGTGATCATCTGTTCTAGAAAGATATCATCCAATTCCTCAGTCTGACTTGGGGGGTCTGTAGTAGACTCTCACAAATCTAGGATCTAGGATAGCTTGCCAAATCTACTTATGCTATTAACATACTGTGAGTGGGGATGGGTTGGGGTGGGTGGGGGGGGGGGTTCATGTACTGCAGGGACATTGTAGGACTTGAAGTTCCACCAGCCTGATGAGGAATTGTGGGAGGGGGATCCAATAAATCTGGAGGGCTACATGGAAGATGTACACAACTTCTGTGCTACACGTTAAGTTGGATGGAAAATTGGCATGCTTTCCCCTCTCCTTTGCAGCCATATGCTGAGATGGCCATTAGATCAGTGTCTCACACATTAACCACCCCTCTTTCCTACTCCACTCACCCACTGCCTTCACATGCACAGTTGGCTGAGTTTCCAAACACAACCACTCCCTGCTGAAGCGCACAGAGACCCTCATGAAATGAAGTCATGGCTGTGGGTGGAGATCATGTTGAGTCACCAAGGGACTGGTCCAGCCTGACTCACAGCTTGAGGGGTCCCTCTTGGGCTGGGACCAGAATGAGGGACACTGGCAAATAGCTGAGGACCACTGCCTTCTGATTACAGAAAGTCCTTCTCAGTCTCTCAAAGAAACTTGGCCTCTATGGTCCTTCAGGTACTGGTACACTAGGGAACAATAATATTTCATCATATCACTTTAACTCTGATTAGCATCTTGTTTTCTCAGATGAGGAACAAGGGATGTGGTGCCACACTCCCACAAGATAAATGTCTCCCCTGATGAAATCAGTTCCTTCACATTAAAACCACTTCCAGCAGGATATGGGTACAAGAAGGACTTTCCTTTTATTCTGCACATTTCATCACTCCCTGAATCAGACCCCAGGGGGAATGCTGGACATTAGGTATGGACATGCTCCAGCTGGAACTCGGAAAATACATTGAAACTTATAAGGTTGTGTATTCATTCCCTACAGAAAACTGCTGTGATGGGTAAAAGTCCGAAAACATATATCCAACATCGGTCCCTTTTGTCTTTCCCTTCCTGTGTACATACACCACAGTGGCTGGAGGCTTCCATGTCAGGGGGGTAGTGAATCTAGCCTGAATTATAACCAAACATAATGCACTAGCCAAGGTGCTGAACTTAGTTGGGATTCAGCACCTTGAACAGCTCCTTGGAATTTCTGATTCAACCTGAAATGGATCAATTTCCCCATGTCATAAAAGCTAACAGCAGCTACCAATTGGTTGCATGTGTGTATGTATGTACCACAGGTGCACAGAACACACAGCACACAAAGCAGAGCTTTTTGCCCAGATCAGTTGTAATATATACTTGCAGTTGCCTTTCCACAAAGTTACCTCTATTCTTCTTCCTGTATGATTCTTATAAAAGTATGTTTGGTTCCTGTTTGTTGTGTTGTTGTTGTTGTTGTTAACTGCCCTCAAGTCGACTCTGACTCATGGCAACCCTCTGGATAAGACATCTCCAAGGGCCCCTGTCCTCCACCATTCTGCTTAGCTCCTGTGGGCCCAGGCCATGACTCCCTTCCTATTGAGTCTTGCATCTGGTATGTGGCCTCCCTCTCTTTCTACTATCATCCACGTTTCAGCATTACTGTCTTTTCTAAGAGTCATGCATTCGGATGATGTGTCTGAAGTACAACAGCCTCAGTTTGGACTTTGAAGGAGATTTCAGGCTTGATCTGCCCTAAGAACCATTTGTTTGTCATTTTGGTTGTCCATGGTATACTCAGCCAGTCTTCTCCAGCACCACACCTCAAATGAATTGATTTTCTTTTATCCACTTTTTTCACTGTCCAGCTCTCACATACATATGGTGATGGGGAATACAATGGTTCGGATGACTCTCACTTTAATGATCAATTGTATATCTTTAGCTCTTAGGATTCTTGTCTAGTTCTTTTATAGATGCCCTTCCCATCCTAGTCACCTTCTGATTTCTTGACTGCATTCTGCTCCTATTTGATCCAAGTTATGGGAATTCTTTGACTATTTCTATTTTATAATTATCTAGGGTGAATTCGTGTAGTTCTTCCATGGTCATTATTTTTATTTTCTTAATATCAGCATACCCTACACCTAGGTGCTTTTCTTTGACTTTCTTGTATTTTGTTCCAGGTCTTTGTGTTTTCTGCTAATGGTATTGTGTCCTCTGCAAATCTTAGGTTCATTGCATTTACACACAATTCATCTAAGATGTTTATGTTGATTGTTGGATATAAAAAATGGATTCTTTTCTAGCAAAAGCTAATGATTGCCTGCTGCTGTAATGAATCTCACAACGATCCCAGGAGTGGGAGGGGAGGTAAATCTGAGCAAGGATTGGTTTCCAGAAGCTGTTTTATATCTCATGTAGGACCTCAGAACAGAGAAAGTTTCTAAGCACCAAAGAACAACTTTCCTTCATCACCTGTGCAATCTCAGCAACAATAACCTCATAAGTGCAAACAGGGAAAGCCTTCCTGATTCAAGTGTCTGAAGCTCTTTCTGTATCGTAAATCTGGTTATCTTTGCCATAGCCCTGTGACATCTGTTGATTATCCCTGTAGCAAACCAAATGTAGCTCTTCCGCTGTTTTGGTTCGCTCCCATATCCTAATGGCAAATGCTGTGTTGGTCAATTTCTGCTACTGGGCGTCTCTTCCGTCCTCTAGCCATATG
>NC_056523.1:169515788-169571618 GCF_019175285.1 Sceloporus undulatus | reverse complement strand
AAATATCAGGATAGTTGAAGTCACCCATCACTACTACATCTCTCTTTTCTGACTGTGTGATCATCTGTTCTAGAAAGATATCATCCAATTCCTCAGTCTGACTTGGGGGTCTGTAGTAGACTCTCACAAATCTAGGATCTAGGATAGCTTGCCAAAATCTACTTATGCTATTAACATACTGTGAGAATGGGGATGGGAATCATTTAGTACTCCAGACATTGTAGGACTTGAAGTTCCACCAGCCTGATGAGGAATGCTGGGAGGGGCGATCCAATAATATCTGGAGGGCTACATGGAAGATGTACACAACTTCTGTGCTACAAGTTAAGTTGGATGAAAATTGGCATGCTTTCCCCTCTCCTTTGCAGCCATATGCTGAGATGGCCATTAGATCAGTGTCTCACACATTAACCCACCCCTCTTTCCTACTCCACTCACCCACTGCCTTCACATGCACAGTTGGCTGAGTTTTCCAAACACAACCACTCCCTGCTGAAGCGCACAGAGACACTCATGAAATGAAGTCATGGCTGTGGGTGGAGATCATGTTGAGTTCACCAAGGAGACCTGGTCCAGCCTGACTCACAGCTTGAGGGGTCCCTCTTGGGCTGGGACCAGAATGAGGACACTGGCAAATAGCTGAGGACCACTGCCTTCTGATTACAGAAAGTCCTTCTCAGTCTCTCAAAGAAACTTGGCCTCTATGGTCCTTCAGGTACTGGTACACTAGGGGAACAATGAATATTTCATCATATCACTTTAAACTCTGATTAGCATCTTGTTTTCTCAGATGAGGAACAAGGGATGTGGTGCCACTCCCACAAGATAAAATGGTCTCCCCCTGAAATCAGTTCCTTCACATTTTTAAAACCACTTCCAGCAGGATATGGGTACAAAGAAGGACTTTCCTTTTATTCTGACACATTTTCATCACTCCCTGAATCAGACCCCAGAAGGGAGAATGCTGGACATTAGGTATGGACATGCTCCAGCTGGAACTCGGAATACATTGAAACTTATAAGGTTGTGTATCATTCCCTACAGAAAACTGCCTGAGTGGGTAAACAGTCCGAACCATATTCCACAATCGGTCCCTTTTTGTCTTTCCCTTCCCTGTGTACATACACCAGCAGTGGCTGGAGGCTTCCATGTCAGTGGGGTAGTGAATCTAGCCTGAATTATAAACCAAACATTAATGGCACTAGCCAAGGTGCTGAACTTAGTTGGGATTCAGCACCTTGAACAGCTCCTTGGAATTTCTGATTCAACCTGAAATGGATCAATTTCCCCACTGTCATAAAAGCTAACAGCAGCTACCATTGGTGCATGTGTGTATGTATGTACACACAGGTGCACAGACACACACGCACACAAAGCAGAGCTTTTTGCCAGATCAGTTGTAATATATACTATGCAGTTGCCTTTCCACAAAGTTACCTCTATTCTTCTTCCTGTATGATTCTTATAAAAGTATGTTTGGTTCCTTGTTTGTTGTTGTTGTTGTTGTTGTTGTTAACTGCCCTCAAGTCGACTCTGACTCATGGCAACCCTCTGGATAAGACATCTCCAAGAGCCCCTGTCCTCCACCATTCTGCTTAGCTCCTGTGGGCCCAGGACCATGACTTCCCTTATTGAGTCTTGCCATCTGGTATGTGGCCTCCCTCTCTTTCTACTATCATCCACGTTTCCTAGCATTACTGTCTTTTCTAATGAGTCATGCATTCGGATGATGTGTCTGAAGTACAACAGCCTCAGTTTGACCTTTGAAGGAGATTTCAGGCTTGATCTGCCCTAAGAACCATTTGTTTGTCATTTTGGTTGTCCATGGTATACTCAGCAGTCTTCTCCAGCACCACACCTCAAATGAATTGATTTTCTTCTTATCCACTTTTTTCACTGTCCAGCTCTCACATCCATACATGGTGATGGGGAATACAATGGTTCGGATGACTCTCACTTTAATGATCAATTGTATATCTTTACTCTTTAGGATCTTGTCTAGTTCTTTCATAGATGCCCTTCCCAATCCTAGTCACCTTCTGATTTCTTGACTGCATTCTGATCCTTATTTGATCCAAGTTATGGGAATTCTTTGACTATTTCTATTTTATAATTATCTAGGGTGAATTCGTGTAGTTCTTCCATGGTCATTATTTTTATTTTCTTAATAGTCAGCATTAACCCTACACTAGTGCTTTTTTCTTTGACTTTCTTTAGTATTTTGTTCCAGGTCTTTGTTGTTTTCTGCTAATGGTATTGTGTCATCTGCAAATCTTAGGTTCATTGCATTTACACACAAATTCATCTAGATAGTTTATGTTGATTAGTTGGATATAAAAATGGACTTCTTTTTCTTAGCAAAGCTAATGATTGCCTGCTGCTGTAATGAATCTCACAACGCATCACAGGAGTGGGAGGGGAGGTAAATCTGAGCAAGGATTGGTTTCCAGAAGCTGTTTTTAATATCATAGTAGGACCTCAGAACATGAGTAAAGTATTTCTAAGCACCAAAGAAGCAACTTTCCTTCATCACTGTGCAATCTCAGCAACAATAACCTACATAAGTGCAAACAGGGGAAAGCCTTCCTGAAATTCAAGTGTCTGAAGCTCTTTCTGTATCGTAATCTGGTTAATCTTTGCCATAGCCCTGTGACATATGTTGATATTATCCCTGTAGCAAACCAAATGTAGCTCTTCAGATGATGTTGGATTGCAGCTCCCATAAATCCTAATGGAATGCTGTGTTGGTAAATTCTGATAATGGGAGTTATAATCCCACAAGATCTGAAGAGTCCACAAATTTTACATTACTGTTTTAAATGAAGAACTTTCTGGCACACATTTCATATGTTTATTATATTGTAAGCTGCTTTGAGTACCATTTGGGAGAAAAGAGGGATATAAAGCAAATCAATCAAAAGTGGCTCTGTTTTCACAATATGAAAACTACAGCTCCTATCATCACTGACAACTGACATACTGGTAGGAGTTGATAATCACTATAGTCCAAAATATGTGGAGAGTGCTGGGCTGGAGAATGATGTCTTTGAGTAGCCTTGCCCATAATCTCCTTTTCCAGCCTTAAAGTGCAGTCATTGTTGCAATCGATGTTGCTGCCCCAGGGAGCTAAATCAACACATGCACACCCATGTTGTCAGCCGTCCTTTCTTCCCCTGGTAGAATGACTTCCACTTGAATTGAGACAGCTTACACTCCCCTCTCCTATGCACACATTCTCACCCAAAGGTCTACTTGTACAAGGGGGGGGGGGAGGCAGTGGTACATGCTTTAATTCAGATGTATTGGAACAAAGCATCATCTTAGGGCTGACTTGAGCTGCAACCTTGCAGTGGCCACACAGTAAATCATCCTATAGAGCTGGCTGCAGCAAGCGCCAGGGGCTGACAGAAGGCAACAGGAATTTCTTGAGGCTGCGGTTTGGGCTGGAAGCGGGAGATGTTCTGGCACTGATACACATTACTTTTTCACACACATGCAAACACACACAATCACATGCACTTCCCACACTTACTGAACACTCACTGGCATGTGCCTGTCAAGTCCTGAGGCAGCCCATCTGGTTGTACAGTTGTAGCCAAATTGAAATATATCCCTAGCTTAGGGCACACACATGCTCATGTTTACATCAGGCTTCTCATATACATAGAGATTTCCCAGGCATTTTTATGGCATTTACCTGTAGTATTAAGTTGCCAGTTGTTCCTGTGTTACTCCTGAAATGGGCTGGATTATGCACATGAACACACACTTATTTTTGCTCAGCTTGGATATATTATTTTTATACTATTTCTAGACTCCCCCAGCCAGCATAGTACATGGCCATGTTTGCCTAGGGGATTCTGGGAGTTGTAGTACCAGAAAAGGAACTTTCCCCAGCTTTAGCTCTTCTACTCAGGGATTGTTTTACATTATTGTTGTTGCTGTGTGCCTTTAGATCAGTGGTTCAGAACCCGTGGGTCGGGACCCCTTTGAAGGTCGTGCGACCCTTTCATGGGGGTCGCCTAAGACCATTGGAAAACACCTATTTAATTACAGTTATGAAGTAGCAACGAAAATAATTTCATGGGTTTGGGTCATCACAACATGAGGAACTGTATTAAAGGGTCGTGGCATTAGGAAGGTTGGGAACCACTGCTTTAAGTCATTCCTAACTTATGGTGATCCTGAGGCAAGCATTGGGTTTTCGTGGCAAGATTTGTTCCAAGGAGGTTTGCCATTGCTTCCTCTGAAGCTGAGAGCATGTGTGACTTGCCCAAGTTTACCTAGTGAGTTTCATGGACAAGCTGGGAATCGAACCCTAGTCTCAAGAGTTGCAATCCAGCACTTAAACCACTATGCCATACTGGCACTATTAGCTGTTTTCCAACTACTGTAAATACTGATGCATAAGTCTAGAAATTTTAGTTTAAAAACTGACTCAAAAAGCTGAGTCAACTTATCCATGGGTCAATGTAAGTACTGCACTTTAACTCTTATTTGGAAAAAAGGAACCATCCCCTGATGAAAGGCAAGAGTACAATATGTCCTGGAAGCACTTATCCCCCTCTACTTTCTCATCCATCCTGCCTTTAGGGTGAGCACAAAGTTACGCTTGCTGGAATTTTGTAAGTTTTTTTGGCATCATTATTGTTTGCTTCATCCTTTCCATCCTTTGTTACATGCCCCTAAGGTTTACTCTCAACTTATCCAAAGGTCATCTCAAAATCCATAATTTTGGTCCCAAAACCTGCTCTTGGATTATACACGAAGTTGAGTTGTAGTCAAGAATATACAGTAAGTCTCCAGGAACCCTTTCCACTCTCTCAAGATGTCTGAGGAATCTCTGTGCAAAGGACACTAGGAGCTTTGAATGGGAGTACCCTTTCTAACTTAGGCAAGAGCATGTCTAATCCTCTTCTGCAGCTAGGCACTGCTGCAGTGAAAGACTGGCAGCAGCTGGCATACTATTCTTTTAGGGACATTTGCTGATCTCACTGAGGAACCTACACACAATTCCAAGGGAACTCCAGAATGTCTAGAAGCTGTGATTCTGAACCTCTGCCAAGTATCTTTCCTTTGTCACAGATTACAGTCTTCAGTTTGCAGACATCTGGGACTAAAGACAGGGAGTTCTGGGTCAGAAAAAAATAAATGGATTGCATGAAGTTTGAAATCTAGGCCTATACCATTTAGAAATAAATTCTGGAACAAGTATTAGTGGCCTGTTACAGACTGCCAAAATAAAGCTGCTTCGGGTCTCTTTGGAGGTATGCTATTTGAATGATGCATGGGTCCTAAGAGTCCAGAGGTCGCGCCAAAGCCACACTCCATTCCTAAGCACTGGAGTGCAGCTTTAGTGCAGCTTCCGGATTCTTAGGATGCATGCATCATTTAAACAGCATACCTCCAAAGAGACCCGAAGCAGCTTTATTTTGGCAGTCTGTAACAGGCCACTCCAGTCTCTCCTTCTGGAGAGATTTCAAGCAACCTAGATTTTCATATGGCAGGAATGCACCATACACACAAATCCTGGGGCATATTTATGACAAACATCACTGTTCTTCTATGAGAATCTGTGAATTAAAACTGAGTCAGGACAAAGCCTAAGGCAGTTTCAGCAGGACAGTGCATTTATGTGCACACTCATGCAGATACTTCGTATGCATGTGAATGAAAACAGAGGGTACATCTGCACTGAAGAAATAATGCACTTTCACACCAATTTAACTAATTTGCCTGGATCCTTCTGGAGAGGCGGGATAAAAAGAAAACTTATTATTATTATTATTATTACTGGAATGTATAGTTTTGTGAGTTATTTAGCCTTCCCTGTCAGAGAAGTCTGGTGCCACGACAAACTACAAATCCCAGGATTCTCTAGCATTGAGCCATGACAGTTAATGTGGTTTCAAATTGCATTATTTCTGCAGTGCTAATGCAGCCAAAGGCACAAACATACATACAAGTCAGAAGCTAATGGTCACTCCTTTGCTGGAGGTTTTAAATCAAAGGTTGGATGATCATCTATCAAGGACATTTTACCAGTAGATTTCCTCCTACACTGAAGGAGAGTAGGTCTAGACCACCCTTGGTGTCCCTTCCCACTCTACAATTAAGATTTATTTTATACACATGAAGGAAGATGAGCAAACACACAGTCAGCTACCTTGGTGGTTCATTCATACAAGGAATTTGCTTCCCCTGTCTCAAATCACTACTCTGTTAACCAGCAAGTGGACCTGCCAATGTCACTGTATGTAATCTGAAAGGTATAGATTGTACATTACACAAGAGGGCACTAGTGAGTAGTGGTGCAACAGTTCCTTTTCCCTTACCATAACAGTCATCCCAACTGAAGAGGCACCTATCTGAGCTGCTTATATTTCAGATGCTCCAAGAAAAAATAAAATGAAAACAAAGATCCTTTAATGAGGAAAACAGTTCTATCTTCTCCAAGCCCAGATTCTGGGAAAAACAAGAGAAACTGAATTGTTGGGATATTTCTGCCCCATTCAAATCCTTGTTCTCCTTAACAGCTTCCCAGATTCATTCCCTTTCCCCCACTTTGTATGTATTAAAGAATCCATTCACTTGTATGGAGGAGAGGAAAACATATTTTCCCCGTTCTGTTGTCTCAAGGTGCATTTCCAGTTATTAATTTATTTTTCTTTATGTTCTTATTTAAGATGAAGGAAGACAGTGAGAAATAAGTCATTTTGCCATTGCCTGGGTGTCAGAGATAAAATGGGTCTATTTTGGCATGATTTGGCCAGTTTGATGTAAGATTTGGCCAGCTTGATGAAGCTAGCTTCCAAAGGGGGGAAAACCCAATTAAGAGTAACTAGCTAGCAAACGTAGTAAGTCTTAACTGGAATGCATATAGGGTTAATTCCCTTTTTATACCATTTCTGTTGTGCATGGTGACAAATTTATTTTTCTGCTCCCAGCCATTCTAGGAACTGTTTTGTACAATATGTTCTTGTATGAATGTACAATGAAATCACCACTTAAAAGCTAACCAGCCCTGTTCGCAGGTAAAGATCCCTAGCTCTGTTGTTGTGTGCCTTCAAGTCATTTCCAGCTTATGGTGACCCTAAGGCAAACCTATCATGTTTTTTCCCGAGGCTGTGAGTATGTGACTTGCTCAAGGTCACCCAGTGGGTTTCTGTGGTGGAGCAAGGATTTATACCCTGGTCTCCAGAGTCATAGCTTAACACTCAAACCATTACAAAATGCTAGCTCCTGCCTAGCTCTGTTACCTTACATGATGTAGGCTTTTGTGTTGCTCCATTTGACTTTTCGTAAGTCCTCTTACAATCTACAATATTTTTTATTTTGCTTTGTTTTACCAGTGAACAGGCTGAGGATGCAAGATTAAATGGTTAATTAAAAATCTTTTGGCACAAGATTTGCTACACATGCAAATATACATAAGAAACTGGACTTTCTTTCACCACAGATTCTTAAACACCTTTTGGATGGTGACATACCTGGGGATGCTTTGGCTATGGATGCTATAATGGAAGAAGGGTGAACTAAATGACCCTTAGAGTTCCATCCATCTGAATGATTATAAGTGCTTAAGGCATTACATGTGTCTATGGCAAAATTGATGTTCGCTCAAGACAGCAGAATAGCTTGAGCCATTTATTGCTAACATTACGGCTGCCTGCCCCACATACACCCAGGCCTGTGAAGCAAATGGCCTTTGGTCATAGATCCAGCTATGAGAATTGAGGTAGGAAGCAAAAGTGACACCCCCCCATCAGTAATACAAACAGGTTTTACAAATGCAGATTAATAAAGAAGGTTGAAGGCCATGCAGGAGTAGATCCAAGTGCCATTTTGCTGGGGTTGCTGTTATAGATCAGTTGTTGTTGCTTTTCTGAACAACTGCATACCCTCCCAATGTTTTACAGATAAAAATTGTAACACATGTGATGTGACCAAGCAACATTGTTGTTGTCAAGATGCCCCCCCCCAAAAAAAACCCACCATATTAATGAGGAAGAACACACGAACTAGAAGAGACTCCAGTAGTTTACTTTTCCCTCAGCCTACTGGGGAGGACAGGAGCTGACCACTTTTTCTCCTCTACTCTCTAATGAATTAATTGAGAGCAAACTGCTTTTGCAGCAACTGAAGTAAGAAAGTAGAAGGAGCAGAGAGAAACTGGGCCATTTTAAAAGCAGTTGAAAAAGTAGGATAACAGGATAAATCAGGATGGTGCCTGCCAAACTAGGACAGTTGGAGAGTATACAACTGCAGTACAGTTGTCCCTCCACATTCGCTAGGGTTAGGGGCACATGACCTCCATGAATATGGAAAAACCGCAAATAACAAAAACACTGTTTTTACCTGAGAGGACACCTCTCTAGAAATCTCTAGGTCCTCCAGTGCAACTCTGTGGTCAATGTCCAACATACACTGACCATAGAATGGCACTGGAGTAGCTACAAATGGTCTTTCAGTGCAACTTTTAGTTATAGTTGACCATAGAGTTGCACTGGAGGACCTAGACAGTCCTAGAGAGAACATATTAATGAAATCTGTGAAGAATCAAATCCGCAAATATCAAATCCGCAAATATGGAGGGATGACTGTATTTGCAAACCTATCTCCACATTATTTATTTATTTATTTATTTACGGTATTTATACCCCGCCCTTCAGCCCTAAAGGCTCTCAGAGCGGCATTATACCCCCTAAAAGGAAGGGTGTAGTTTTCTGTCTAATCTATACACATGCGCACACATGCTCACCTGTACACACATAAAAAGCTTTCTAGCCAAAGATTTAGTACTTTCTTCACATCTTTCTCCACTACTGCACTGTAACCCGGGAACGAATGGTCCCTAGTCTCCAACACTAGTCTGAGTCCTGGAGAAACCAGCCTAGGATTTTTGCTGCTTCTGTTTCTCTTTTTACTTTTTTAGTGGGCCACCCTGCAACAGACATTTAAGATGTGAACTAATGGGACTTCCATGGCCTGCACTTAACCCCAGCCTCCCCCATAATATTTAGATGGCCCTTCGCTGCAAAGCCAGATACACCACCACAGAGAAAGAGAAGTGCAGCAAGTGACTGTCTTTTAAAGACTCTTCCATGCCAAATGGAGAATTTTCATCTTTAAAGGCTATTAATTTGCAAGCACACTTCCTCTCTGCAGTCATTCCTGTCATAGCACTTAGAGAGGCCAAGACACCAAGCATCTTCAACAACTTTGTGGCAGAACCACAGGAAACTCGGCTGTACTCTCTGGGGAACGTGGCCTTCTGAGGTGTGACTCCATCTCAGAGCTCCTCATTTGCATATGCAGACTGATGCTGGCAGCTGTGCATTTGATATTCAGCCTAGCTGGAGGATGGCCCTTTGTGGAACTCCTGAGCCCATGTAGTTGTACCACCTTTGGGGCACTGCCTTACCCCCATTCACTTGCAGATGCTGACCCACTCGGTGGCAGGGCACTCCTCACACTGCACATGGCAGCACCAATGGAAGCGGCAATGGCAACGCTGGGCTTGCATCTCCTGCAGCACATTGTGCCCACGGCCACAGCATAGGCTGTCACAGCCGTCTGGCGTGGTGCTTCCTTTTACACAAGAGCGGCCATGGGTGCCTGATGAACCCAGGCTCAGGTCAGGCTCACAAAAATCAGGGGAGGGTTCATAGAAAATGAGGTGCTTGGCCAAGCGGGAGCTGTGGAGCCGTGGCCGGAAAGCTCCAGAGTTGCTGTTGTGGGGCCACAGGAGTATGGCCTGGTCCATTCGTTCCCTTAGGTTAGAGCCCACATGTTGGAAATCAGGAGGTGCCAACCAACATGTCCGGAACTGGCAGCTCCCTGAGGGTCCATGGCATTTACATCTTCGCTGTCTCAGCTCTGAAACAACCTGCCAGGAGAGGGGAAGGAGAAGGAGAAAGAGTTTTAGCAGTCAGAAAACATTGGGCTACACTCTGCTGTAGGGGATTGTTTTCCTATTTAGTTTCCTGTTGAAGGGGCCTACAAAGCAGCTATCCCTCTCAGGTGAAGCATCTGGCAGCTATTGGGTATTCTCTATGTGACGTTAAAGCTACACTCCCTCCCACCTGACAATTCTATAGAAATTGTCATATCAGTATTACAACTTTATCTTCCTTCCAGGGACAACTTGCAGCCTAAGCAAAAAACAAAACAAAAACAAAAACAAAAACAAAACAAAACAGCTAGCATGAATCACTCATGGGCTGAATGAGGTGGCCCCTTCCTTTAGCATTTTGGAGTGATGCATACTCCCAGTACTTACTTCAGAAGCCGTAGAAGCTATAGTATATCTTGATTTCAGTAAGGTCTTTGACAAGGTTCCCCATGACATTCTTGCAAACAAGCTGGTAAAATGTGGGCTAGACAAAGGAACTGTTAAATGGATCTGTAATTGGTTGACTAACTGAATGCAAAGGGTGCTCAACAATGGCTCCTTTTCATCCTGGAGAGAAGTGACCAGTGGGGTCCCACAGGGCTCTGTCCTGGGCCCAGTGCTATTCAACATCTTTATCAATGACTTGGATGACAGCATTTGGGAGCATACTCATCAAATTTGCAGATGACAGCAAATTAGGAGGAATAGCTAATACCCCAGAGGACAGGATCAAGATTCAAAATGACCTGAATAGACTAGAAAGCTGGGCCAACGCTTAACAAAATGAAATTCAACACAGAGAAATGTAAGGTATTGCACTTAGGGCAGAAAAATGAAATGCACAGATATAGGATGGGGGACACCTGGCTGAATGAAACTACGTGTGAAAGGGATCTAGGAGTCCAAGTAGACCACAAGTTGAACATGAGTCAACAGTGCGATGCGGCAGCTAACAAGGCCAATGTGATTTTAGGCTGCATCAATAAAAGTATAGTGTCTAGAATAGATCAAGTGAAGTAATAGTGCCATTCTATTCTCCTTTGGTCAGATCCCACCTGGAATACAGTGTCCAGTTCTGGGCACCACAATTCAAAAAGGATGTTGAGAAACTGGAGCATGTCCAAAGGAGGGTAACTAAAACGGTGAAGGGTCTGGAAACCATGCCCTATGAGGAACTACTTAGGGAGCTGGGTATATTTAGCCTGCAGAAAAGAAGATTAAGAGGTGATATGATAGCTCTGTTTAAATATTTGAAGGGATGTCATATTGAGGAGGGAGCAAGCTTGTTTTCTGCTGCTCCACAGAACAGGACCCAGAACAATGGATGCAAGCTGCAGGAAAAGAGATTCCACCTCAACATTAGGAGGAACTTCCTGACAGTAAGGGCTGTATGACAGTGGAACACACTCCTTCCTCGGAGGGTAGTGGAGTCTCCTTCCCTGGAGGTCTTTAAACAGAGACTGGATGGCCACCTGTTGGGGATGCTTTGAATGTGTTTTCCTGCATGACTGGGGGTTGGACTGGATGGCCCTTGTGGTCTCTTCCAACTCTATGATTCTATGAAATACAGTAAGATCAATCCCTGGTTGTCTTTGCAACTTTGTTGGGGGGGGGCTTTATTTTTCTGAGGTGAGTTTTTGCATGCATTCAGAAGTGATAAATAGGAGATCATCATATGAGGCTTGAAAAGTGGAATAAAAGGAGGATAGTAACATCTATGTTGGAACCTTATAAGACGATGTAGCTTCCCCTTTCTGTGACTGTAGCATATCTTTTCATTGATGTGCAAAGCCTGTCAATAGCCACCAACAGCACTGCTGTTGCATTAGCCCTCATGTGCAGTTCCAAGGCTGGCCAGTCAATGTGGACTCAGTCTCCTTCTCCCCACTCCCCCTCACTAGTCCTGAGAAGGCTTGTTTTCTCCTTTTTATACTTTCTTTTCTTTTCTTCCCAAAAAACCCAAAGCATGCATAGTAGTGTAATAGGGCAGGGAGGCAGGCATAAACAGCAGTCTGGGAAAGAGAGTGCAGACCACTGATGGTGGCAACAGTGCCATTTCCACCATTTCAGACATGTGCAATAAGCACTGCTCCCAAACTGGTATGTAGTTGGTTCCTTTCATTAATGTGACTGCAGCAAGAACAGGGTTTGTGCGATAACCTCTGTACTGTAGTGTGTTATTTACAATTTTCAGTGGTTAAAATGCATTTGCAAGCTAAAGAACCAAACCAAACCAACTAAAACCCTGAATTCTACTTTCCAACCGATTCCACTTTCTAGCAGTGTCCCATAACCCATCAGTCCTTAAACCATCAGATATGTGGGAGCTTCCCGGACAGGATCCCTCTATGCCTTCCTCAAGCTCCACCCTTAACTGTTACCACCAGTAGCCTCCCAACTTTTTCTGAAAGAGACAATAGACAAAGCAACATTACAGGTACATCTGGTGGAAACTTGGGAGAGGACCTTTGCAATGGCTGGCCCCAAGCTCTGGAACTGCTTTCCCAAATAAGTTATTTATTAATTAAAATATTTATACCTTGTCCAGGGTGGCTTGCAACAGCATTAAAACAGGTCAACCAGGCAAACACAGTAAGATAGTTTAAATAAACTAAAGCATATTAAATGATATTACAAATTAAAAACAGGTTTAAAAATTTAAACATTTTTTAAAATTGTAAATAAGTCTTTAGATTGCATTAATGAAGCCGAAAGGCTTTGGTAAACCGCCAAGTTTTAACTTGGCACCAGAGTGCTGGCACCAGTCGGGCCTCCAAGTACAGCCTCTGTGCTGAAATGTAATGTAGCAACATTGTTGTTGTTTTTTAAAGGCCAAGGGTAGCAAGCACTGGCAACTCACAGATCAAGCACCTGAAGAAAGGGCTCATCCCAGAACACAGTGGGGAGAGATTCTTCCTTGGCTCAGTCCATCCCTTGCCCTAGAGCAGGGGTGGGAGCTCAGTGGACCTCTAGATGTTATTGGATTTCAACTCCCAGGCACCCAAGCCAACATAGCCAATGATGAAGAATGCTGAGAGATGCAGTCTAACAACATCTAGAGGTCTGCATTATTCCCATACCTGGCATACCGTATGACATTTGTCAACTATAGGCCTAAAACCAATTGTTAGTATCAACTACAGTAGACTTCCCGGACCAGCAAGAATTTGGCAGCTCAGCACTTACACACCTTCCAATGATGCAACAGGTTTACTCTAGCTGGGAACTATTGGGCTGAACAGACTGCCCCTAAGGGGTGGCCTGCAGCCACCCCTTTCAATGCCGGATCGGGGCTGTGGCAACTACTTGCTACAGCCTCAATCTTAAAACAACAACAAAAACCAAAAAGTCTCATGCACAGCATGCATCTCTTGTTTAGGAGTAACTAATCACTTCTAAGAAGCTTCTGGCAGCATGAACTGTCTCCAAAATCAAAGTATATGTTCCTTATGTAAAATGGGCCAAAAGGGGTGCATGTCACCTGTGTTGTCCACTCCTACCATAGATCATGAAGAGATGGAGCACAACATAGGGGGTCTTTTGGCTCATAGGATCTATTCCTTTCTTAACTTATTTCTCATAGACTGTATGCTGCAGGGCTGGGAAGATTTCAAGCTTCTGGGATCTAATCAAAATGTCAAAAAGGTTGATGGAGTTGCCAACTCTCAGAGGCTAAAAGGCTGCATTAGTCTCCTGGAAGAATTTGGAAGGACACAAAACTTCTCTTGGTCCTTCCTGTGAATAAATTGACATTTCTGGTCCCAATCACCCTCTGGAGGCAGGAGGGGCAGGCATTTTGCCATGTTATTTGTCCTTCGTGACCATGTTAGGCCTAGGAGAGACCTTTTATTAACAATGGAAGAGATGCATTAGTCACATCTGGTTCACCTCCCAAATTGGCGCAGGGAGGCTCAAAAAGTGGTGTAAATGTCCCTAAGTCACCCAAACGGCATCTAGGGGTAGTAGTTGGTGGCAAAAAAAAAATTGATTTTTCACCTACTATTTTTTTAACCCTGGGAATAGGCTGCATGCCACAATTTTTGCACCTATGAACTAGATCCTTCTGATCCACCAACTGAAATCTAATATAAACAACATATACTCAGAATTAAACCATTCAGAACCCAGGAATTGTTTTGAGGAGTAGTCACAGTCTTTCTACATAGTCATTTTGTTATTGCTACCGCAGGCCAATTAGGAGTTAGAAATCTTTCCTGATTTACTGCTGATTAACAAAGGCCTGCTGCTGGATCCCAGTCTACTTTCTGCCCAACCCTTCACAACAGCACCTAACACACCATTTAAGAATAATGAAATAAAGTGTTAAATATGGATCTTTTCAGCTTAACACTGTCATTTTACATAATCGCCAAATTTTCTTTACAACCATAAGAGCCTTGCAATGAATTTTGCAATGAATCTTCAAATGAATTATAATTAAAAGAAGGAGAATCCTGAAGATGTCGAATAACACTAGACTTCATATCACACCTATATTACAGCCAGCATGGCATATGCACATAAATATGCTTTGTGAACCCAATTCTGGGTGTGACCGCTATCTCCCAGATGAAACCAGCTCCATCAGTTGTTGTTGTTGTTGTTGTGTGCCCTTATGTAGTTTCCAGCTTATGACAACCCTATGGCAACTCTATTACAGGTTTTTCCTGGGGCTGAGAGTGTATGATTCACTCAAGGTCACCAATGAGTTTCCACAGTTGAGTGGGGAATGGAACCTTGATCTCCAGAGTCATAATTCAACCTTAAACCACTCCATCATGCTGCCTCTCCATCCTTTATCTATGCCAATTACTACTGCTTGCACTAACCCCCCCAAAAAAAACTTGTCCCCCTATTCAAGATACTTTATTTATTTATTTATTTATTTATACCATGCTTTCCCTCCAGAATTAGGCCTCCTACCTTCCTGCCTACACGGTGGCTGTGCAGCTGCATTCGTGCGTGAGCATCACGTGGTTTTCCCCGAGGGTCCAAGAAATGTCGAGCAAATCTCTGGGCATAGTCAAAGTCTGCGCTGCAGCCCCCCCATTCCCAGGTGTCCTGTGGACCAGGCTCCCCCCACCATGAGGATGGCACCGTGGTCAGGCCCTTGCCCCTGCTGAGAGTTTGCAGTTGGCTGAGCTTCAGTTTCTGGTTCTCGGTGCCTTGCCTGGCACAGCCACAGCCTTGTAGCTCCCCAAGGCTACAAGCCGTGGCTACTGCATGAGTCACACCAGCCGCCAGCAATGAGAAAGCAAATGCACTTTCCCGGAAGCCTGTGGAGACAAGACATGAGAGAGGAAAGAAGGTAAGTTCGAGATGTACCTGGAGACAGTTCAAATAACCAAACCCTGAACAAGAAGTGTAGAAGAAACAGGCATCCCAAGATTGGTTCCAGGTCTGAACTTTCAGGTACAACACAGAATTTTGCTTTCTTTGATAACATAATTTGGGATTGTGTAGCACCTTGGTGACAAACTGTGCAAAAGAATTGTAGCATAAGCTTTTGTAGCTTAGTTTTGGTCTGTTTCCTGCATACAGCTGAAGAAGTAGATCAGGTCTACGAAACCTCATGCTACAACTTCTTTTGCACAGTTAATCTCAAAAGTGCTATAGGACCCCAAATTTTGTTATCAAAGAAAGCAAAATTCTCCAACTACTGGCACAAATCAAATCAAATCAAACATTTGTGTATGTAGTTGCTGAACTCTCACCCTTTCTTCTGCATCTGTTATTTGTGGGAAGCAACCAAGAGCAACAGCTAAGCAGGGCGCTTCTGCTCCCACTCTTGCCATTGGAATGATTTCCATCCCGCATTATCTGACTACTGCCATTTTGTCATATAGTGTCCACATAGACTTTTCCAGACAACCCCCACCCCATTTCTGAAAGCTGAGGGACATTTTTCTCCCTGATGCTCAACTTCCGTTGCTTGTGCAGTGATGTAATTGTGTATATGGAGCCATGCTTAAGATCAGCTGAGAACATCTTCTTAGTAATATTGCTGCTGTGCCAAGTTAGAGCATCAGCAGCTGCACTGTAATGAAAGAGTGCCCTTCCCTGAGTCCAATGCCAAAGTCCTTGAGGATTTTCAAACTGTCATAAAAGTTTTCTCATTGGGCTGGGCTAGGATTAAGCATGTTGAGGGGATGTAGGCGTGTGCTCCTAGCAATTTATATGCTGATCATCATTGTTTAAAACAGAGACTAGAAGATTAGTTTTTAAACAGTAGTGTGTTTGCAGAGTCTGTTTCTTGTTTTTAAAAAATGCACAGGGCATTACTTGATGTTTTACAAATAACACATTAATAACATATTGGGGGGGGGTCTTCCAACTCTATGATTCTATTATTCTAAGTCTTGTTTTTATTTTTATTTTTTTATTCTTCTTTCTACCATGGTTGTTTTTGTTTTTGTGTACCTTCTGATAATTTCTTTCTATTATTTTACCAATTAATCTCTGGCTACCTTTTCCAAATACTCATGTGCTTATTGACCCAGAAAGCAGTATTGTCACTTGTGAAATCTGCTCTCTAAGTTCCGGTTTAATATCAAAGAATAAAGTCTTAAAATCATTGTGACTGTTTTACTTAAGACAGAGTTAGCAAGGGGTTACTGAAAGACACATTTAATTCTGTGCCAGGTCTTAATTATCATGGCTTTCCCAAAGAATACAAGAATTTGCTATGTTTTTTTAAATGGGGGGGGACTTCTGTCAAATAGTTCCGTTTTCCACAAAACTACCATTCCCAAGCTTCCCTACAGAACACAGGAAGCTGCCTTATAGTGAAATAGTCCATGAGTCCATCTAGCCTAGTACAAGATTGTCAATTCTGGTTGACAATAGTGTCTTTCTAGGGATTCAGGCAGGATTCTTTTCCTGGTGTTCCTTGGTCGTCTTCCATCCAAGTACTAACTAGGCCTAACTTTTTAGCATTTGAAATCACAGACAGGTACATTCAGGTGGTATGGTGCTACAATGAAGGTTATTTACTATGAAGCCAGTCCCTAGTATACCAGTGACTCACTACAGTGCAATCCTAAGCAATCCTAAACATGTCCACTCAGAGATATCCTCCACTTAGTTCAATGGGATTCATATGTATGCCTGGGAATGCAGTTTCAGACCTTGATCTAAGTGATACAGGGAAATCTCTAAATCAGAATGTGTTTGTTTGGTAGCATAGGCAAGTCCTCTGCCTCAACATGATACCTATCCTGCTATCTATCACTTCTAGAACAGAACTGATCTTCATCAGTTCTACTACACCTGGGATTCTCCAGTGCCAATGAAATAATCTAACAAATTATCTGGTATAGAGACCTTCACGAAGATAAGGCATGTATTTTGGGTTATCAGACAGATGGGAATTATAGCAAAAAATGTGTTGCAGACAATTATCTTTATGCCCAGGAGGTCCTTAAATACCATAGAGCCTGCACATTTCATGCTTTAGTATACAAAGGGTCTTGTAGCACCTTGTAGCATCAAATATGCATCTAAGGAAGTAGGCTCAAGTTTACAAAAGCTCAGGCTACCAGCTTTTTTTCTCTCAGTTAATCTCAAAGGTGCTACAAGATCCCTTTGCATACTGATTTTCAGTGATGTAGACTCAAGTTGATTAATTCAGACTCAAGCCACTTCAGTGAACCCTACTTGGATTTGACTTGGTAATAAATGACTCAGTGACTTGACTTGGGACTTGTATATTTTTAGCAACTGAAGGGCGAAACAGACCAGCTCTAAATGCTGGCCTCCCGGCGACTTGGGGTCATGGCGTTTAAATGCTGCATGTCCCCAAGATGCCCAGAAGCTGCCCAGACACGGGCAGGCTTCCAGGCAGTCTGGCAGCACGATGTTTATACACCACATGCCACAAGAGTGCTGTAAAGCTGTGATAGGGTGGGAAAAGTTGGCTTTTTGCTGGTGCAAAAAGGAGGCAATTTCCCACTTCTTTTTTGGGCCAGCAAAAAGGTGGACTGGGGCTGTGGTGTGCGGTTGCCTCAGACCCAATCCAGCTTTCTCAGGAACAGCTTCAAGCCACCCCTTTGAGGCAATCTATTTCACCCCCAACTTGCTGGTGTCATTCACTTCAAGCAGCAGGCAAGACTTGCGTCCATAGCATGCAGTGCATTTCTCAAAGGGGAACAGCAAGTATGTTAGACAATGGGCTTGAGGCAGAAGGATCCTTCTAAAGCTTTTCAAAAACTTTAAAAGATTCCACTGATGTACAGCAGGGACAGACTTCCAAGCAGATCTCAAGCTTTGCTTTAAGCCTATTGCTGAACACATGTACTATTCTCCTCTAAGAAATATGTGTTACCTCCTTATTTTCCTGTTAAAAGTTGGCTCCCAGTCTTGGGACTCAACTTAAGACTAGATTTGAAAATACCTTGCAAGGACCTGAGACTTGCCTTGAAATTTGAAAGTAAATGCTTGGAGTAAAAGTCTTGAATATATCACTGGTGATTTTTCCAGACTAACATGGCTATGTCTTTGAATTTTAATGTTAGGTTTATTTTAATGTTCTACACCATCAAGCTTCTTAGAAAGGAAATGCTCATGTACATATTAGTCTCAATGTATATGCCCTTGTATATACTACCAAGACATCTACCTTTTATTTACTACCCCAATTTTAACAGCTTTTCCAGGCAGATCTGGTAATTGTTACTGCATTTTTCTTTCAGATCTTATTAATAAAATTACTCTTAAGATTGCAGAATATTGTACTATAGCCTCTTTTGCTAGGAACTAGATGGTTAACCCTTTGTGGTAATTTCAGCAGTTAAGATGATGACTGTGAGGATCACAAGGTAGGCAGGCTGGCAGTTCAAGACCCAAGCGTCATGTGACGGAGTGAGCTCCTGTCACTAGTCCCAGCTTCTGCCAAACTAGCAGTTCAAAAACTTGTACTGTAAAAGTGCAAGTAAATAGGTACCACTTCAGTGGGAAGGTAACAGCGTTCTGTGCAGTCACGCTGGGCACATGATCAGAGTCATCTTTAACAGTGCTGGCTCTTCAGCTTAGTAACGGAGATGAGCACCACACCCTACAGTCAGACATGACTTGACAACCTTGTCAAACGGGAAACCTTTACCTTTACCTTTTTAGCAGGCTGAACTAAGTTCCTTATGGAAGATACTTATTTTTCTATCATACAGAGTTAGCTAATGTGTTGCAGTTTAAGTGTTGGGACTAGGATGCTGGGAAACCAGGTTCAAATCGCTGTTAGGCCATGGAAACCCACTTTCAACAAGTCACACTCACTCAGCCTCAAAGGACGGCAAGGAAAAATCCCTTCTGAACAAATCTTGCTAAGTAAACCCCATGATAGGTTTCCCCTAGAGGTGACATAAGTAAGAAATGACTTGAAGGCACACAACAACATTTGCATTGCTAGAATTTTCCTGGATTTGTAACCTGTACCTGTTTGTTTTGTCCTTGCCTGTTTTCTAACTATAAAGGCTGGTCTTCAACCACAATAAAGTTATGGATGGATGTGCATCCATTAGTCCCAGCATATTTCTTTCATTTGTATTTTGATCTGCTAAAGCCTTTCCATTGATCTCTATATCCCATCCTTTTGCCCCACTCAGAAACTGCCCCAGTCCCGAGAAATTGGGATGAAGAGCTTCCCCTCCCCACTGCAGCTTCATGATGATGATGACACATGGAGGAATGGTTGGGCCCAGGTGCTGGAGGTTGCAGCTTGCTGAGGCTCCTGCCTGCTCAGGAGGCTGACTTTGATCTGAGGTTTAAATTTAGAACAGGTTCCTTCAAAGCCATATTAATAAAAGAGACCCAAATGACAAAAGAAAGGAGCTCCCTGCCAACTTGCCTCTGGGGTCAGGTGTTGGCCATTGTGCATACAACTGAGGAAAGATGGCTGGTGAAGACTCACCAAAGAGAAAGAACTTGTGTTGGCACATATAAAGAAGGAAAGATGGGTCAGGGCAAACTCCAGGTACCAGGAAGGGTGGGGAGAGTTTGGTAACATACACCCTTTCAAAAAAAAAAAATCCCTCCCCATTTGCAGAATAGGTAAAGAAGAAATGCCTAATTATTGCTTGCTGTTCTTTATAGTATAGTGGTTGAGTGTTAGACTGGAAGTCTGGGAGACCAAAGTTCAAATCCCTGCCCAGCAATGGAAACCCACTAAGTGAACCTGGGCAAATCACACCTCTAATGAAGCCTATGTTAAATTTCCTCTGAATAAATCTTGCCAAGGAAAACTGAGGAGAGGGTTGCTGGAAGTTGGAAAGTAGGATTTGAAAGCACAGAACACACATATACACAGAGTTGTACCAAAATCATTCAGTTCTCTACAGATTCCCAGTTTCAATTTGGCATTTGGAAGAGTGCTGTCAAATAAATCAAGAATAAACCCCTGGGATCGCTGACTTCTGGCCCACCAACCATCATTCAATTTGTGGCAGTGATGGCAAACAGTTAAGACTGTAACCTAAAATAGTGACCCTTCTTCTAATATGAAATCAATCCCTTTTTGCTTCTATTAAAACTGAAAATGCAGCCATGCTTCACAGGCAAGGTACACTAGCATGCAAAGAAAGAGCTGCTGGTATGCCACAAGAAATATATAAATCCTATCATACAAAGACCTTATGTGCCAGAACTATGAACCCCCAGAAGAGTCTACCACTGATAATCTGGCATATTTCCAGTTGGTGTAGAGGTAAACTCAGGACGCTAAATTATATGGAATTGTAGTGGTTAGTAGCTTGTAAACCCTGACCTTAGTCCAACCATTAGTCTTAACCAGAGTAGGCCTACCAAATCCATTGCTGAGTGGTAAGTGAAATTGATTCAATGGGTTTACTCTAATAGAGAGTAGCAATTAAATTTAGGTCTCTGTCTCTGCACTGAGAACAATTAAATAAAACGGGGAACCTGCGCTCCACCAGATGCTATTGGACTCCAAGACCCATCACCCCAGTCAGCATTACGAGTGGTCAGAGAAGATGGGAGTTGTAGTCCAATAAAATTTAAAGAATCAATGGGCATATTCCAAAGTTTAGAGGACTACACAACTCAATTTTTGGCTGTTCCAGACGGTACCACAGTGCGCTGTTGCACCTGCCATTTTGAGCAATCAGATGTGATGTCACATAACTTCCAATCAACTTTTGGGTTGCTTTTTAGTGGGGTTTGTTTTCTGTTTTGGGATGTAGTGTGGCATTTCAAAGTGTTCTGGAGCAGTTGGGACTTTTTCTTCAGTCCAAAATTGTAGGGGTGGCGTGTCTATTTTTTTCAAGGCTTTGGGGGCTGTTGGGGGGCTCTCTGGGGCTGCACTAGACCTCCTTAATGATTGCATAAGAACTTCAGGCTGCATGATTCCCACTTTTGATCTAGCACAGAGGTGCACATTATTGGATCCGCCAGACATTGTTGAACTGCAAATCCCAGCAACACTCTTCATTGTAGCCAATGAGGATGAATGTTGTCATTCATTGTAGTCCAACAAAATCTCGAGGGTTACACGATTCCCATCCCTGATCAGGAGAGACAAAATTTCCCTATCCGTGAATGTAATTATTGAATTGCACCCAGAAGTGAGATGTAACAAAATTATCCTGCCCAATGGAAACTGAAGGACCAGCAATGCTGCAGGCATCATACAAAGATGCAGGAGGCAGCCTCTCCTTAATGAATGCTTCATCATGCTTCAGGGCTACTTTCCAGTTCATTCTCTCAAACTCAGAAGTTCATGAGTAAAGGCAAATCAAGTAAATTACTCTTGCTTTTCTATCTGTACAGGGCAGCAAACTTACTGCTATTATGTGATATGCCATTTAATCAATTACTAATCAGCCCTGTTCCAGCCTCTTTAAATGTCTAATGGTTATCAATCAGTCCTTGAATAAGTGATATGCAGATGTTGCAAGATGCTGCAGAGTCTTATAAATAAAAAAGAAAATAACTTTGGCCCAATGTCCTCTCTACCTGTTGACAAGTAAGTCCCGCTATAAAAGGATGCAATAAATCCTGATATGTCTTCTTCCTCTTCCTCCTCCTCCTCCTCTTCTGTCCTTGCTGTTGCACTCTCCACAGGAGTACTCCCATTCAGGGTTCCAGCCAGCTAGTTAGCCATGCTTTCCTCCACAAAACTTTATAGTACAAGCTGTGAGGAACTCAAGTAGGCACACCCCTTCTTTCTCATCCTGTCCTCGCCATCCCATTTTCCTTTCCCAGCTAACAGCATTCAGTGGCTCCAGGGCTCCATTAAATATATTCAGCCCTCATTAAAATTGTTTTGTGAGTAGGTAGGGATCTCATCTCCTTGGCTGCATCTGCACTACAGAAATAATGCAGCTTGACACCACTTTAATGGCTCAATGGCTCAATGCATGCTATGGAATTCTGGGATCTGTAGTTTTGTGAGATATTCAGCCTTCTCTGACAGAGAGCTCTTGTGCTACAACAAACTACCAACCCCAGAGGTCCATAGGATGGAGCTGTGACAGTTAAAGTCGTGCCAAACTGCATGAATTCTGCAGTGTAGCTGCAGCCCTTCTGGGGCAATCTCATACCCCACAATTATAGCACTGTGATATCACCTTTAACTTCTACAGCTCCATTACAGATTGCTAGGGATTGTAGCTTCATGGGTATTAGGAAACCTCAGCTGCAAAGTTCCTCTAGGACCTCACAAACCTAGAAACCCCGGGACTCCTTTGGATGTTGCCAGGGCAATCAAAGTGGATTTAAATTGTTGTAACCGTGTAGTGTAAAAGGCTCTTGGGGCCCAAACAGGCAGGCCAAAATAAAGCTGCTTCAGGTCACATTGGACGTATACTGTTTAAATGACAGTCACATTTTAAGAGGCCAGAAGCTGTGCCAAAGCTGTGTGCCAGTCCTTAAGACTGAAGTGTGGCTTTGGCACAGCTTTCAGACTCTTAGGACACATGCATCATTTAAACAACATACCTCCAAAGTGACCCGCAGCAGCTTTATTTTGGCCTGTCTGTTCAGGCCCTTGGTTTTTATTTTGCATTTGCCTGTTCCTCCATGTTCTTGATGATTCCTGACAGAATGCCAATTCCTCTCCTCTTCTTCATTTCTGGGCTTCATTTCTGTCTCCACATAGGTACCAAATTCACTATGAACAAGAGTGAAAGGAATTGCTGGGGGGGGGGGGTTAGGTAGTATGTTGCAAGAATAATCAAGTACGGAATTTGGAAAAATTATTTTGGAGGGGTATGCCCACTGGGGGATTATGGGTGTTGCAGTCCAAGATGTCACATTACCAATCTCTGAGCCAAGGATAAGTAGAACATGATTCCTCCCTTGTTCACATCATGGCAATGTTACTTCTTAATTTTTCGTGGTAACAGTGAGTTTATATTACCAGGGCCTTAGTCATGTTACTTTATAATTTTAATTGCCTGTAAATCCCAGTCATAGATGAGAAAAGTGTCCTGGTGACTTTCCTGAAAACCTGCTCACCTCTTTTGAGGATGGGGCTGTTGAGAAGCATGGTGCCACCACTGCTGAGGTCAGAGCAATCCCAACGCCTCTCTCGGAGCTGGTGCTGGCATTCATGAACGGCCAAGTGGACACCTTGTAAAGCTGAAGCCATCACTTCAGGGCTGCGTGTGCAGAGGCCAAGTTGGCGCCGGCTCAGCCAGGGGAGAGTCATGCACACAGCGTTGGGAGTGAGAACAGGTTCAACCAATGCCTTTGGCCCCAGGAATTCATGGCCCAGGGACCTAGAAGAGAATAGAGAAAATAAAATGCCACCTCCTCTTTGGGAGCAAAGAAACAGAACAAGAGAATACAGCAAAGACAGACAAGTTGGTTTCCCCCTGACCCCAGAATAGATAATAGTGAATGAATGGGGGACAGAAAGATAAAAGAGAACAAAGACTAGCAATATCACACTACACTATTATAGTGCTATTATTCCAGTTTAACCACTATGGCTGCCTGCCGTGGAATTCTGGGGTTTGTAGTTTAGTAAGGCTGAAGAGCTTTCAGGCTGAGAATGCTCAGTGCCCCTGACTAAACTGGAAATCCCAGGATTCCACAGGAGGCAGTCATAGCACTTAAACTGATATAATAGTGCTATAACAGTATAGTGTGCTCTGATGGTATAGCACAATTATCAAAATTCCCACTATACCACTGTGTACTATATTAGTCCTCCTCACTAGGCAAAATTATCTGCAACGACCTGAAAAACTGACATATAATTAATTCTGCCTATGGCCATATGGTCTGACTCAGCAGGAAACTGTGGTGGGTTTCAGACCAATATTTCTTTCTATGAATATGGAGAAGGAGGAGTTCCAAAAAGAGTGGGCTGTGGGTAAAGATCTTGTACAAACCATAATGTATTAATCTTGTTATCCATTCTTCCCAAATTTGACAAAACCCCATCTTTCACACATATTTTTCACCCCATTCAGATAACCTATGCTCCACTTCCAACTGAAAATTGGGAATGAAATTTAATTGCTCTTATGAATTTCATCCAGACCTTGGAAATGTTGGGTTTTTTCAACAACAACTTCCCAGATCCCCTGGGAGCCTCTGGCTGGGGGATTCTGGGAGCTGTGATCTAAAAAAAGTAAGTTTTTCCAAGCTCTAATTTCTATCCCTCTGACAATCATTAGACAGTGGCACCAAACTTACATTTAAGCTAAACATGCTACAGTTTAAGTTCTCAGATCACAAGGGGGCCTCTAAACAAAAACAGCAACCCATAAATGTTAGGCATGAGCCGCATGACACTACTGTGTTAGAATAATGCACATAAAGAGGGGACTTTATGTGAGAATAAGAGACATAGGCCCAGTCCAGATGGGTCGACTAGGACGCCCTCATCACGTGTGAGGGGTGCCTCGGGGTGCACTTCTAGATGCCCCTCGTACCTCACACGTGACGAGGGCATCAAAATGGCAGTGCCCTGTACAGACGGGTGCCACCATTATGACATGCCCGGATGCATAGCGTCCACACATCACAGCACCATTACATCATGAGTGTGCCATTGGCGCACTGTGACGTTGTAATGGCGTCACAAGAAGAACCTGCTTTTCGCGGGTTCTTTTTGGTCCGTGGGGAAGTCCCATGGTTTGGAGGCTGCAGCTTCCCCGAGGACCAAAACTAGGTCCTGGGAGACCGTCCTTTTTGGACAGTCTGTCCCGCGCCTAAGGGCCAGAACAGACAGGCCACAATAAAGCTGCTTTGGGTCACTTTGGAGGTACAGTACAATGTTTAAATGGCACACATATATTAAGAGGCCAGAAGCTGTGCCAAAGCTGCGTTCTAGTCCTTAGGACTGGAGCGTGGCTTTGGCATAGCTTCTAGCTTCTTAGGACTCATGCAGCATTGAAACAACATACCTCCAAAGTGACCCAAAGCAGCTTTATTTTGGCCTGTCTGCTCAGGCCCCAATGTACATAAAGAGGGGACAATATGTTAGATACAACTTAGGCCTACAACATGTCTTATTAAAGCCCTAGTTAGGCATTTCTTCCCACAGATGTTGAGAGAACCCAGGAGTCCTAACTCTGCATCATTCAGTCCTGCAATAAAACCTCTAGATTTCATCCCATTCTTCACTGGGAGAAACCAGGGTCTGATCTGCACTATAGAAATAATGCAGTTTGATACCACTTCAACTGCCATGGCTCAGTGCTATGGAATCTTGGGATTGGCTGTTATGTGAGATATGTTAGTGACCTTTGGTGCCACTACTAATTACAAATCCCAGGATTCCATAACAAGAAACCATGGCAGTTAAAGCAGTGTCACACTGCATTAGTTCTGCATAGCAGAGTAGACCAAGGAATCTTACCTTTGAAACAAACCCTCTTAAACCCCACTTTGCACAGAGAGCTGGAGTTCCTGCATTTTGTCCCACATGCGTGCAGGGCTGCACAAAACCCTCATGGCCATACAGCCCAGCTCTACTATCCGAGGAAGAGCGGTGCACCTGGGTGGCTGAGTTTCTAGGGGGAAATCCCCGGCCTGCCTGCCTGCCTGCCCCCACCCCACACTGGCATCAGATGAAAGCAAGGCTGAGGATCAAAAGCATCCCCCTGCGGGCAGCTCAACACCCAAAAAATGGTTAGGTGGGGGACTGTCTTTGGGGGGGGGGGGGGGGGGGGGGGGATGGGGGGAATGCTCCCATGACACAAGCAGAGAGCTTCTCCCAGCACTAAATCTGTGGCAACAGAGGGAGGAGCAGGAATAACCCGGGCAATGGCAGACAGAGACATGTTGATGTGGGAAAAGGAAACAGAGCCAGGTTTCCTGAAGAGAGGAAGCCACCACAGCAAATATCTGGTGACACTGCACTTGGAATAAATACCAGATACAGTTCTGGTCACTGCATCTGAAAAAGGAGAGCAACTAGAAAAGATCAAGGAGCCGGAGCAACTCCTCTGTGAGAAAAGATTGCAATGTTTAGGGCTGTTTACCTTAGGGAAACATGTGTTCTAAGGAGGTATAATAAGAGGTTTATAAAATTATACATGTTGTGGATAAATTGACTAAGGAACAGCATTTCTGATAAGGAATTTGTTTTTTGTATATTAGTATATTGCTTAATATTTTAGTATTTTAAACTTTTATAGTGTTTGTGTTTATCATCTGTTTTTGATTATATGTGTTTCATGTTCTGACCTTTGGTGAAAACGCTATTATAAATAAACATTGTTGTTATTCAGAAAACATTCAGGGGTAGTTGTGTTGGACATTTAACAAATAACAAAACCCATGCCCCCATTTCTCTCTCCACCTCCCATTCCCCGCCTTAGTCCTTGTCTTACTTCATTTGTGCTGAAACTGAGTTCAAACTGGAAAAGTCATTTGCCCTCCCTTTATCCATTAGGAAAGAGAACAAAGGAGGAGGCAAAATCTTGCTCTTCCCAGTAGGCTCAAACAAAAGCAAACTGCTGTGGCATTCCTAGCTTGTGTGCTTTTCCTTATTAATAACTGTTGCCATCTTAACCACACTCTGATGTTGCTTGCCAGGTGTGTCCTGGTTTTCCTCTGTGAAATACTGGGCAGTATATTTTTATCCCTTCCTCAATAAACCCATGAAAGAAGTTTCTGAAAGAGGAACAGCCATCTCAGACCCCTCCTCTCCTCCTCCTCTTCCTTCTCCTCACCACCACTTTTTCCCCAGACTGAGGCTCAAGGCAGCTTACAAAAGATTAAAACAGATACGGTAAAAATTAAATAAAATATTTAAAATGCATTGTACAATCATAATAATTTTGGCCCCATACAGACAGGCCAAAATAAAGCTGCTTTGGGTCACTTTGGAGGTGTGCTGTTTAAATGTTGCATGCGTCCTAAGAATCCAGAAGCCGTGCCAAAGCCACGATCCAGCCCTAAGGACTGGAGCACAGCTTTGACGCAGCTTTATTCTGGCAGTCTGTATGGGGCCTATTAAACTACCAATAAGTTTAAAAGCAGTTAAAAACAAATACTGTATTTTAAAAGAAGAACAAAAACAATATATAAACCACACGGCATGAAAGGATCTTTGCTCTGAGCAGTCAGCCTGCTGAAACAGTTTTGGAGATCTGTGTGTGTGTGTGTGTGTGTGTGTGTGTGTGTGTTTTCTTAGTATTAACCAGATGGAACCGTGAACAAAACAGGCTGATACAGCCAGGTAAACAAACCTGGATTGAAGGAGCAGAGCATCCTTCAAGTTCATCTCAGTCCAGGAATTTGTGTTTGGTGCCAGAACAGGACTCTTGGCCCTTTGATACAAAGAAACTATTCCAGGCTTTGTCCACCAAGAGATATAATGCTGCATCAACACTGCAAAAATTTGATGCCCCTTTAACTGCCATGGCTGAAAGCTATGAATATATCCGTGTGTGTGTGTGTGTGTGTGTCTATATCTGTATATGTATACCACACACACACACACACAGAGAGAGAGAGAGAGAGAGAGAGAGAGAGAGAGAGAGATACATTAGTGTCCACACTGTCCTGAAGGTATGATGTCATGAAAGTTCCAAAATTCCAATGAATCATGGACCCCTTCTGGATTTTGTAGTTTTCTGAGATATTTAGCCTTCTCTATCAGAGAATTCTGGTGCCACAACAAACTACACATTCCAGAATTCCATAGAATGTAGCCATGGCAGTTAAAGTGGTGTCACACTGCATTAATTCTGAAGTGTGGCAGCAGCCTTCATCCCCACCCCCACCCTATTTGAGGGGAAATGTCCAACTGTGAAAAGGCAGAAATTGTTGGAGATCTACTACAAATCAGTGATCTACCAGTAAATCCTGATCTACCTTCTGCCCACTTATGCCATATATAAAGTATCCCAAACAAAACTTACTCCAGGATGTGCTGGTTAGAGCACTGGATGAACACTTGACAGGCCTATACTTAAATCTGCAGTCAATTGTGAAGCTTTCTGTGTGGGTATGGACCATTCTCTCTTTCTCTCAGCCTAGCATAGTCTACCAGCCAAAATAATGGATGTTATGAGGATAAAAACTGCAAGGAAGAATTCCTTCTCTTTGGAGGAAAGGTGGATTATATACACATGTTTCCACAAACAAGTAGATGTTGCTCCTTCAAACATGCACTGAACCTGACTGTTCCCCAGCTTTCAGCTGTCCTGACTGGAAGACTGGAAGAGAATCATCAATGTACTTAGAAAAAACCCTTCATTAGAATATCTCTCAGGTTTCATTTTCACTGCAGAAATAATCCAGATTGACACCACTTGGCATGACAGTTAAAGTGGTGTCAACCTGGGTTATTTCAGCAGTGCAGATGCAGCCTGGGGCTAAATCTGCATTGCAGAAATAATCCAGTTTTGACACCACCTTTAACTCCCATGGCACAATGCTATGAAATTCTGGGAATTGTAATTTGGTGAGACATTTAGCCTTCTCTGTTAGAGAGCTCTGGTGTCACAACAAACTACAGTTTCCAGAATTTCATAGCATTGGGCCAGGGCAGTTAAGTGGTGTCAACCTGGATTATTTCTGCAGTGCTGATGCAGCCTATTATGAAGTCCTGCCTCCTGCTTCCCCCATTTTTAACCCTCTCAATCAGTGGTTCCCAAACTTTGGTCTTCCAGGTGTTTTGGACTTCAGCTCCCAGAATTCCTGACTGTTGGGCAAGCTGACTGGGGCTTCATGTTGCTGAAGTCTTGGAGGACCAAACTTTGGAAGCCACTGCTCTAGATGACAATGTGGGAAAGTGTGGCCCTTCAAATGGTGTTAGACTGGACTTCCATCAGCCCTTGGCTATCCTAGACAAAGGTGTTGGATGATGGAAATTGCAGTCCAGGAAAATCAGTTGAGTCACAAGTTACCCCATGCTTCTCACTCCAATTTCCTGTCACATCCAGGAATCACACTCCTTAAACATACCCAATATGTTGAAAAGGAGGCAAGGAGGGAGGGAAATAAGTGCAGCTGTACAAGCTGTTTCTTAGCATGATGTTGCTGCCTCTGTTGAGATGGCAGCAATGTAGTGGCTACAGTGCCAACTGGGCAGAAAACATGTCCTGGGTTCCAAGCCAAGAGCAAGGACCTACTGCTAGGCCCTACAAAGACTTGGACAAGTTCCTTGTGGACTGCAACTCCCTGAATCCCCCCCCCCAGCCAGTAGTTGAGGAATTCGGGGGGGGGCCGGCCAAAAAAACCCCCCCCCCCCAAAAAAAAAACTGTGGCCCACACAATCTCTTCCTTGTGGATAACCCAACACCAAAGAAGGTGACTAATACCTAAAGATCTGCCCATTCTTTGGTGATATTGACCCCACTCCAGGAAAAAAAAACCAGCTTCCCCCTCAAATTTATCTCATCATGACTTACCCTCTCCAAAGGCAGAGGCAGGCAGCAAAGAGGCAAGTGTTCACTTGGGAGTTCCTGGAAGCCATGCTGAGCATTAAAGCCTGGGGGCTTTCTAGTATGGCTGCTGGGGGACAGCCCTCTCCTCTTCATGTCCCTGCCAGGGAGGCATTGAAGGATCTGGGGGAGGAAAATTAAAATAAAATGTGAATAACTGAGGCAGAGTGGGCTGGGATGGGGGTCCAGTGGACAAGTGGTTTCCTCCTCCTTCTCTTCCATGGTGCTGAAGGAACTGGAGAGGGCAATAAGGTTGCCAGGTTGAAAATTGGACAAGGCACCTGTCCCTTGCAGTGATTCTCCAACTTTGGTCCTCCAAGAGTTTTGGATTTCATTTCCCAGAAGGCACAGCCACCTTGGCCGACGGTCAGGAATTGTGGGAGCTGAAGTCCAAAAACCTGGAGGACCAGCATTTGGGAATCACTGCTTTAATGGTTGTGTAGAAGAGGGAATTTCCGCAATGGTTGTGTAGAAGAGGCAACATTAAGAAGCAATGCCTGCTGACATACCCTCTTCTGTTGGATATCTTCAAACCATTCCTGACTTATGGCCATTCTAAGGTGAACCTCTCCAGGGATTTCCTTGGCAAGATTTGTCCAGAGCAGGTTTGCCTTTGTGGAGACTGAGAGAGTATGACTTGTTCAGGGTCACCCAGTGGGTCTCCACGGCTGAGCGGTCCTCCGAGGGTCCTCCTAGTCCAACACTCAAAACCATGATCCCACACTGGTTCTGCACAGCCACAAAAGGCACGAGAGCCCTCTCCAGTTTTGACTCTGGCAATCTTGGGTGAAATCTTTTCTGGAAACTGCTTTCGAGAGGCAACTCAAAAGGCCACTCTAGTCTGACATACAAAGAAAGAAAGAAAGAAAGAAAGAAAGGGCCTTTGATGAAATGTATCCTGTTTACTGTGCATTGACTGTTGGACTCTATGGTCCAAAACACACTGTGGAAATTATCCAGTTTGAGACTGCTTTAACTGCCCAGGCTCAATGCTAGGGATTCCGGGAACGGCAGTTTTGTGAGACATTTGGCCTTCTCTCTCAGAGAGAGAGCTCTAATGCCACAATGAACTACAGTCCCCAGGACTCCCTAGCACTGAGCCAGGGCAGTTAAAGCGGTTTCAAACTGGATTATTTCTGCAGTGTGTCTTTCAGGACCCATAAGCTTTTAGAGAGCAGAGTTCAATTTCCAGCTTGGCCATGAAACCCACTTGGGCAAGTCACACTCTCTCAGCTTCTGGGGAAGGCAATGGCAAGCCTCCTCTGAACCAATCTGGCCAAGAAAGGCCCATGATAGGGTTGTCATAAACTGGAAAGGACAACAGCAGCAGCAGCAGCAGCAACAACAACAACAACAATCCCCTTTAGCCACTCTGGGATTCCACCCATCTTGAGTCAAAGGTTGTTGCCTAATTCTTCAGGGTCTGTCTGATCATGCCCTCATTCCTTCTGTCAGAGATGCCCTCCCTCCTTTCCTTTGCCTTAAACCTTATCTTGTGAGCTGCCTTGGGTCCCTTTGGAGGGGGAGATAATAAATAGATTTATTTATTTACTTATTTATTTCATTTCATAAAAACGAAATGAAATAACTCCATTTCTTCTTCCCCCTCCACTTCCACAGACTCCAGCTGGACATCAAGTGGGCTGGGAAGAGGCGAAGAGAGAAGTAGAAGCCACAGGTTTAGTGGTCCGATGTTCTGGACTGCAGCTCCCACTATTCCTGGCTCTTGGCTCTGCTGGCTGGGGCTTCTGGGAGTTGAAGTCCAAAACACTTGGCGGACAAATGGTTGGAAATTACTGGACAGACAGACACAGAGACCACTCCAGAGCTCCAGCTTTCCTCAATCCTTTTGCCAAGGGCTGGAAATATCACGGTTTGAAACACTCACCGCTGCCAGCCTGGTACCTCCTGGGCAACGAAGCAGAGTGGCCACTGGGCAAAATCCTTGCCCATAGAAAGCAACCCCGCATCCCAAGGGGACAGGGGAGCCTCCTCCATCCCAGCCAGGCAGCACTGGGAAGGGATACCTTTTGGAAATCCGCCTTGTCAGTCCGCCCAGGCTGCATCCACACTGCCATGCCTCCGTCTTGGGATTTGTAGTTTGCTGTGGCACCAGAAGTCTTCGACAGAGAAGGCTAAATATCTCTCAAAGCGGCAAACCCCAGCATGGAGCCTTGGCACTTAAAGCGGGGTCAAACTGCGTTCCTTCCGCAGCGCAGAGGCAGCCTGACAGAAGAGTTTGAACTCCCAGGCCTCTGCAGTGTCCGTGGGCCAGTCACACTCTCTCAGCCTCAGGGGAAACAAATCTGGCCAAGGAGACCCCAGCACAGGCTGGCCTTAGGGTCGCCCTAAGTGAGGAACGACTTGAAACAAGACTTGGAAACAAACGACAGACAGGCGAGACGATCCCACCAGCCCCAAGGCTCCCCGGCTGCTTCCCTCCCTTCGCAAAATGGAGGACATCCCCGAATAAAACTGGCAGGACGTGACCGAAGATCAAGCTCAAACCACTCATCGGAAGAGAAACCCGCGCTCCTTGGTCCTGCGCGACATGGAGGACGCCGGGCAACAAATTGCAGGACCTGAGCAAAGCCAGGCTGGGGGACATCTCCACAGCACCTGGCCCAAGGCAAGCTCCAGGCACCCGCCCTGCTTGAGTCCGGCTCCAAGCCCTCCTGGGAGGCTGGCTCCTGGGCCAAAGGGCTGGGATGGAGGACAGCTCCGGGGGAAAGGAGGACCGTGGCCGGAGGGAAAGCCCCAGCTGGGAAGCTTACCTCGGAGAGAGAGGTCAGGAAGGAAGGGCGGCTGCTGCTGCTGCTGCTGCTGGGCATCCACCTGCCCTGCCTCCTCTTGCCTGCTTTCTGCCTGTCTCTTCGCAGCCTGGGCTGGGCCAGGGCTTCCCCTCCGGAGCCGGGAAGCAGCAGCTGTGCTCCAGGCCGGGTGCGGTCCCTGCCCCCCCCCCCCCCCCCCGCGCGGCCCCGGGCCCCCCCCCAGCAGCCCCCCGGCCCCCCAGGGCCCTCCCAGAGACAGAGATCCCCCTTGCTGCCCCATGAAATCCTGGGCTTTGTAGTTTAAAGGGGAAAGGGTCCCCAAGAATTCTACTCCAGAGAGCTTCTGGTCAAACTACACATCCCGCCCCATCCTCACAGGGAAAGAGGGGTCTTGGAGCACCTTTGCCAAGCATGCCCTCCAGAGAGCTCTAGTGCTTCTGATCCAACTACACATCATTCCCCATTCCCACAGGGGTAGCCCCTTTGAGACTCACTGAAAGAAAGAAATTGGCAGCGTGAGCTTTCCTAGATTTCAGTCTACTTCCTCAGATGCATTTGTTTGGTGGAGAGTGGAGGCCAGGCACAGACACACACACACACACACACACACACACACACACACGCCCTTGGTATGGGAGGGTGTCAATTCCAATTTACAATCCTGTGGGGATGGAAATGCCCTGGGAAATCCAGTGGCACCCCAGTGCCAGAGTTGTGTCGCCTGGAGCCTTCTTAACCCGCCCTGCCCCATCGGGTTGTTGGGGGAATAAAGATGGAGAGGGCATACGGTTCTCTGTTTAGGATGCTCTCACTCAGGGGTTCCCAAACGCTGGTCCTCCAGATGTTTTGGACTCCAGCTCCCAGAAGACCCATACAGCTTGGCCAACTGTTAGGAGTACTGTACTAGGAGATGGCGTCCCAAACATCTGGCGGAACAACATTTGGGGATCACTGCGGAAAGTTTCATGTACTGAATTGATGAGTCCTTTTGCCACTCTATGGTTTTATGGCCTTATAGTCCCACTGGGTGGCTTTGGGCAAGTCACATTCTCTCAGCCTCAGAAGAAGGCAAAACCCCTCCCTCTGAAGAAATCTTGCCAAGAAAACCTGAGATGGGGTCGCCATGAGCCGGAAACGATTTGAAGACACACAACAACAACAACAACAACAACTACTACTACTACTACTACTACTACTACTACAGCAGCAGCAGCAACAACAGCATAAACTACCAAACACACTGCAGAAATAATGCAGTTTGAGACCGCTGTAACTGCCCTGGCTCCAGTACTAGGGAATCCTGGGAATTGTAGTTTATTGGGGAGAGAGAAGGCTCTATGTCTCCCAAAACGACAGTTCTCAGAATTCCTTAGCATTGAAGCAGGGCAGTTAATGCGGTCTCAAACTGGATTATTTAATCTGCGGTGTGTTTTGGACCTCTGCGACTTTTGTAAGGAGTTAAATTCTTGGTTAAGAACTTTCCCCGGGATCTTCAAGGAAGTAGCAAACCACCACCACCACCACCACCACCACCACCACCAATAATAATAATAATAATAATAATAATAAATTCTCACAATTAATTTTACAAGGCAGGATTGCTGTCCTAAGTAAGTATCGTTGACCTTCCCAACTAAACCTAGCCTGGGCGCCTCTGTGGTTACTTCTAGGGGCTCGTTTTGGAGCTGGGGATGCATCTGCATCCATACTGGAGAAATAACTCGGTTTGGCATCGCTTTAACTTGTCTGGCTCAAGGCTATGGAATGCTGGGAGTTGGAGTTTGTTGAGGGCCCGGAGCGGAGCGCAGCCACAGATGCCAGAGGAACGTCAGGAAGAAACTCTTCTGGAACATGGCCACAGAGCCCGAAAAACCCACAAAAAACTATGGATGCCGGCCATGAAAGCCTTCGACATCACAGATCCAGCCACAGGGGCAAAGAATTCATCCCAAATCCACCAAACAGGGACACCTTTATGGGACCAACCAAAATGAACCATATACATGTCGAAACCTTTCGAAGCTCCACTGGCTTCTTTGTCAGGCAAGGTGTTAAACCCCATACAAGGGGGGAAATTGAAGATATAGACTTGCATTTTGCTGTTTCTTTGTTCTCAGTTCAGAGGTATATTTCTTGCAGGCTGACCTGTTTTCCTTCTGGCCATGCGGCTACTAGGAGATTCTCAAGGTCCAGGGAATTTCACCTCCATTTGCAACACAAAAAGATGCTTCCTTTGCAATCCAGCATGTCTCCATCCCCTGGACTTCAGTTCCCATATGCCCCTCTCAGCTTAGGCAATAGTCAGGAACTCTGGGAGCTGAAGTCCAAGACATCTGGAAAGCAAAGTCTGGGGATTATGTCTGCAAGAGGAACCTCCCAAGTTCCTAGTCCATAAAATGATTCGGCCCTGCTGCTTGGGGGAGCCCAGCTCTAGTGCTCAAAGGCACCCAAAGGAAGGGACTTTCCAGGCTGGGCTGGACTGATCCCTAGGCTTGGAGGTGGTGGGCTTGGCTGGGCCCCTCTCTCCAAAGCCCCAGCCTGGAAGAAGGAGGGAGGAAGACTTGACAGCTGAGTTATCCCCCTCCCAGCCATCTCTCTGGGCTGGAGGGGAAGGAAGCTCATGGATGAGTCAGTGGGAGAAAGGGAGGCATGTTGCAAAGGAAGACCAACCCTGGCTTCTCAAGAAGAAAGTGAGCTACTACAGATGATTTTGGACTAGAATTCTGGATATTCTGTTCTGTTCAGCCAGGGCTCCTCTTCTGGCTCCTGGGCACGTGAAGAGGGCCATTCCTCCCCAAAGAATAACCATCATAATAAGCCAGTGCAGGCTGTTCCACCCATCTCTGACCAAAGACCCATGGCCAGGTTAGAAGCTGAAGGCAGCAGGGCTGAGGGAAAGCCAAAACAGTTGCTTTTCCTCTGGAAGAGACAGCTACTACAGAGGACTTTGGACTAGAATGCTTAAAGCTAGATTTTTTAAAATATGTTTTATTTATTTATTTATTTGGCCAGGGCTCCTGTTCTGGCTCATGGTCATGCGAAGAGTGCCATTTCTCCCCAAAGAATAACCATCATATCCCTTTCTGACAAGAGACCCATATAGCCAGGTTAGAAGTTGAAAGCAGCAGGGCTGGGAAAAGGGCCAAAACACAGTTGCTTTTGCTGTGGAAGAGACAGCTACTACAGATGATTTTGGACTAAATGCCTAGGGCTGGATTTTTAATTTAATTTAATTTAATTTGGCCAGGGCTCCTCTTCTGACTCATGAGCATGTGAAAAGTGCCATTCCTCCCCAAAGAATAACCATTATAGTAAGCCACGGCAAGCTGGATCTCATGTACCTTCCCTTTCTGACCAGAGACTCATTGCCAGGGTGACCAGATGTCCTAACTGCAAAGGAGGGCAAGGCAATGCAAAATGTAGGACATTCAAGTTTAGGACATTACAAATGAATGCTAAAGACACTCATATAAAGGTTAATTCAGGTTTCCTGGCCATACTCAAAATGGAGAATATTTTGGAATTCCTGCTGGACAGAATATTGAAATGTAGGATATGTCCTCGAAAAGGAGGACATCTGGTCATCCTGCCCATAGCCCAAGATGTGCCAATGGCCACTGACTGAGTAGATATAGAAGGGCTGGCTGGGTGAATAGTAAGGTGGGAGCAGCTGGCTGGCTGGCTGGCTGGCTGGGGCAAGGTGGGAGCAACTAGATTGGGGCTGAAACTCTGTGGGGAGGGGGCCTCCAATTTGCAGACTGTGTTGGAACCATTCCCCCATTCATTGTATTTCAACAGGAGAAGTTCCCTTCTCCCATTGTGGATATATCTGGCAGGATCAATTCTGTTTGAGATAGGAGGGAGTTAAAGCCCTCCTCCCCTCACATCTGGAATCCTGATCACCTTGCCTTCCTGGAGCTGTCAAAGAAGAATCAACCACAAAGGGCCTGCTAATTTGGCCCTTTTGTTGTGTGCCTTCAAGTCCTTTCAAGACTTAGAGACCCTATCATGGGGTTTTCTATATGGCCTTTAAAGGGGATTAGTGAAATGGATGGAATACAGCCATGGGGTCTGAGACCAACTCAAGATGGTTAGCAACAACAACAAAAAGAGCTAAAGAGCTGTTAAACTGGATAGAACAAAGGAGGGCAACCAAGATGATGAAAGGTCTGGAAATCTCTGGAGAGGGATTCAAGGAGATGGGTATGTTTAGCCTGGAGAAGAGAAGGTTGAGAGGTGACATGATACTCATCTTTCACTATTTGAAGGAATGCCATGTAGAAGATGGATCAAACTTGTTGCTCCAGAGACTAGAAAATGAACTGATTATTTCAAGTTACAAGAAACGAGATTCCACCAAACATTAGGAAGAGCCTCTTAACAGTATGAACTGTTCAATTGTGGAACAAGCTGCCTTAGAGGGTGGTAGGCTCTCTTTCTTTGGAGGTCTTTAAACAGATTGGATGGACATCCTTCAGAAGTGCTTTACCTTTGTATTTTTAGATGGCAGTGGAATGGTCCTGATGGCCTTTGCAGTCCCTTCTAATACTGTGATTCTATGATTCTATGATGTTTATCACACTATGCTCTTAAAGAGGTACTATTCCAGTGTGAGACTCCTCTAGCAGCCTCCTGTTGCATGCTGGGATTGGCAGTTTTAAGGAGCTGAACTTCTCTGCTGAGAATCTAAATACCCAAAACTGCCAATCCCAGCATGCAACAGGAGGCAGCTAGAGGAGTCACACTGGAATAGTACCTCTTTAAGAGCTCGTCTGATATGTCTTTAAGATTATGTGTGAAACATTCCTGTTGAGAGCAAATATGGAGGCCCCTGAATTCCCCTGACCACAGAGAGAACTGTTCCCTTCATGGCTAGTGAGCTTGGCTAGTATTCCAGTACTGGAAACAGGGTTCTGGGTAAGACTGACTTTTATTTTGTCTGACCCACAGGTCTGTTTTGATGGCTGTTTTTACAGGGGAATCTGAGAGCTATAGTTCAAAAAAGTAACTTTTTCAGGCTCTGTGCTGCAGTACATTTGCTAACTCTGTAAGGTGGCTGCCAGACTCTTTGCTACCTCAGACCAACTTTGGAATTTGTGATCAGGTTGTAGATGGAAGAAATCCATAAAGTGTTCGGTATCCCAGTAGGATAACAGGTCATTGGTGCTGAATTCCCCCAAGAGGTCCAGGAGAATGAACAAGGTTGTACTCCACTTATCTGTTCCCCAATGTAAGGCCTGAGCCCTACTGGAAGCTGAAGTAGACCCACTGAATCAATAAGCTGGCTAGTAAATCAACACTTTTTATAAATGTAATTGGTTCAGTCTTGCTGGGACTAACAATCAGGTTTAGGTCATAGTAACCAAGTCTGCTTCCTTCACAAAACCAAACTGGAAACCAGATTGGTTCAGATTCAAGTAAGTGGTGTCATCCAAAACCACTTGGCATTTTTCTATTGCTACACTCAAGATGGTTTGCTGTTGTTACTTGCTCTCAAGCTAGGCTTTGGCTAAAGGTCACCCTATGAACGAGAGACCTATAAAAGATACATTTGGCCCTCCATATCAGTGGGGATTCAGTACTGGACCCTGCCCTCCACAGATATCAAAAAGCATGGGATCTCAAGTCCAATTACCCATAAATAGACATCAACGTGCACATGGCTGCATTGGCATGGCTTCTTGCACACATCACCATTGACACTCATTGTCAATGATAGCTCGACAATACAGAGACCCAATTGTATAGTTATTAAAGGCCCTACTCTAGTTCAAAGGAAGGCAACCAAAATGGTAAAAGGTCTGGAAACTATGCACTATGAGGAGTGGCTTAGGGAGCTGGGTATGTTTAGCTTGGAGAGTTATGGGGTAATATGATAGCCATGTTTAAATATTTGAAGAGATGACATACTGAGGATGGAGCAAACTGCAGGAAAAGAGATTCCACCTAAACATTAGGAAGAACTTCCTGACAGTAGAATATGCTGCCTCAGAGAGCGGTGGAATCTCCATCTTTGAAGGGTTCTAAACGGAGGCTGGGTGTCCTTCTGTCAGGAGTGCTTTGATGGTGTATTCCTACATGGCAGGGGCCTTGGGGTCTCTTCTAACTCTGTGCCTCTGTGATTCTGCAGACTCTGAACTGTGGCTTCCTTAACTGAATTAATCCATCTGTAAAGTGGTATCTTTTCCTGCTGCTTTCCATTTTACCAAGCACTGATATTTTGCCAGTGAATCATGTCGTTGTCTTATGATATCTCCAAAATACAAAAGGTAATTACCCCAAATCAAGGGATCCAGATATCCCCCATAAGGGGGACCACAGTGGTTGGAATCAGACCCTAAGGGATTGCTCCTGCAGAAAGTCATGTGCATTGGTAACAGTGAGGTATCAAGGAAGGGATGCATCTGATATCCCAGATCTTCCAGAAAGAAGGCTTTTGCTTGGAATTCCGGGCAGAGATCAGGACTTTGGCAGACCACTGCATGAAACTGAGAGAAACTGTAAGAGTCACAAGACTGGACACCACCTGGATCCGTCAGCCTCTGTTGTCATGAGTCCACCATGGCTAAGAGTGGTCAATAGGTCAAACTTGGTTAGCTGAAGACCCATTTATAATAGCAGGCTATTTCTACATTCTTCACCTTAGGAGTTCATTGTCATCTAAACCAATATAGTGGTGGTTCCCAAAAGTGGGTTGCCAAATGTTCTTGGAGCTCATCTCTCAGAAGGTGAAGCCAGTATGGCCAGTGGCTAGGGATTATGGAAACTGCAGTTCAAAAACATTTGAAAGACTAAAGACTGGGAACCATTACAGTGTAAAACCCCCAAGTCCACTGTATGGCTTACAACATCCACATCAATTAGATATTAACTGAAGCAGGTCCATGATGGCCATAGCAACTATGAAGTCTCAAGCTGGCCAAGACAAAGTGGCCCCAACATATATCTGGAAATTTCCCAAGCCCACAAGGCTTGGAGGCCTCGACAGTAGGTCCACACCTGTCACCTCAGGCCATACAATCCATCCCTCCTCATGTCACTCTGCTCTTATCAGACTCCTTACACAGAAGGAGGGAATAGATCGAAATGTTGGGATTCTGGGTTGTTAGTGTTTCAGAGTATTTCAGTGTACTGTATGCAGGAAATGAATGTATTAAATACAGGTCCATAATTAATCTTGTTACAATTAGATAATTTACTAAGGGTGGTGGAGGTTTTTTTGTGTAGAAAGCTTTTAAAAATACCATAGACCAGGGGTAGGCAACCTATGGCCCGCGGGCCGGATGCGGCCCGGCGAGGCCTTGGGACCGGCCCCAGCCTGGTCCTGCCGCCGATTGCCACCTGGGCCTTTGGCCTCTCGCACGAGGGGGCAAGGGGGGCAATTGTCTATAGAAGCCTCAGAAACATGCATTTATATTAACATTTTTGAAAAAATCAGCAAATTTTTTCACATGTCCTGCATTTGAAAATTTTGTCCTACATTCCTTCCGGGTTATTTATTTATTTAATTCTTTTTTTTTTTAAATTAATTATTTATTTTTTGGCTTTGGCCCCCCAGTTGTCTGAGGGACAGCAACCCGGCCCCCAGCTCAAAAAAGGTTGCCTACCCTTGCCATAGACTAAAGTGGAAATTGCTACCACATCTTGCCTGCTACTTTGAATGGGTGGACTGGTTCTGCAAGTGACTGATGGTGGTTGTCCTTATTTAGCCAGACTCTAAAGACAACCAAGCAGGAACTGGTCAACGTGGGAGCCCATGTTGTATGGTGGTTTGAGTGTTGGACTAGGGCTGCATCTATACTGGGGAATCAATGTAGTTTGACACCACTTTAACTGCCATGGCTCAATACTATGGAATTTTGGGATGTGTAGTTTTGTGGAGTATTTAGCCTTCTCTGTCACAACAGAGCCATAACAAACTAGACATCCCAGGATTCCATAGAATGGAGTCATGGCAGTTAAAGCAGTATCAGTCTGCACTAATTCTGCAGAGTGGCAGCAGTACTCAAGACTAGGAGTGAAATCTCCTTTCAGCCATAGAAACCGTTTTGGTGAATTTTTCGGGCTACGTGGCCATGTTCTATAAGAGCATGACCACATGAAATCCTTTGATTTCCCATTTGGTGAACTTTGGCAAGTCATGCTCTTTCAGGCTTAAAAGAGGGCAATGGGAAATCTCCTCTGAATAAGTCTTGTCAAGAAAATCCTAATAAAAGAATCCACTTCAAGACCTGTAACAACAACAATGCCTACCAGTAATCTGAAATACAAATCCTATTGTTTTCCAGAAAATATCTTTTCCCCCATATATGTGCTTATCAGATGTTTCAAAGGGGAAATGTTTTGCCCTTCTGAGCCCAAATTCCTCTGCAGAAACCCATCTATACAAAAGAATGCCAACTCTGCATAAACAGATGCTATTTTGGCTTTTGGCGTACCTTGGTCAGGATCTCTATGGAGGAAGGCATGGCATTGCACAGACAACTTTCCTTTTAAATCCCTAAAGTTCTCCAGTCATAAGGATGATTTTAATGTGTCCTATGCTTTAACTTTAAAGTTTTAACTTAAAATGCTTTTATGTATTTTAACCAATGTTTTACCCTGCCTCGAGTCTCGGGGAGAGGCAGGTAAGTAATAATAATAATAATAATAATAATAATAATGTAGAGAGATCTTGTAGCACTTTTGAGACTAACTGAAAGTATGAAATTGGCAGCACAAACTTTTGTAGACTTAAGTCTACTTCTTCAGATGCATTTGGTGAAGAGATTATTATTATTATTATTATTATTATTATTATTATTATTATTATTATTATTTTGCACTCTGTCCCTTATGAGAACATTTCACAGAAGGAAGTTGGACTACTGGCAGATGACGTCAGTCCAAGACAGGTCCTTAAAATGGATTCACTCCATTATACAGTGAGGTAAGTTGTTAGACATGTGTTTTGCCTATTTATAACACTCAGGGCATAATTGCAGAGATATTTGTGTTTGGGCTAAGCTGTTTACAGGACTTCTGTCTGGCTTCTAATTGCACAATGGCAACCTTGCAATGATGAAAAGAGTGGCGAGAGACAGAGAGGAACCCTCTGGCAGGTAGTCATGGTTTTAGGTCATCAGACCACCCCCACTTTCACTTCTCTCTTTAAATACACTCACATTGTGTAGCCTCCTCCCATCTCTGGCTACATCACTCCTTTCAAGAGACAGATCCATCTAGGATTCCATGGTAAACTGAAAGGCCTCCAAGCATATACAGAGTGTCTGCCCTCAGCAATGAGCAGTTGCAACCTGTTCTTACAGTAAATCAAGTAAATCAAGGAGCAAGGTTTCCTTCTCTGGGCTTCTTCCCAGCTTCTGTCCCCTTTTAAAATAAATTAAGCATGGCTGACATAAATTTTGGCAGGATTTTAACAACGAAGATGCATATTCTTGGTTTAAACCAAATGTTTGGCCTTCCAGATTTTTTCTTTTTAACCTTCAACCTTCATGATTCTTCCTCATTAGTTATGCTGGCTGGAGCTGATGGAAGTTGTAGTTCAGCATCATCTGGAGAGGCTTACATTCCTCCCTAGCATAAATGTTACAGCTTAGCTGGGTTCTAGCCAGCATAGTAAATGGTAAGGGATCATGGGAGGTGCAATCCACCCAGTACCTGGAAAGTGACAGTTGCCCACTCCTGGCTTAAAGTGTTGGTCCCGTAATTGCTTATTTCTGCTTCATCCAGGCATATCTCCGATAACAGAACACTAATGATTCTTGAAAGAGCCAATGTGGTGTGGCAGTGTGAGCATTGGACTAAGACTCTGGAGACCAGGTTTCAAATCCCTGACCAGCCACGGAAACCTGTTGAGTAGCCTTGGGCAAGTCCCACACTCTCAGCCTCAGAGGGAGGCAAAGGCAAACCCCTGTGAATAAATCTTGCCAAGAAAACCCTGTAATAGGTCTTAGGGTCACCATAAGTCGGAAACAACTTGAAGGCACACACAGCAATCTCTTAGATGGACACTTATGTAGTGCCATGTAATAATACATAGCCTCCCCTCAGGTAAAAGAATCTTGGGCCTGCAGCTCTCAGAGCAAGGCTCCTGTGTAAGGCTAGTTGGGCAGGGTGATCAGACGTCTTCCTTTTCCCAGACATGTCCTACATTTCAACCTTCTGTGCAGGAAGAATTTCAAAATGTCCTCCATTTTGAGCATGACTAAGAAGAATGAATTTACATTTATATGAGTGTTTTTAGCTTTTATTTGGTAATGCCTTACATTTTTCTTGAATGTCCTACATTTTACGGTGCCTTGTCCTCCTTTGTGGTTAAGACATCTGGACTTAGGAACTGGGACAGTGCTGTTGGTGGCATAAGAAGACACCTGTCGGTCAGGAGAAGATCTGTTGACTTAGGACAGGACAAAAGCACTTGTTTGTTGCTCCAAAATGAACTTCAATTGTAAGACTGGCCCTACGATCAGACACAGTTTGGTGGCAGTTTGTTTTCTGTATGGCACTACTCCTTTCCTCTCATATTCTGCAGTATTTAACCATAAATAACTCAAAGAGAGTCGTGTGGTGTAGTGGTTTGAGTGTTGGATTACGACTCTGGATCTCAGAGTTTGATTCCCTGCTTCACCATGGAAACCAACTGGGTGATCCTGAGTGAGTCACACACTTTCAGCCCCAGAAAACTGTGTGATACGTTCACTTTAGGGTCACCATAAGTTGGAAATGACTTGAAAGCACAGAACAACAAAACACAAAATAAATAGATTATTTTCTGCTTTACGCCTGTCACCATATCTTTCTCTTTCCTCAGTTGTAGCTACATTACAGATAAAGCATGGTATAGTCGTTTGAGTTATGAGTTAGACTATGATTCTAGGGACCAGGATTCAAATCTTCACTTGGCCATGGAAATCCACTTGGTGACCTTAGGCAATTCATACTCTTTTAGTCTCAGAGGAAAGCAAAGGCAAACCACCTCAGAACAAATCTTGCCAAGAAACCCAAACCTCATAGATTGCCATAAATCAGAAACAATATGAAGGCACACCACAACAATCTGGATTATAATGTCTATGGAGCAGGGCTCTCCCATGTATATAGATGGTAAGAGTTCTGTAGCACCTTTGAGACTAACTAAAGAAAGTAGTTTGCAGCATGACTGTTCGTAAACTTAAGTCTACTTCCTTAGATGCATTTGACCAAGTGCATCTGAGGAAGTAGACTTAAGTCTACAAAAGCTCATGCTGTCATCTACTTTCCTTAGGGCCCGTACAGACAGACCAAAATAAAGCTGCTTTGGGTCACTTTGGAGGTATGCTGTAATGACACATGCATCATATGAGGCTTGAAGCTGTGCCAAACCTGTGCCAAACTGTGGCTTTGGCATGGCTTCTGGCCTCTTAGGACACATGCATCATTTAAACAGCATACTTTCAAAGTGACCAGAAGCAGCTTTATTTTGGCCTGTCTGTACGGGCTCATTGTTAGTCTCAAAAGTGCTACAAGATTTCTCTACATACTGAGTCTACAGACTATATATAACACATCTATATCTTTGAATTCTTCATACATAGATGGGTTGATCATAGCAAGAAGAGCAGCCATCACTTCTAAGCAGGGACAGCTCTGTTGTTGTTATGTACCTTCAAGTCACTTCCAATTTATGGCAACCCTAAGATGTCATGGCATTTTCTGGGGCTAAGAGTATGGCACCCAGTGAGTTTCCATGGTTCAGTGGGAATCGAGTTTAGATCTCCAATGTCACAGTCCAATACTCAAACCAGGACACCATGCTGGTAAGCAGAAATGGTAGGAACCGCCCTATGACTGGCAAAGAGAGGCAGTCTCTTTAGGCAGTAGATTCTGAGTAACACTAGCAATGTATGAAAGGCAAAAGATGGTTGCCACACCACCTCTAAGCTAGCCAGTTGCCTTCTAGTGTGGTAGAAGAGGGGGCTGAAGAAAGATTCCATTGCCAGTCTAAATGACTTCTCTACATGGATGGGGAGTGGCCACCATCTTGCTCTTCACCTCAGGCAGTAAAATGCTTTGGGGTGGCCCTGGACAAAGGGGATGGTTGGACAGGCATGAAGCAGAAACTGCCCATGCATATCTTCTAATGCTCTCCATGAACCAAGTAGGCACAATGAAAGGGCCCGCTGCGTCTGTGCAGAGATGCACAGGAACTGCCTGGGGCATTTTGCTGTATACATCAGCCCCATTTGTCACCCTTTCCATCATTATGTTGCCCCTTCAGACATCCTCTCCCAAGCCAGGCAGCAGCCTTACCTTGCATCTCATGAGGTCTCCCTCTGGAGAAATGATTACTGGTGCTCTCTACTATAGAAACATCCATGCAGGTGTGCCATGTTCAGACACTCTTCCAGAGGATGGCTGGGGAAAAGCACCCTGCTCCGACTCTCCCAGATTCCATGTGGCTCAGCAGCTGGAGCAGATGTGCTGAAACATGCTGCAGTAGAATTCCCCTCAGGAGGAGTTAATGTTTAATCGCCTTGGAAAGAGACAGGCTCTGCAGAGGGTGCAGCTGCTAGGTTGGTGGTTGTGGGGAGGAGGAGGAGGAGGAGGAGGAAGATCTTCATATTTTAGGAGGTACAAAAGGCTATCCCCCGGTACCAAATTCATATATTTACTACCCCAGGCTGTAGGAGGGGTCCCTGGGTGTGGGAATTCCTAGCTGCTGGAGGGGGGCTCACTTATAGCATTAGCAGGATTGGAGCTATGAAGTGGCTTTTAAAAAAACTTTTATCATATTTCAGCTCTGAACACATCAACATTGTACGCAGATCTTTTGGGCAGTTTGAGGAGGGGGAAGACCCATGTAAGCCTCTAATATCTAGCTATCTCAATAAGAAAGATGGAAGAATAATTTGACAGATAGATGAGCCTTTTCATTTTAATTATGCCCTTGTGCAGAAAAACCCTTGAGAATGGATTTGATACAGGGAAGAAATGAAAAGGTCTCTTGGCAAGTTTCTTCAGGGGGGGTTGCCATGGCTGTCCTCTGAGGCTGAGAGAGTGTGACTTGCACAGGGTCATTCAGTGGGTTTTCCCCCAACCCATTAGGCAGCATGCAAACCACTCTGGTCCCTGTTACTTTGACAAAGGGAGGTGCTTCATAGCATCTTCTTTGGCTCTGAAAAAGCTACCTCCAGTCCCACCTTGGCTTGGGTGGGGGATCAAAAAACACCAAATGGGAATAATAGGAAACTGCTTGGGTTGTTCCGGATGGGCTTGGCTTGTTTAGGAAAGATCAGCAGGGAGGGAACAGTGGGGAAGAGGTGTGCTTGTTTTCAATACAATGTGCAATGATCTGGCCAGCTGTGCCCCTGGGAGAGGACGGGCCATAATAAAGCAATGCAATGGAAAAGCCAAAAAAACCAGATCTAGTGTGGCCAGGTTTTCAAAACACCCATTAAGGGCCTGGGAACATTCTCATGACATGCTGGGTTGAATCTCAGGGAGGAGCGATTCACAAGTTGGTGCTGTACCTAAATACTAAACCATAGAGCCCTAGAGTTGGGAGAGACCACAAGGGTCATCCAAACCAACCCCCTTCTGCCATGCAGGAAGACACTGTCCCAAGAAAGTGTTGTTGTCTGTTCACTTAGCCATATATTTCTCTGCAAAACAAACAGTGTCCATATCCATAAATGGCAGGAGGCATCCATTTTTGTCTTTTATGAACTGCACTGGTTGTTGCTGGGTGCCTTCAAGTCGTTTGAGACATAGGGCTACTCTGAAGTGAACCTATCCTGGGGCTTTCTTGGCAAGATTTGTTCAGAGGAGGTTTGCCATCGCCTTCCCCTGAGACTGAGAGCCTGTGGCTTGCCCAAGGGTCAGCCAGTGGGCTTTATGGCTGAGCGGGGACTTGAACCCGGGTCCTCAGAGTCTCAGTCTCCTCCACCTTCTCCTTCCTTCCTCCTCCTCCTCCTCCTCTTTTTTCTTCTTCTCTTCTTCCTTCCTTTTCTCCCTCCCTCCCTCCCTCTTCTTCTTCTTCTTCTTTTCTTTTGCATTGAGAATGGATTTCCTTTCTATAAAGACTATCGTCTGGAACGGGAACATTGCAATGAACACTTGCCAAGCCTACTTTTTTTAACCTGAAAAGGGTCACCGCGGAGAGGGGAGGATGAAAGAGGAAACGATGGGGGAAAACCCAAAGGAAAGCCCTTCACTTTTTTGTTTTGCCTTCTGCAGCCAGTCCACGGAGCCCCCGAAGTCCAGGGAATCCCTCGAGGGGTCCGGGGACTTCTTCTTGGTATTGTGTGCTTTCGAAGTCGTCTCCGACTTACGGCGGCCATGGCAAGATTCCTTCAGAGGGGGTTTGCCATGGCCATCCTCTGAAGCTGAGAGAGTGTGACTTGCCCAAGCTCACCTAGTGGGTTTCTATGACTGAGCGAAGATTCAGAGTCAAAACCACTCTGGCTCTCAACAAGATTTTGAAAAAAGGTCCCTTTCCCTGCCTCTCCTCCGCCTCTTCGCCCCAGAGGCTTCTCCAGGGCAAGCGGCGTTGTTTTTTCCATTGAAAGGGGAAAGAGAGGGCTAATTGTAACACGGCTGTGGGTGCAAATCCTGCTGCCCCTCCGAGGGACGGTCTGCGTGGCGCCCGGACAGCCGAGCCTGCATCAGCCCCTGCTGGCCGGCCCTGGAACTGCACCTGGTCCCTCGCTCCCTGACACTCTGCTGCTGGCAGAAAGGAGCCAGGAGCATCCCCAGGAAAAGGGCTGGATGGATCCCTTGCAGGGGGACCAGGACCACACAGAAACACTTATAGAAAGGCAAAGCCATCAGCCATGCATAAAATGCACAAAAATGGAGGACATTTGGGGATTCCTCCTGGACAGAAATTTAGGACAGGTCTTGGCAAAAGACGATGTGTCTGGTCACCCTGATCCCTTGCCCCTTCCCCTAAAGGCACCAGATCCCCTCTGATCTTGAAAGCCAAGCAGGGTCAGCCCTGGTTAGTACTTGGGTGGGAGACCACCAAGAACATACCAGGTGCTTTAGGCTGCACTAAAGAGGAAGGAACTCCCCCCCCCCAAAAAAACCAACTACCTTTGAGACTTTGGGTGTGTCAACACTGTAAAAAGATGCATCTTGACACTACTTTAACTGTCATCCTACAATATCAGGGGATTTATTGACTCATAGAGTTGGAAGGGATCAGCAAGGGCCATCCGGTCCAACCCCATTCTGCCATGCAGGAAGACATGGTCAAAGCACTCCTGACAGATGGCCATCCAGCCTCTGTTTAAAAGCCTTCCAAGAAGGAGCGCTTTCCACTGTCAAACAGTTCTGACTGTCAGGAAGTTCTTCCTAATGTTGAGGTGGGATCTCTTGTCCTGTAGTTTTGTGATGCACCACTGCTCTTTGGCAGAGAAAGCTAAAGACCTTGTAAATCTACAGATCCCAGGACGCCATAAGATGGAGCTACAGCACTTAAAGTAGTGTCAAACTGCATTATTTCTACAGTGTAGATGCACCCTTCTTTGCCTATGAAATTAGTGGGGTCCCCAGAAGTCAACAGGTGGCTTCTGGTCCCAGGCATTTCTTCCAAATTGCCCCAGGTGGGTTATCACAGTTTCTGGTTGGGGGTGTCTAACCACCAAGAGGTTGGTTTTAATCTGGAAACAGGAGGAGGGCTGTTGGTTTCTTCAAAATGGATCTGAGGTTGGTAACCCCAAAGTGAAACAGACAGGAATATAGGGACCTATTCACACTGTAAAGTTATAGTGCTATGATTCCACTTTAACTGCTCTGGGGGCCATAACAAACTACAATTCCCAGAATTGAGCCAGGGCAGTTAAAGCCATGTCAAACCCAATTACTTCTGCAGTGTAGATGAGTCCATGACAGGATAAGTGCAATCAAAAGATGGGAAGGGGATCCAAAAAGTATGTGATAGTATTATTTATTAGACCAACCCCAGGACATAGAGTTTATCACACTGGGGCTAATTTTGGCATTAAAGAGAGATTACAGCACATTTAAAGCATCCTGCAAATAAAGTGAAAATGGCAAGTAATTGCACAAATGATTATCACATGCAATTGCGCAAATAAAGTGATATCGGAAATGCATTATCGCTGAAATGCCAAAAGTAAAAAAGATGGGCATTAATGCATCTTTGTGACCACTTTAATGGTGTTAATGCGTCTTTGTGACCACTTTGTTAATGTGTCTTTGTGACCACTGTAATGGCGGGTTTTGTGCAACGTTGTGTGAAATCGTTTCACATAATTATGCATTTTTTCCAGAATATTCACCGGATAAACTCCCGGTCTCCTTCATGTGATAAACTCCATAGTCTGAGAAGGGGATCTTCTTATTTTAGCCTTCAAGAACAGCTGAGGGGAGGGCATGGCATCACACTAAAGTAAAGGCTCTCTGGTGTTTAGGCACTTCACGTCTTGCTAAATATGCCATAGGTGATGCCTTATATCTGTTGAAGTCACCAACAATGAACTAAGAGCTGTCCCTAGTTAGTACAAAGCTCACAGACTCCATTGTAGGTAGAGAGCCAAAGAGTCCCAGCGCATGGCCTTCATACTGACAAGGCTGCAGGTCTTTTATGTGTATGGCTGAATGGAGAGTCCAAGGAAGGAAGTCTCAGTCCCATTGTCCTTCATTTTTAAATGTCCTACTAGGCGGGTGGCAAAACAAGGGCATTGGTCCCTCAAATAAGATTTCATGCTAACCAGCCTGGCTGGGACATTCTGGGAGTTATAGTCCCAGAAAGTTGGTTTCCTAAGGAGTCCAACTTTCCCCAAGTTTCTGAAGTTACTCTGGCAATGAATAGGGAAGTGTGACTTGCAACTATGTCAATGCATGTATGGGCATATCATTCAATGACTGCAAAACATAAAAACCAAGGGACGGGGAAGGTGTGTGATGGATCCATTTGGAGCTGTAAGACCAGGAGTAGAGCCTCAGACACACTGTCTATTTCAGCAAGCTCTCCAAGAGTGAGTTCAGTCGTGGACATTTGCTTGGCAGCCAATGGGCACCATTTCCCCCCTTCTGCATGTGACCTCAAGAAGCCCAGCTCTTGCTCTGTCAAGAAGCATTGAATTGCATGCTCTTAAGGCAATGTGCTTGATTCGCACACTGGAAGTAATCGTACAACAGTCATGCAAGAGACACTAGCATTTCTGGACCAAACTGGACCATATACCTGGAAAGTGGAGCATGAGCAGATCTATATGGTTGGGATGGATGGATGGATGGATGGATGGATGGATGGATGGATGGATGGGTGGAAGGGATGTGGTGGGGGAAAGAGATGACTGGGTACTATATATACTGTAAGTGATAAATATGATTAGAGGAGGCCTGCTGTCAGTAGTGTTTCTTTTCTACCTTTGCAATGAGGCTGGGCTGCATCTGCATTGCAGAACTGATGCAGCTTGACACTGCTTTAACTGCTATGACTTGTTGCTATGGAAGTTTGGGATTTGTAGTTTTGTGAGCCATTTAGCCTTCTCTGTCAGAGAGCTCTGATGCCACAGCAAACGACAACGGACAAACTGGGTTAATTCACCAGTGCAGGACACTTTGATCAGAAAGAAATGAAAGGGCTTAGGGTTGTGGGGCCTGCCCTACTCCAAGCATCCTGGCAGGTGGGGAGAAATCTTGAAGGCTCCTTTTCTCTTCTCTTCTCTTTTGTTTATCTTGTGTGTCTGAAACCTTGTGTGTTTGGATGTGCTTCAAGTCGCCTCCTGCCTTCTGGTAACCCCATGAATTCCCTAGGCCTTTCTTCGGCAAAGAACGGTGGTGGTTTTGCCAGTCCCATGCCCTCAACCATTTCCTTCAGTACCTGGTGGGGGTAGTCATTGGCCGTCTCCCATCCAAGTACTAACTAGGCCTGACCCAGTTTAGCCCCAAGATCAGAAAGATCTGGCCTTTTCGGATGTCGGGCGGGATGATCTGAGGAGGACTTAGGCTGCATCTGCATGGGGCAAATAATCTGGTCTGGCCCCACTTTAACTGCCCTGGTTTAAGGCTATGGAATTCTGGGAGTTGGAGTTTGTTGTGGGCCCGGAGCGGAGCTCTGCTCCGCTCCGGGCCCACAACAAACTCCAACTCCCAGAATTCCATAGCCTTGAGCCAGACAAAGGGTTAAAGCGGTGCCAAAACGGGTTATTTCTCCAGCGTGGATGCATCCTCGGAGCACTTTGGAGACTGCAGAAATAGCCAGCGATGTCGAACCGGATGATTCTGCGGTGCGGATGCAGCCTGAAGGCAAGCAAGGAGTGGCAGCCGGAGCTTTTCGCGGCCGGCGCTGCCAGGTGCTGCCAGGTCTCCTTCTCTAAGGCTCCGGGCCCGGCTTGAGAGGCTGGGTCTTGGGCAGCTCCTCTTCTTGACAGCTCTTGGAAGCGCGCCGTCGGGTGGCAGAAGCCTTAATTCGCTCCATCTGCTCCTCTCTCTTCCTCCTTCCCTTTCTTTTTCTCCTTCTCTCTCTCTCTCTCCTTCTCTGCCAGATCGGGAGCCAGGGATGACGTCGGGCCCGCGGCAGCCAAGAAGCCTCCGGAGAGAAGGAGAGGAGGGACCCGCCGGCGGGGCACCGCAAAGCCCAGAGGGTGGCCGGCTCCTGGCATCCCCCCCATCGGGGGGGGGGGAGAGAGGAGGGAGGCACGGTCCGCGGGATCAAAGCGGATCCCTCCTGCAGTGCTTTGGGTGCCTCCAAAGAGAGAGGGGATCCCCGACGCCTTGGGGAGAGGAAGGACAAGCCCCAAGGGACACCCTCCCGGAGACCCAAGAGGGGACTGGGCAGCCTGGCCTTGCCTCTCGTCGGAAGGCTCTCGGGGGCGGCAGCCTGGGCTTCTTCCCTCCCGCTCCTCCTCCTCCTCCCCTGACCCCCTTCCTTCCTCCTCCTCCTCCTCCTCGGCTGCCTCTCTCTCTCTCTCTCTCTCTCTCTCTCCGCATGGCTCCCTCCGAGGCGGCCACCCTCCCGTCGGGCGGCGCTATAAGAAGAGGGGCCCGTCCCCGCCAGGCCAGAGCCGGCCCTTGACAAGACAGTCCCCGAGAGTAGCCCTCCAGGGGAAGCCCCGGGGCAGCCCAGGCCAAGGCAGACGCCACCATCACCCCGGGCTCCTCCAGCGGAGAAGGGAGGCTCCTCCAGCCCCGGAGGAGGAGGCGGCAAAGGCAAGCGGAGGAGAGCCATGAGCCCCGTGGCCCTGGTGCTGGTGGGCCTGAAGACCCTGGGCCTCCTGGCCCTCTCCTCCCTCCCCGGCGCCCTGGCCCTCAACAACAGCGGACGATGGTGGTAAGTCCGCCCCGACGGGAGCCCCGCAGGCTGCATCCGCACGGCTGGAAGAAGGCGGCTTGGCACCGCTTGGGCGAGGAGGAGGAGGAGGAGGGCATTCTGGGCATGGCGCTGCCCCAACAAAGCAGCATGCCCAGAATCCCCTCCTCCTCGCTTCGGCAGGCTTTGGGAAAGAGCAAGGAGGGCCGTCGGGGAACGCGGCGCCTCCCTCCCTCCCTTCGCTTGAGGTCTCGCTGCCGACTTCTGGAGAAAAGGCCAAGCTTTTGCTGGCCAGAGTCTTCTTCCCAGGGCTTTGCCATCCCAGCCCCTGAGGCCCAGAGAGTCCGACGGGCCCAGGCTTCACTCCACTTCCTCAGATGCTTTGGGATATAATGAATAAATAATAATAATAATAATAATAATAATGGAGAGAGAGAGAGAGAGAGAGAGAGCTTGTAGCCCCTTGGAGACTCACTGAAAGAAAGAAGTGGACAGCAGGAACTTTCCTAGACTTAATTCTACTTCCTCAGATGCATTTTATTATTAATATTTATTATTATTATTAACCTTTATTTATGAAGCGCTGTAAATTTACACAGCGCTGTACATGCAATCCTTTTAGTTAGACGGTTCCCTGCCCTCAGGCTTACAATCTAAAAAGACATAACACAGAAGGAGAAGGGAGTGGTGGAGGGAAAGGGTAAGAGGTCCAGCAGTTCCTCTCAACCTCCGAGGCCTGGACCAAGGCAGATGGACTGAAGGGAGGGCATGGCTTCAAAATGGAAGGTTAATCATTATCCAGGGAAAATACATACTCACAAGTAGGATAATGCATATACAGTACATAGCAATACAGGAAATGGATCGATAAACAGCCAACAACAGAACATCAGATAGTAAGCGACAATTATGCGATGCCTGGGAAGGCTTCTCTGAATAGGATGGTTTTCAACTCCGTTTTGAAGCTGGTTAATGAAGTGATGGCTCTTGCTTGTGGAGGAAGAAGGTTCCAGGAGTGAGGGATATAGTAGTAGTAGTAGTAGTAGTAATAATAATAATAATAATAATAATAATGTAGAGAGAGAGAGAGATTGCAGCCCCTTGGAGACCGACTGAAAGAGAGAAGTCGGCAGCAGGAGCCTTTCCTGACTCCCCTCTCCTTCCTCCGATGCCTGGCCCGGGAAGCCGGGATTCGAACTCTGTCCCCCGGAGTCCAGCGCTCAAACCACTTGGCCGCCTCTTTCCCGCAACACGGCTTGGGATCCGCTGGGGTTTGGATCCAGGGAACCCCGGCCACCCCCCGCGGATACCAGCATCCGTGGACGCTCAAGTCCCATTGACGCAGTGGTCTCCCTTATACAAGAGGGCAAAAACCCAGGTTTGCATTGGGAGGGGAACTGATCTTACTTTGGAGTGCTTTCAGGCCCTGGGTGGTTGCACCCGTGGATACAGAAGGCCGACAAGTATGAACGGATTGTCCACACTCATAAAGGACATGATGCACCCATTTCTGTCGGTATGAAAGGGGCCCATCCCAACAGGCAGGATTTCTTTTCTTTTCTTTCTGTCTGTCTGGTTTCCTTCCTTCCTTCTTTTCTTTCTTTCTTTTGCATTGTGTTCATCTACATAAAAAGAAAACCTTCCCAACTCTCAAACCCCTTCTAAGAAGAGACATCTTCCAGCCTTGGAAGGGACAACCTTTCCCACCCGACAAACAAGGGATAGTCTTTCTATCAAGGGATCCCTGAGGGCAACCCTCCCCCGAGGGCTACTACTAGCAGCTCCCTCACTGGAGGCAGCAGGGAAAGGCCCCTGGCATTGGATCTGAAGGTGTGACTGGGGAAAGGAAGGCTTCCTTTTGACAAGTTATTGAGGACATGCACTCTCCTTCGCTATTGAACAATGTCCTTCTTGGACTGCACCTGAGGAGGTAGAGAGGAGTGCGCCCCATGGCTGTCAGTGCATCCTGGCCATGAGCTCAAAGCCCAGATCTGTCTGTGGTTCTGTGGGTGCAAGTCTGATCACCGTTGGCTTGGAAGGGACACTGGAGTAGTGGGGATTTTACTTTTACATGGCTAGTGTTGGTTTCTAGTCAAGGCAGGTTATACTTTCATATTGTTCTTGTTGTTGTTGTGTGCCTTCAAGGCATTTCTGACTCATGGTGACCTTAAGATGAACCTGTCCTAGGGCTTTCTTGGCAAGATTTGTTCAGAGGGCATTTGCCTTCCCCTGAGGCTGAGAGAGTGTGACTTGCCCAAGGTCACCCAGTGGGTTTTCATGCCTAGCAGGGATGCCAACCCTGCCCTCCAGGAGCCAGCATGGTACAATGGTTTGAGTGTTGGATTAGGGCCCACAGAGACCATCCTGGTCTTCAGTTTTGCATCCAAACTTAACAACGTTAAGTCTCAACATTAAATACGCCCAGGTCCAAGACCTGTCTCCTGTCCCTCTTTGTCAAGCACACCCAGGCAACCTTCAGGATAAGGCAGCATTTGATCTGAGGGGTGGGCAGGCTAGGGCCCTGCATTGTGTTATACATTCAGATGTTCAAGCAGTATAGCAAAAAAGGGAAAAGAAAGGCCGGAAATCAGTATTCATCCATTTCAGTAAAAGCAAGTGAAATCACTGAATGTTAGTCCATTTGTAGATTGTGCTGATTAATAATTATTCCAAAATATTGCAAGTGTTGTTACATCTTCTACCTATTGGGTCACAGGTGGCAAAAAATTATCCTTCCAGTATTGAAGTACTGAAGTATCCAACACTTTTAGCAGTCAAGAGGGCATGAGAGATTCACACCATTTGCCCAAAGCCTATAGACTTTGCACAAACACAAACTGAAGCTGCCTTGAATCCCATATTGGGTGAAAAGTGGGGCACTAATTAATCAATTAATATCCTGTATTTCTCCCAGCACAGGATTCAAGGCGACTTGTTGTTGTTGTGCGCTATTTCCGACTATGGCGACCCTAAGGCAAATCTATCATGGGGTTTTCTGGGCTGAGAGTGTGTCACTCACTCAAGGTCACCCAGTGGGTTTTCATGGCTGAGCGGGAAATTGAACCCTGATCTCCAGAGTTGTAGTCCAATGCTCAAGCCACTGCAAGACACTGACTCTCATAATAATAATAATAATAATAATAATAATAATAATAATTTATATCCCACCTCTCCCTATGGATCAAGGCGGGTTACAATACATTTCAATAAAACACAAAAATATACAGAACACACAGAATACAAATTACAGAACAAAACCAACCCTACATAATCAGGCAACTTGCATCCATTAATTTTTTAATCTGCATGGGGTTTTTAAATGGATACGAGGCAATTTATGCAATGGCTATTTACATCCAATTTAAACACTGTACAAATTAAAAAAAACTATTAATACTAAATAAATAGCATAAATAAAATTAATTAACTCTCATACCCCAAAGATGCACAGCATGCCCTGCGGCTTCTTCTGTGATAGACTGCTGGCCTCTTTTATGAGACTGATGCCATGTTCTCTTGCTCCTCCATTTTGATGTTCAGATGAAGGAAATGTCTTCTTTTTAGACATTCTTAGTAAGACTTGGGTTGTGTGAGCGCTAGAATTTAGCTTTCCAAGTGGATGTGTGGCACCTCACCTGCTGGGGCACATATTTTTCTTGCCTCCTGTTCCTAAGACCGCCAATCATGCTTTTCTAATAACCAATTATTTGGGGCTATGAATATGTTTTCAGAGCACCCAAAGCTCTGAAAGCATCTGGGGTTTAAGATGGGCAGCGGTCTCATTGCCTCCCAAATCATTCTAGCAACCAAAATTGTCTTGAGTGGCATGTACTGAATTTCAGAGCGCTAGAAAAAGATCCTACTGACACTGATGCATCAGTTTGCATGGGATAGCAGAATGGGAGTCCACCAGGCCGCAAATGTCTTTATTGGTGCTACTAAATGAAGCTTGCAATTCCCTGAGCCATACTGGTAGCTTATGTATATTTTACTCAAATCCCAAGCTTGGAGATGCAGTGGAATGACTATGGCCCAAAT
>NC_056523.1:169492518-169515778 GCF_019175285.1 Sceloporus undulatus | reverse complement strand
ATGATGATGATGATGATGATGATGATGATGATGATGATGATGATGATGATGAAGAATACTCTATTTCACAGCATGCAGTTTGATTTGCTCCAGCTTGGGTTGCTTCTGGCCTCTCCTTTGAAGCAAATATGAGCACCTAACTTTTAGTGCAAATGTGCCCAAGTTTCAGATTAGTCTAATAATTGGTATGTCTGATCTTAAATATGTGTGCACCAAATGTTAGGTTTCTGGATCTCCTGGAAAGACCACTAGCCATTTAAAAGTACACTTCTTGCTCCCTCCCCACACTGACTGCACGGTGGCCCTACCATGATACTGAGTGATACTGATACTGATACAGGGTGACCCTACCATGATACTGCTATCTCAGGCAGAAGGGTTTGGGTGTCATGAAATGTGGGGATACTTGCTAGCTGTTTAAAGTATTATTTTATTTTTACGGACAGGGATTCTGTGTGCGATTTTCTTCTTCACTTGTCAAAATAACATATCTATCATTGGGTACCATTGGTGATAGTGGGGTGGATGGAATCAATTGATGTTCTGCCTCAGGCAGCAAAACATCTTGGGCTGGCCCAGAAGAAAGCACTAATGAAAATATTTCCCTTCCTTTCTTTTTAAGGGAGGGAATAAACTCTGTGCCCACACCACGGCCACATTACAGCTTTCTTAAGGTGCATCTACAGTGGGAATAATGCATTTTGATACCACTTTTACTACCACGACTCCATCCTACAGAATCCTGAGATTTGTAGTTTTGTTAGGCACCAATGCACTTTGACAGAGAAGGCTAAAAACCTTGTTAAACTACAGACCCCAGGGTGCTATAGGATAGAGCTACAGCACTTAAAGTAGTGTCAAAATCCATTATTTCTACAACATTGCTGCATTTTTAGTTTCCTGAAAGCACCTTCAATACTGTTAGATACTCTGAACGCTTGTTTTGAGAGAGATGGCTGCAAGGGTTCTATTTCAGACACTCCTCTACCTATCCAAATGGTCTGGGCCAGATATGTGGCAAATTTGAGGGCCGCACTTCTTCAGGCAGTACCTTGACAATTTCAATATATCAGTCAGCCATTTGATGAAATGCTATAGGCAGATAATTATTCTACCAATCAATGGATTTGTTAGCTTCTAGTTAGTAACCAGAAAGTGAAATCAACCAAATAACACAAACCAAATTAACAAATCTACAAAATAATTAACGGATTGATGTCTCGATCCCGTAGCATCACTAAGCAGCTTACTATCACATAATACTGAAGAAGGGTGCTCACAGCGAACCAGGGGGGGAAATAGCATCCCATTTACTTTTATTTGTCATTCTTCCCATTAACTTTTATTCGTTTCAGTTGATTTAAAACACCAGTATTTGAAACAAAAGAAAAATGACCACCAGTAGCAGCCACATCAGTTAACAGTTGAAACTTGTGTTTAACCAAATGCTCTGAGAGAGGAGATTTGCCAGGAATGGTGTATTGTGACCTCTGGTGGAAGTGCAACCCACAGGGAAAGTCCACAGCATTTCACAGCTTCCTTTCCTCTCAGCCACAAATTTCATTGATACAGATGCTTTGCGAGGGGCATCTGCTTTGTATGTGGATTCTCTCAAAATGTGTCAGGACAAGCTGAATGTGTGGTGCAGTCAGGGGCAGGGACGTAGCTAGGATTTTAGGAAGGGAGGGGGGTCCAGACTAAGTGCCACCATTATAATGGGGCTTGGGTGCGTCGGCGCGGCGGCACGCACCATTCATTTTTCTAATGGAAGGAGGGGTCCGGGCCCCAAGAATCCCCCCTTGGCTACGTCCCTGCCAAGGAGGTTCTCTCTCCCTATGATGCCCAGGACCCAAGTGGGAAGTGGCACTACAACTGAGAACTGCAGTGTAGAGAAGTTCTTGCACCAGGACTATATGCGGTATCCTCCTGGGTGCAGCCTGATGTGTAAACCCCCAAGTATATACAAAGTGGATCGGTTGTTGGTGCTGCCACTTTTTCTGCTGTTAGGTTGAACAAAGACTTTGACTCCAACCTAGTAGTAATATTCGTAATAATAACAGAGTAATCAAAACCACTTCTTTCTTGCCTAAAAAAATACTATGAAATCCATAAGGTTGACAGGTGGCTTGGAGACACATACATACACAGTCATTGTCATGTATTCTATATACATCTGCACTTAGATCCTGCTGAAACAAATACAACGTAAACCAGTTTTTCAAAGATCCAAGGGCAACAGACTTTGGATCCAGATCACCTTCATCAAAAATTGTAAGTCAGAAACAACTTGAAGGTATACTACTACTACTACTACTATAATTACTGAAATAGGAAGCCATCATGATATAGTGGTTTCAACATTGGACTATGACTCTGGAGACCAGGGTTCAGTTCCCTCCTCAACCATGGAAACTCACTGGGTGACCTTAGGCAACTTACTCTTAGCCCCAGAAAAAACCATGATAAGTCAGAAATGACTTGAAGGCACAGAGCTGCCACCGCCATCACCATCACCATTACTACTTTCTAGGTTGTTCTGACAAAGGATTATATTATAAATGGTAGAAGGGGAGATTTTCTTTCGGTCTTCAAATTTCTAGCATTCCAGAGAATGAAACACCACAGTTCACACCTAGAACTCTTCTATTTGCTGTGTTCACATTCCCTTGGTAACTTTCCCTGCTCCTTTCTTTGGATGCCTAAACTTATATTTCTAAAGGCCCAAATGAAGTTTTAAGTTACTGCACAGCTAGAAATTTGGAGAGTGAAGAACAAATTTCATGGGGGAGGCAGAATTCTTATTTGAGGGCAACATCCTCATTGTCACCCCCCCCCATACATGCACCGGTGCAAAGACTGCAGTTGGACTTGGCCTAGGGAGTAGATAAATCATGCAAAACACCCTAATTTGGCTCCCTGCAGATATGCCCCTATTAGTTGCTTAGGCAGCCTTCCTCCAACCTGGATCTGCTTCCTCCAGATGTGTTGGACTGCAAGTCTCACCTTCCCCAAACATTTTCTATGGCAGTGGAAATGATACAGTTCTTGACGACAGAAGTCAGAGTCCTGATGGGCATCAGGTTAGGGAAGGTGACTGGAGCTTTTAGCATGCGCTCCCAGCTGCTGGTGCTTATAGCATAGGAGCAGGATGAGCATTGGAAGGAAGGGAGAGAGAGGCTGTGTATCAGATTCTCCTATTTGGGTTGATCCTGCTAAAATGTTTGTAAATTGGACTATGGCAGGAGTGAGTAGAGTGTGTCCCTGCAAGTATGTTTTGGGGATCCTTGGCATGTCCATGCTCCCCATCTCTTACCAAAGGGTAGGGAGGATGAATTGTCACTGATGGAAGCCTGCAGGGATCATAATTCACTTTTTAAATAGATTGTAGAGTCTCCTTGGACTGTTTTAACCATTTAAAAAACATATCAATTTTTCAAAAGCAGAAGTGGGGCAGTCTGGAGGGTAAGGCAAAAAATTGGCCCTCTGAGCTTGCCACAGTTGCCCACCCTTGGTCTAGGAAGCCACACATGGCCAGTGTGTTTTTAGTGGTATTCCCTAGATGGTTTGGTATTCTCGGTATCCTTTTTGATGAAATTAATTGGAAGAAGGAAATTCTCTAACTCACTCGTTCCATATAACATGTGAGGCATGCCAAATGCACCAGATTTCAAATGTATATGAAATCTCCTTTTGGCTGTGCTCCAGATATTTTGCGGTCGAGTCTGGCTAAAAATGGGAACACTCTGCTCTTCTCCTATTTAATAACCGGATTGAAACGCCATCTCTACGACCCACTGCTACTGGTCTTTGAAAGCCATCGGTGCATTGACTTTTTTTTTAAATGATCGTAGAGAGACTCTGAGAGTAGTGCCATATATAAGTCCCCTTATTTTTTTTATTGACATGTAAGAATATTTAACATTGGTCTGTGTATTTTTCACATTTAACATGAGCATGTCTGTTCATTCGGATCATCTGTGGAAGGTCTCTTAGGTGCTCTGTCAGCATTAGTTAGAGGGCTATCGCTGTGGCTGTCTCTCAGCTCTGGAACCTCTAGCCTTGGAAGACCTTTCAAACTCCCTCTTTGGTATCTGTGTTCCACCACACTGTAAAGATCTATTCTTCTTTAAAAAGAGCTGGGGTTAATGGTTCCAGACTCTCTTTCTGGTAGGTTTTGTTGATTTCCCTGGTGCTTTAGAAAGTAAGGTTGTCTGTAGGAAGCCTGAATCTTTTAATTTCTGGCTTGGTTTTGCCAAGTTTTAAAAATTGCTCGATAATGAGTTTTATCTGTTGTCTCTTTTTGCTCTGCTGTTTGTTATTATTGCTCGTTATTGGTTTTATTGGCTGTCATGGGTTTTAACTGTTAATATCTATGCAATGTTATCTGTGGTCCAAAGCAGAAATGATCCAGTCTGAGATCACTTTAACTGACTTGGTTCAATGCAATGGAATTCTGGGAACTGTAGTTTGGGGTGACTTCTCTGTCAGAGAGTTCTGGTGTCACAACAAGCTACAATTCCCAGGATTCCTTAGCGCTGAACCAGGGCAGTTAAAGTGGTCTCAAACTGGATTATTTGTGGTGTGTGTTTTGGACCTCTGTAAGTACAGTTGGTCCTCTGGATTCACAGATTCTTTATCCACTGATTGAAGCATATATGGCTTGAAAATATTCAAAAAATACAATCATCCCTTTATACCCATGGATTAAACATGCACGACTTAAATTATTTTAAAAAGACATAAATTCCATGATTTTCCTACTTTATATAAGGGACAGCAGGTCACTGTGCCACTGTATTTAATGGGACTTGAGCATCCACAGATTTTGATATCCATAGCAGGTCCTGGAATCAAACCCCAGCCAGCAGACACCGAGGGCCCACTGTATCTGATGTTAGCACAGGCATATATTTAGAGAAGTGAGAGAGTTCTATGCAAATTAATAGTTGGTATGCAATGTCATATATAGCATGCCCTGCATGCAACAGTCATCATACAATAGGATTTAATATTTGTGAGATTTAATGTCTGAGTGCAGTTTTTTTAATATAATCGAGCACAATTTTTTAATGTAAACTGTTGTTGTTGTTGCTAATTGAGGTGTTCCAAAACCATAAAGAAAATCCAAATACATTTCAAATGTGAACTCAAAATCTCTTGTTCTAAAATAAAAAGAATTTGTTTCAAATATGAGTGTAGGATTTGAAATTTCACACTGAGCAATTTGCATAACAAAATCTGAAAGAGTGGTGCATTCTGTATTTTAAGATCAGAGGAAAAGTTACTTTTTTAGACTGTGGCTCCACTGGGATCCTGGGTGTTCTCAATCCAAAAATGTTGCAAGCTTTGTCTAAGACTTCAAAGTTTTGGTCTACCATGCCCAGTATTTAAGCTCTTGCAATTGTCTGCTCCTTCACCTCACCTCCAGGGGAATCATCAATGTGGCCTCTTCCACCAACCTGTTGACTGACTCCAAGAATGTACAGCTGGTGCTAGACCCTTCCCTGCAGCTGCTGAGCCGTAAGCAGCGCAAGCTCATCCGCCAGAACCCGGGCATCCTCCACAGCATCAGCAGTGGCCTGCAGAGTGCCATCAAGGAATGCAAGTGGCAGTTCCGTAACCGGCGCTGGAATTGCCCCACCACTCCTGGGCCCAACATTTTCGGCAAGATTGTCAACAGAGGTAAGTAGGCTGCAGAGGAAGGAGACAAGGATGGAGGTGGTGACAGAGGGCTACTGGGATGAGCATCTCTTTGTTCCTCTGGGCTGAGTGTAGTGCTGGACTAGGGTTGTGAGAAAATTTGGAAAAAGAGGTTATTCAGTGAGCTGAAAAAAGAGCTAGAGCTGGGGGGAAATTGCTTTGAGGGCAACAACCCCACAGCTTCCAACTACCCTGATATGGAAGACACCATCCCAATTTATCCTCTGTCATCCCACCTTTTCAGCTGCTTTTAAAATATCCCATGTTCTCTCTCCTCTTAATTAGAAAAGAATTTTTTTTAAATGCCAGTATTAAATACCCATGGTGCAGCTATATCTGGAATTCTGTTACAGTTCTGCTTGGTGCACTTGGAAAAAAATATTTCAGACTGGAAAGGGTGTAGAAAAAGGAAACCAGAATAATCAGCAGACTGAAATAACATGCTCACCAATTGTCTTAATTTGGGAGAGTCAGTCCTATATAATCCTCTGGTGTCCCACTTTTTCAGCTGCTTTTAAAATGTACCAATTTCTCTTACCTCATCCCACTTTCCCCCTTTATCTTCAGATTATTTCAGTCTTTGCAAACTGAGTTCAAAGTGCAGAAATAGTTTGGACTCAACTCAGCAGGGGGAGAGAAGAAAATGGAGTAGAGTCTTGGCTTTCCCTGTAGTCTCAGGCAAAATGAAACTGCTGCAGCCTTTCCTAGTCTGTCTGTTTTTCTGCATTAATAACTTTTGTGATCTTGACCACACTCTGACATTGCTTGGCCACATGCCATCTGTGAAATGTTGATGGGTATGCAGTGCCCAGAATACACCACCTATCATCAGGGCTGCTGAGAGCTGGCACTGGGCCTGTTGCAAAATGTGTTATCATTGCCTCCCATCCCGTTTTCCTACAAACTAAATATATGTTTTGCTTTGCCATGTCTGAATCTTATTAATTGTAATTTTGGGGCCTTACAGAAGGATTAGATATGCTGAGGTTTAGCAACAGACATTATAGCCACTCTGTTATTTTGAGATAACATTTATTTTGCTGCTTTTTTCACTGCCCAGGCCCCCAGGGTCCTGAACCCTGAACCTCTCCCATCTATTATGTCTCTTCTTGGCCTTGACCAAGAATACCAGGCCATACTGACTGGGGGCACCTGGAAGTTGTAATCCAAAAAGTAACATCCCCAAGTGCTATGCAAATGTTTGTATGTCTCTGCAGTCCTAACGTAAATTGATAGTATTTTTCATCATGCCTTACAGCAGGGCTGGGCAACTGTAGTTTTCTAGCTCCAATCATCCTTAGTCAGGAAAGCCAGTTGTGCAGGATCATGGGAGGTGCAGTCTAAAAACATATCAAGGGCCATACACCCCCTGTCTCTCTTTTAAGTGACAAGTGAATTTTACATCAGGCCAAGTGAATTTTCTGTGCAATCTTTATAGTGTAGGAAATAATGCAAAGTGATCCAGTGGAACCTTGGCAGTAATGCAAAGAGGTATATTATGATATAGACGTTTCTGGGCAAAGCGCTATTCAGAAAATAACACAAGGAGACTAAAATACATTTTGGGATACACCACTGTTTGCTTTCTATTTCCCAGTTTTTTGAAGTGAGAAAGATACAACAGTGTATTTCTCAGTAAAGAATTATAAAGGTTTGCATAAAGCCGAAAGAAGTTTCATGCCATCCCTCTTCCTGTCTGCCATTCTTTCCCTCATCTTATGACTTGACTCTTTTTCTTTTCCGTTTCCTAAATGGTGATTTGCAGAATGGCATGCGTGTGTGCCCATTCACCACAGAACCACCATCGTCAACAGCTCCAGAGAGTGGTGGCCACAGGAAATGTGCCGAGGGCTCACAACATTGCTGCTCTATGATTAAAATTAAGCAAGGCTCAACTTGCTGGCCAGCCTCAGAGCTTGTTTGACAGCATCTGTTGGAAGGCTGGGGTTGGCAAAGGAGAAATCTGGGTCTACTGACTGATCTCTGGGTAGACTGGCAAAGATTTCTGACTTCTAGTGACATAAATCTTCAAGTGCCCCAATTTGACAGGGACAGTCCCAATTAACCCTCTGTCATCCCACTTTTCCTACTGCTCTTAAAATGTCCCGGTTTTTCTCTCTTCCTCCTCCTTTCCCCCTTTGTCCTCAGCATACTTTAATTTTTGCAAAAAATTAAATTAAGTGCAAAAATATTTCATTAATTCATTGGAGAGAGGGGGAAGTCTTATCCTTCCCTGTAGACCCAGCCAAAAGCAAACTGTTGCAGCCTCTCCTACACTGTACATTCTTCCTCATTAATAACATTTGCCATCTTGCCCATGTTCTGAAGCTGCTTGGCCACATGTGTCCCGGTTTTTAACTGTGAAATATTGGAGAGTATACAGCCATTTAACAATAGTGACAACAAAATAACACACATAGATTATACTCCTAAAACAAAGAAATTCTTGGGCTCAGAGTTTTTAAAATATATCTCAGTATATGCCTTTTGCACTAGGATCTGGTTAGTGGATCACATTCCCCTCTTCTTTTCTCTTTGTGACTTAACTGTCAAGTGTATGCTCACAATATTGGGGAATTTTAAGGAAATCCCTTCCAAACCTGTCAGTCAGTCAATGATCTGTGTGTGTGTGTGTGTGTGTGTGTTTGTGTTGTGTGCCTTCAAGTCATTTCTGACAAATAGCGACCCTAAGGTAACCGTATCATGGTGTTTTCTTAGCAAGATTTGTTCAGAAGAGGTTTGCCATTGCCTTCCCCTGAGGCTGAGAGCATGTAAGGTCACCTAGCGATACCCAACCTTAATATAACCTGGCATGGCTCCACCTTAGTAAATCTTAGTTTAATGGTCCCAGATCCAGGGACGTAGCCAAGGGGTCCGCCCCCCTTCTGTTAGATAAAATGAATGGTGTGTGCCGCTGCGCCACTGCACCCAAGCCCCTTTATAATGATGGTACTTAGTTTGGACCCCCCCCTTCCCAAAATCCTGGCTATGTCCCTGCCAGATCCCAGAATTGTCCCTCAGAGGTTTATTAATTATTATTAATCCAGAGAGCTTCAGTACTTTTTTTCCTGAGGAGATTATGAGACCCATCTCCTCCCTCACAAGGCAGAAGTGAACTTGAGTCTGGTGAAGAAAACAAAGATTTTCTGAAGCTTCTGCCCTACCCAGAGGTTACAGAGGTTATTTCCTCTTTCTCAAAAAGTTCTAGAACCAAGGTTTTCAGATTGAAAACTGGAGAAAACTCCTGTACCTTTCATGGTTGTGGGGAATTTCAGCAGCTGTTCTTTGTAATGCAACAAGGCAACAAACAACACTGGCTGAAACTCCCTCTTCAATACAACCATTAACGGTACAGGAGCCCTCTCCAGCTTTCATTCTGGCAATGCTAATTAGAACTAAGATAATTTTCTAAGAGGTAGCAGTATTAACTTTTTTTTTCAGCATCAAAAATGGAAAAAAAATGTCTTGTGGCAAAACCTTATTAGTTCCAAAAAAAAGGAATGTCTAGGGCAGGGGTAAACAACCTTTTGGAGCCGGGGGCTGGGATGCTGTCCCTCGGACAAATGGGGGGGGGCCAAGCGGGGGGAGGGAGTGGAGCTTCCACCCTCCGGGGGCGGAGCCACATGCCCGGGGCGGAGCTTCCACGAAGCCCTGCGGGGAGGAGGAGGCGTGTGCCCACCCTCTCCTCCTGGTCCCTTCCTTCGCCAATGGGCTCCAAGGGGCCCTTTCGCCGAGGGAAGGGCTTGGGCACCCGTCCCAGGCTCTTCCCTCGGCCGAAAGGGCTCCAAGGGGCCCTTTTTGGCCGAAGGGGCAGGGAGGAGGCCGAAGGGAAGGACTTGGGCACCCGTCCCAGGCCTTTCCTTCAGCTCTTCCCTTCGGCCGAAAGGGCTCCAGGGCCGTGGAGGAGCCCAGGAGGCGGCCAGCGCGGAGACACTTCCGTGGGCCCCTTCTCAACCCTGCAGCCCCAGGCCTCCCTCCGGAAGGAGCGGCCTGGGGCCGTAAGGGCCATGGGGGGAGCCCGCGGAGGGGGCAGGCCACTTCCGTGGGCCCCTTCTCGGCCCGTGCGGCCCCAGGCCTCCCTCCGGAGAGAGGCGTGGGGCCGCAAGGGCCCTGGGGGGCCCTTCTCGGCCCACGGGGCCCCCTTTGCTGCAGTGGAAGGAGGAGGCGGCCTTGGCAGTGGCAGCGGGGCAGCATCCGGCCTGTGGGCCGGGGTTGCTGACCCCTGATCTAGTGTTTCAGTCTTTTAACAGCTAGTCTGCTTAAACCTGACTGTTTCAAAGGCAGTGAAGCAACTTAAGCTTGCTCAAGATGAATGGTGGTGTTGATTATGTCATTGTTGTCCTACTGACATATCATGGCAGCTAAGAGGATAGGTATAAAAACCAATAATCTTGCAAAAAACATACCAATCAAGTAATCAACTGTATGGAAAAGAGAAATAGATTAGCACTGCAAAAACACACACTCGCAAAGACTGGCATCCTGCTTATGACATATTCTGGTGGGGTACAGACCGCCGCTTTGCGGCGGTCTGCCGCCGCCGCCGCCAGTAGGTCCGTGGGGGAGCCGGAGCCTTCCCACGGCCCGACTCCCGCGCGGACCGAAAAAGAAGCTCCATTTCGGAGCTTCTTTCGCGCGCGCATCTTGACGTCGCGCGAGGCCGCTGGCGCGGACTCGCGACGTCATAGGCGCCGCGACACGTCTGGACGCTGTGCGTCCAGTACGTAAAGATGGCGGCGCCCATGTAGAAGGGCGCCGCCATCTTGTACGTATAGGATACGTACTAGGGTTAGGGGGGTGCGGAAGCACCGCCCCTTCCTAACCCTAGTACGTATCCTATACGTACTAAATGGCGGTGGTATCCCGCCATTTTTTTTTTTACTGTTGTAGAGGGGGAATTCACTACCTTCTTATGCAACAGCTATCCCATCCCCCAAAACCTCACCTACCCTCTCCACTCAAATGCACACACTCATGGTAATTTACTAGCTAGGGGAGAAAAAGGAATAGCTGTGGATTGACTGGTTATGTCCCTAGCGTTGTCTGCACAGTGATGGCATCATTCTCCAGGACCTTCAGGGGTCCTTATCATTGTGAGCTGGCTATAGGACATAGCCAGCTGTTCATCTGCTGCCTCTCCTTCTTCTCTGACTACTATATGACCTTATTGGGTGGCCTGCAGAAGGAAGGCAATTCTGCAGGTACTGACGAGGGGAGATTTGGTGTAGTTCTGCCTAGACAGATCTTTGTGCCCCGTCTCTTGATTCAGGATATCAGTGGTAATCTCAGTAAAACAAGGTAGGAGCAAGAACACAACACTTTTTGGACAACGTGTAAGTGAATATTGGAGCCAGTGACTGTGGGCCTTCTAAGCCTGTTTGAGCTCCATCCTCCACCATTTTTTTAGATTGGGTCCAAAACACACTGCAGAAATAATCCATCTTGAGACTGCTTTAACTGCCTAGCTCAGTGCTAGGGAATCCTGATGATTGTAGTTTATTGCGGCACCAGAGCTCTCTGATAGAGAAAGCTAAATGGCTGACAAAACTACCAAGTTCCAGAATTCCCTAGCACTGAGCCAGGGCAGTTAAACCAGTCTCAAACTGGATTATTTCTGCAGTGTGTTTTGGACCTTGGTCAATATCACACTAAATTGTCACTGCGCTATTATTTCACCTTAACTGCTTGGGCTGCCTCCTGTGGAATCCTGGGATTTGTAGTTTAGAGAGAGGCATTTCAAATTCTCAACCAGAGGGGTTTTAAGCCTCTGAACTATAAACCCCAGAATTCCACAGGAGGCATTTATAGCAATTAAAGTGGGGAAATAATGCTATAACAGTTTTATTTCTTCAGTGAAACAATACAAAATGGAATAGACAAAGACAGTACAAAGTCTTTACAGGATAGTACTCTTTTCATTTCCTTTGGCATCAAAGGTCATTCATTGTGCAGGAGAATTACCAAAGCCAATCCACAGTTACTGCCTTTGGTAGGTAATAACCAGAATAAGAAGATATGAGAAGAGGGTCACCAACCCCCCTCATCAGGGTGAAAAATGAACCAGAAAAATATACGCATGATAGCCTTCTGAAACTTGGTACCCTGGAGATATGTGAGATGGAGCGTGATGGCTCTCATCTCCTCTGCCCCCTCTTGATCACTCACATTATGTTGAGAAGGCAGTTTGGCCATGCAGGTCCTGTATGCAAAAACCAAGCAAACCCAAGTTTACTTTAGGGATCAACAGAGAAACAGAGTACAGCATATATCCTAACAAATTAACAGCTGGGATTTGTACATCAGGCATCATGTGTTTTTTTAGATTTTATAGTTAAGTTATTATTACTATCCCCCTCACCCCCGATATGAAGAGGAAAGACATTCCTTTCCCACAAACTCTCAGACTTTCTTACTCTAATATGCCTCCACTTGCTCTCCCTTCCCCTTTCTTCCCAGCAAAGCAACCATGGATGGACCTCTTTAAAGGGAATACCAGCATTTAGTGAATTAACATTCCTCAATTAAAAAAAATGTTCCCAGTGAATCAGACATCATGTTTAAACATTGCAGTACTTAGGTTTTCACTCATAAATATTTGCTTAGGAACTTGCCTCACTGAATTCGGTAGACATGTATATTTATTTAATTTTTAAAATTTATAAATTTTCTTCCAGAGATGCAAAACAGTTTCCAACATAATTTTTAAAAAGGTTATAATAAAAAGAGAATCAATAATATATATATATCAAAATATTAATCAAATTAATTATACTTTTAAAACACCAGTTGAAATTATTTTAAAACCCCACTTGAGCATTGATAATAAATAAGCAGTAAAATATTTAAAACACAAGCACTTCCATTTAAAGTCCACTGACCATGTTAGCTAGTCAGCTGCTGAATGCCTATTTGCATAGAAAGGTTTTGGCTTGCTGTGGAAACATCACAGAGAGGGAGTTTGGATCCCCGTGCAAGAGATACTGAGTAGGAGTTGCTACCAAAAAGGCCATCTATTGTAATTTTACCAAACATAACTAAGATGGTGAGACTAGGGCTTCTGCCACGCTGCAAAATTAATGCAGTTTGAGATCACTTGAGCTGTCATGGCTCCATCCTGTGGAATCCTGGGATTTGTGGTTTATTGTTATCTTTTTATTGTTTTTGTATTTGTTCTGATGTCCCACACTTTTCCACCAAAGGGCATTATACATAAATGTTGTTTTTGTTGTTGCTGCTGATATTGTTATTATTATTGTTGCTGTTGTTGCAACCGAACTCTGAGAGAGAAATCTAAATATCTCAGAAAACTACAAATCACAGAATTCCATAGTACTGAACTGTGGCAGTTAAAGCAGTGTCTCTCTTTTTGGCCAATGGAAGGCTTTTCCAAAGGCTGTAGCTGCTTTGTAAGGTTTGTTACATTAAGTGAGGCTCATCCTCCCCTTGGATATTTCTCATTCCCATTGTATCAGTAGTCGTAGAATAACTAACCATCCAGTCCATAGTTCAGTGGAATCTAAGCAGATAAATTTTAATAAATCACTTTCTGGGTGGCTTCCTCTTCCCTCCTCATCTCCCCTCTGCCCACTATTGTATAGTATTGACTGGACTGTAAATTAAGGCTGTTGTACTTTGGATATTTCAGGAGATAATGTGAAACGATGATAATGCTTGACAGTCATTCACCATCATGTACGAAGCAAAACTTAGTCCCCATGATATTTATAGCACTGATGACTTAGTACATCAGCTTAACTGGGATGCTTTACTTGGTGAAGGTTTATGTTTGTGAAGAATTGTAAGGCTATTTATACTGTGAGAATCTGAGGAGACAACAGAGACAATCCGCTTCCTATGTGTGAGTAGGGACGGGAAGGGGGAGTTAAATTTGTAGCCTCAATAAAACCCTTCCTATAATGGTTCCTAAAATTAAGAAAATCATGTGTCATACACAAAGATCCAGTAAACTTCTCATTCCTAAATATTCCTAAAAATTTAACCAAGCTGATTTACAAGTAGACAGTAGGAACAAACTGTCAACACTTAGCACCATGCCAAGTGAGATTGGAGAGAAAGAAGGAGACGGTGGGTAGGATCCTGTTAAGAACATGTGTGAGTCATGCAGTGTAAATCACCATTGCACAACTGGCATATACTGCTGATAGCAGCAGAAGTGGAGTTGGGCAGACAGCATGTTAATCTGAGCTCTGTCTTTACAAACTGCACATGGTGCATAACAAGATGTGGTTGTATCTCTTATATTGTGCATTGTGCCATGGCACTCAACCATTGACACTTGTTGCATATTGTTGCTGTTCTGCAGGGGGATTGTGTGGCATATTTCTGGGTGTAGCTATTTATGCTACGCTAAGAGGGTGTTGGATTGCAGCCATTAGAGAAAGATACCTATCATCTCGGCAGTCTAGCCAAGATGACTGATGCTCCACCAAAGCAAGGCTGGGCTTGGGAAACAGCTTTTTTGGACTACAACTCCCACAGTTCCCTGGCGAGGGTTGCCACCAGCTGGGGAATGGGGAATTGTAGTTTGAAAAAGAAACTTCCCCAAGCTCTGGGATTTCACTGGGTTCGAAATTCTTGATGAAAGATTCCATGAAGGTACCCAGTGTCACCTCTTGACAAGGAAACAATGCTCACACCCTGCCTCTGCAAAGTGCACATTTGTGAGGGTTTTGATGTGTTTCAGAGAAATAGGTTGTGCAACATTGCACATCTATATTTTTAAAAGCACAAGTGGTTCAAACTATGTTCAGCTGGAAAAATGCATAAAAACAATGTTCCTGGAGAAAACACATTAAAATGTGAACATTAAAAATGCATACCGATGCACACACTTTTTTAAAAAATGAAAAGAAAATACACATGAAAATTCTTGCAAGACATAAAAAGTCCTGCAAACTGATATGAAAGAAGAGCAGTGTGAGGACATTGATGGGAATCAGAGATATGCAACAAAACCCAAACATCCTTGCTCTTCTGTCTCCTTTGTAGCTGGTCCCCAATGCTGTATCTTTTCCCTTCAGATAGAACATCCATCTTGTTTTCATTGTCATACAGAAGGTGGCTGCATAAAGTGTGTTGGCCATATATACTTGACTATAAGCCGACCTCATGTATAAGTTGAGGGCAGGTTTTGGGGCCAAAATTGTGGATTTTATATGACCCAATAAGTTGAAGGTAAAACCTAGAGGCATATAATCAAGGATCTAAGGGATGAGGAAAAGGAAAATGATGCCAAAGAATTTACAAAATTCCACCAGGCATAACTGTTTGTGCTCATCCTAAGGCTGGATGGATGAGAGAACAGAGGGAGGTCAGTGCCTCCAGAACAGATTACAGTCTTGACTTTCACCAGGGAATGGTTCCTTTTTAAATAAGAGTTCAGGTATAGTACATACATTGACAGTGGATAAGTTGGCTCAGGTTTTTGGAGTTTTTGACTAAAAATTTCTAGCCTTACAAATGAGTGTATACACAGTAACTGGTCAAAGATGGCACATGCCCTGTCACACCTGTAGGGGAGCCCAAGAGCTTCTCAAGCAAATGCACCCCTTTCATTATCAGCCTGTATTTCGCAGGTAGAGATTACTGCAATGCCTTTAGCACTTAAGCAACTGCTCTCCAGTGCTACTTTTTGTACAGAGCAGGGATAGGAATCACGCAGCCTGCCATGTGTTATTGGACTTCAACTCCAAGCAGCCCTAGCCAGCATAAGCCAATAGTAAAGAATGCTGGGTGCTGCAATCAAAGAATATCTGGAGGCTTGCCTGGTCAGTTTCTATGCCTGGTAAAGAAGCAGCTAATGCATTGTTCTTTTTCTAACACTGCACATTGTTCTAACACTATGCATCTTGTTCTAATCCTAAGTATGATGACTCAAATGGTTTACTGTTGTACTCAGGGATGTGTGTGTGTTGTACTCAAGGGGGGTGTTACTTCCTTGTAAGTAGTTTAGCGTGATTTCCCTAAGCACCTGTCATTTCTAACCACTGGACAAACTAGCATAACCCTGTTAGAAGATTTACGATCTAATAGACACTGTATAAAACAAGAATGAGAGGTTGGGCTGGGAGAAGAAAATATGCCATTTTGGGGGCCGCTTCTTACCAAATGCTATGCAAGTTATCATCAAGGATGGCTGAGCAATTTCTTTGGTTTATTTCTTAAAAGTAACTTATCAAATGTACACTTCCTCATCATACAAACTGGAACACAATGATAAAGAAATTTTTTTTCTGAATATAGTGATACAGATCACAGATCATAATACAGTGGGCCCTTGCTTCCAGGACTTCCTGTGGCTACCAAAATCTGTGAATGCTCAAGTCCTATTATACACAATGAGGCAGTAAAATTGTGTCCTTTATATAGAAATAGCAAAATCAAGGATTGCTTTTTGGAATTTTCTTTAAAAAAATATTTTCAAGCTGTGGGTGGTCGACTCAATGGTTAAAGAATCTGTGGATATGGAAGGCCACTTATTCATACAAAAACTGTATATAATACTGGAAATGGCAACAAAACTGATTGTATGAAGGAAAATTGCTTTAAAAAATGTGCATGTTAGGAAAAGTTTGTATCAAGACAAATGAATATCAAACTAAGTATGAATTTTCATGTGCCCTTGGGTGTTTTTTTAAAAATGCAAACTAATGTTGATATAGGACAAAACAAACTTAACATTGGAAAGCTTGAGTAGAACAGAATGCGATAAATGTGTCCATCCATAGTTATAATAACAAGGGGTAATAGTCACTGTGGAAAATTGTTCTTGGAGAGGATGACACTACTCATTTTCATTCTTCATTTGAACTCAATGTGGCATACATGTGGTTCTCAGATGGTTCCCCATTTCTCAAAGTGGCTGCATCATGTTTTAGCAACTCCTGTTGCATGTTCAGCCAGATTATTTACATCAAGTCCCTCCTCTCAGTGACAAGCATGCATTTGTGTTTACTGGTGTCAGTGTCATGTTATGTTACAATCACCTAAGCAGAACCTTTGCACTTTAAAACTCTCAGATTCACAGAAATAATAAATAATTGGGATAGAATAGGACAGGACAGGACAGGACAAAGATCTAAAGCAGTGGCTCCCAACTGTGGGTCAGGACCCCTTTGGGGTTGAATGACCCTTTCATGGGGGTCGCCTAAGACCATTGGAAAACACCTATTTAATTGCAGTTATGAAGTAGCAATGAAAATAATTTCATGGGTTTGGGTCAGCACAACATGAGGAACTGTATTAAAGAGTCGTGGCATTAGGAAGGTTGGGAACCACTGATCTAAAGGCACTTTGGATCATAACCTGGTGCTTTCCTCTACCTTCATGTACATGTGCTTCAGTTTGCTTTCCTGAATACTTACTCCAAAAGAATTGACTGTGTAAGTACCTTTCTTAGAGCATCTCTGTCTCTCTGTTTAATATGGCAGATCTGGGCTGAAAGCTCAAGTAAGAGAGGAGGTTAGCAGACAGATGACTACATTACAGGAGTAGTAGTGGAGGACACCATCATTTTGTGTGGTTCATACCTGCTGATGTGATGTGTCTTGTAGACAGTGCAAAGGATAGACAGAAAGATCTTGGGATTGTTTCCAATTGTGAGACAGGATGTTTTAATTCTCCACATTTAAAAAAAGAATTGGTTGCACTGAATCTGAATATTTATTTATGATACTTATATGTGACTTACTGTATTAACATGCCTAAGTAATGTACACATAATATGCTATAAAAACTACAACTGACATTATTTTTACACACACACATGCATAAACACACAACATAAAAATAAAATAGTAAAAATAGGCAGCATCCTAATCAATTTTACAAGCCAAGGGAATACTGCAGAAACAAGTATATTTTCAGAAGGTGTTTAACACTTGTCACATTTTCTTCTTCCTGAATGTTTCAGTGTGTGATGCCAATGCTGAGAAGGCCTGCTTTTGTGATGTGACATGATGGCAATCCATTAGTCATGAGACAGCTCACAGGGTCTTTTTTAAACATCTCAAAGGCTGAATGGTTGTATATAAAGGAGACAACACTTTTTCTAGATATCTTGGTCACAAGTATTTTGGGGTAGACTGTGCCAAAAACGAAACCTCTAACATTGGCTCAGAAGTGGGACTTATTCTGAACAGTTCACTTTCCAAGGTGCCTCCATTCTCAATGTATGTTGGTGTTCAGGAGAAGGTGTTGCTGCTCACACATGCTAATAATAGTGTAGATCCAAACATGAGGAGTGGGCTTTATTTGGATGCACTTGTGTGGAGTCTCATAAGGTGTAGTGCTTGATGCTGCACTCTGATGTGCCATGTTGTTCTCTCCTTACCTCTCACTCCTCCTAGGTTGTCGAGAAACTGCTTTCATCTTTGCTATCACTAGTGCTGGGGTTACACACTCGGTGGCCCGCTCCTGCTCTGAAGGCTCCATTGAATCATGCACCTGTGACTACCGCCGGCGGGGCCCAGGTGGTCCGGACTGGCACTGGGGTGGCTGCAGTGACAACGTTGACTTTGGCAGGGTCTTTGGACGAGAGTTCATTGACTCCAATGAGAAAGGGCGGGATCTGCGTTTCTTGATGAATTTGCACAACAATGAGGCAGGACGTCTGGTAAGAATCTATGGACCAGCAAGTGTGCATCAAAGTGTCTCTGTATGAGAGGGAGATCGGAAGAGGTACTTTTTGGACTATAGCTCCCACAGTCCTCCAATCAGTATGACCAGTGGCCGTGGTGGCTGCAAAATTCTGGGGGTTGTGCTCCAAAACAGGACCTCTTCTAAGTTCTGTGTGTGGCAATGACATATATGTGAGAGGGAGAGGGAGAGAGAGAGAGAGTGAGAGTGAGAGAGATTAGAAGAGAGGGAGACTGGAAGATGCTATTCACATAACTATTTTGTAACATGGTGAGGTCAACAGGAGTTGACTTGTGCTGCCTATTTTATCTATTGAATAGATTTCTTGAATATTTCAGTGTCTTCCCATCCCACCCCACTCTCAGAGTCAAGTCTAGGCTGATTGCAATGTACACAGAAATAATTGTGTGCACTGGCCATACTGGCTGGGGGACAGCCTGTTTCCCAACGTGACTGGCCAGATGCATCAAAAGAGCTTACAAGCAAGGCATGAAGGCAATAGCATTCCAATGTACACTCTTTGAACCTTGAATTTTCCTCACACTATCTTTCACAGACATATCCTCTGTTATTTTCCCCAATTCTCTTTAAGAGCTATCTAAGCAAGTCACCAGCAATACATCTCCCAGGAGCAAACTTCATAAACTGATGAAACATTGAGCAAAAAAAGTGAATGTCCAATCAATATTTGTATTGTGAGGGATATTTTCTCCTCCTTTGCTTTCATTTTCCTCACAACAGTAATAATTTTATGAAACTCTGTCATGTGTCTGTCTACCCAGTTGCCTATTTTTTTTCTAAAACAAGGTTAGGCCACAGAGATCCTCCAGAAGTTGTTGGACAGTAACTCCCATCAACTCTTATTATTGGCTATGCCAGCTGAGGCTGGTGGGAGTTACAACTGAAGAACATCTGGAGAGCTGCATTACTCCCACTCCTGCTTCTGATATCTGTTTCCTTTCTGCCTCCAAGTATACCAGCTCCCTCATCTTGGTTAAGAAATTTCTATTATCAGCATAGAGGTAATGGTAAAAGTACAGTGAGACCCTATTATCTGTTGGGGTTTGCTTCCAGGATCCCCTGTGGATAACAAAATCCACGGATGCTCAAGTCCCATTAAATATAATGGCAGAGCAAAATGGTTCCCTTATCAAGGTTTGCTATTTGGAATTTAAGGTTTACTATTTGGATTTTATACTTTTTTGGAATATTTTCAAGCCATAGATTCTTGAATCTGTGGATAAAAAAACCATGAATAAGGAGGGCTGTTCTCCCTTGATATGAATGTCTAGTCATAATTGACTGTAGGGGGCAGTGCTCATCTCCATTGTCCGAGGACTGCTCTGGTGGTTATGTGGCAGCATGACTGCACTGAATGCTGTTATATTCCCACCAATGTGGTACCTATTTATCTACTTACATTTGCCTGCTTTCGAACTGCTAGGTTGGCAGAAGTTGGGACTAGTGACAGGAGCTCACCCCATCATGCAGCACTGAGGCCTCGAACTGCCACCCTTCCGATCTTATGATCATCAGAATTGGTGTCTTTAACCACTAAGCCACTGCATCCCTTATCAGGATATATACATTTAAACCAGCCATCATCAACCTGGACCCCACCAGATGTGTTGAGTTACTATCCCCATCACCCACAGATGGATTTATACTCTAATGCATCTGGGGAGCAGGTTGGAAAAAGGTGGTCCCCTCTCCAAAATACCCTTAGAGTATCCACTTCCTAAGAGCCAGCATAGTGTAGTAGTTCGAGTGTTAGACTAGATATTGGGAGACCAGGGTTCAAATTCTCACTCAGTCATGGAAACCTTCTGGGTGGACTCCCTCAGTCTCCAAGGAAGGCAAAGGCAAACACCCTTTGTCAAGAAAACCCCATTTAAGGGCCACTGTAAGTTGGAAACAACTTGAAGCCAAACAACAACAACAATAGCAATAGCAACTTCATTTATATACCGCTTCATACTAGCTAAGCAGTCTCTAAGTGGTTTACGCCTGTAAGCTAATTGCCCCCCACAATCTGGGTACTCATTTTAGCGACCTTGGAAGAATGCAAGCCTGAGTCGAGCCTGAGCCCCTGGCTGGTATTGAACTCACAACCTTATGGTTTGTGAGTGAGTGGCTGCATTTAACCACTGCGCCACCAGGCACAACAACGTGCCTACTTCCTCTAGTATCAATACAATTTCTTTAAACAGCTACCAGCATGTTTATTCTTAAATTTACATCCTCCTCTCTTTAAAGGTCTAAAACTATTTTACACCGTCTCTCCCAATAAATCAGTCACCTCACACTGGGAGCTTCTTTCCTCCACTTCTCCCACTTTGCTCCCAGAAATCAGGCTTTGTGAGATTTAAATCTATTTGCCAGGAAATCCAAATTGACCTTTTTATCCATTCAAGAGGATATTTAACAGCAAGCACAATTACATAGCTTGGCACAGTACTTTTTGAGACCACAGTGCTCAGAATCCCTTGACCATTGGCAACTGTACTCCCAAAAGAGTAAATCTGCCAAACTCTGCCATTTTCTTAGGGCCTCATGGAAAGGAAAGGAGCTGTACCCCTTTACACAAGAGTGTGTTCTTGCACAGATCTTCATCTTGTCAGTGGGGTTGGGTGCAGGACAACTTTCCTGTGAATTGTGCTCTATGGCTCAAAGCTGCTTCTGCTGTCATTGTCAAAAGTGCCTCAAACATGTCTGTCTGATCTCAGGATAAGACCCCTGCATTTATGAACAGATATGTGCCAAGAGGTACTGGGCAAATGAAGACATATTTGCACATGTTAGTGGACAGCAATGCGCTTTGCATTGCTGGCATGTATATCTATGTGAGTGAATTCCTGTCAGGAAGCCTATGTCCCTGCTTGCATTTCTGCAAGGAAGAGACTGCTTTTGCAAGGAGGGAATAGGGCAAGGAGGCTGGCAGTAATGGTACAGGAGAAGTGGAGCTATGGGGGTGGGAAGACCCCTCCCTGCAAAAAGGTGGGGAGGCATCCTTAAGCAGGCAAGCCCCAGGCATGCTAGCCAAGCCGAGAACCACACGCCCGGCTGCCATGTGGGCTCCTACACATCTGGAAGGAAATGGTTCCAATTCTTCTAATTGCAGTAAAAACTCTGGAAGAGAAAGCTGTGGGCTTGGAGAGCCGAAGCCACATTCCGTGGGTGGGAGAGGGCCCCACTGTCCGCCAGGGGAATAGTTCCCATTTGCAAGACAGGCAGCAATGGGGGGGGGGGAATGGGCCTCCTGAGAGGAGGGCTTTCCAGCAGAGCACAGAAGGGAGACCAGGCTGAACAACAGGCAAGCTGTAGCAGCACAACCATCCTGGACAAAAGGAGGTTTCCCAGATGTTGTTGGACTTCAACTCATCTATGCCCCAGCTAGCATGACTGATGATTGGGAATACTGGGAGTCACAGTCCAACAGATCTAAGGGACACATATAGCCAGCCTTAGCCACCCATCCAGATCAATTCTGGGCATATTGCTCAGTGGCAAGAATAAGGCCAAAGAATATGTTGCATTGTAGATTGTTCAAAGCACTTTCATGTTCATCACGGGTGGAAAACTGTGGGCCTCATCAGCAGTTTCCATGATCTCTGATTGGCTATGCTTGCTTTAGTTGGTTGGAACTATAGACTAAAATGTCTGGAGGGGCAAAGTGGCACACTCTGACATGCATGATAGCCAGTAAACTTTACATCAGAGCTGCAAGGCAGACCAGTATTGGGATCTTCATACTAGGCTACCTAAGGTCAGGTAGTTTGTGGCAAGGACAGATTTGGAACCATGGACTTCCTGGTTTCCATCTTGGTATATCTTGGTCAATGCACTTCAAAACATACACAGGCTTAGAAACCAAGCATCTAGGTACAGTGTGGTAGCCAGTATACAGTAAGTTTTCCAAAAAAAGTAGTACAATGGTATAGTAAAGTAGCAGGAAAAATAAAGTAAAATAGTAGTAAAAGCAAAAGAAAATAGTAGTAGAATAATAGTAAAAATAACATTTGCAAGCTCTGGTGGAAGCTCTTGGTGTCTACTCCAGTCTCTCACAGGCTTCTGTGTTCCTTCTCTTGTTGTCTAGACTGTCTTCACAGAGATGCGCCAGGAGTGCAAGTGCCATGGGATGTCGGGCTCTTGCACAGTCAAGACCTGCTGGATGCGGCTGCCTACCTTCAGGACAGTGGGAGACTTCCTCAAGGACCGCTTTGACGGTGCCTCGCGGGTCATCTATGGCAACAAAGGGAGCAACCGGGCCTCCCGAGTGGAGCTGCACCACCTAGAGCCAGAGAACCCGGCCCACAAACCTCCTTCACCAGTAGACTTGGTCTACTTTGAGAAATCACCCAACTTCTGCACCTACAGTGGCAAGACGGGCACAGTGGGCACAGCTGGGCGCTCCTGCAACAGCTCATCTCCGGCCCTGGACGGCTGTGAACTGCTGTGCTGCGGGAGGGGGTACCGAACCCGGATGCAGCGGGTCACCGAGCGCTGCAACTGCACATTTCACTGGTGCTGCCATGTCAGCTGCTTGAACTGCACCAACATGCATGTCTTGCACGAGTGCTTGTGAGCAAGGGGAGGGAAAGTGAAGGACATTCCCCTCCCTCAGGAAAAACAGAAGCACTCCTTATTTGATAGAAGGCTTTCCCCATACACCAAAGTCCTGCCAGCAAGACAGCCCTCCTACCTCCCCTGTGTACACACACATACCGTACACACTCTTCACACCTTTCTCTGCCCTCTGTTGGCCCAGGGAGGAGGTGGTCTCTTTATGGCAACCCCCCAACTCCCCACCAAAATATCTCCAAGGTTCTACTGTTCACAGTCTGTAGGACACCAAGAGACTCAGGACAACTGAACTGAGATGTGTCTGTGTGTCAGTAGCAGC
>NC_056523.1:169447522-169492508 GCF_019175285.1 Sceloporus undulatus | reverse complement strand
AATAATAATAATAATAATAATAATAATAATAATAATAATAATAATAATAATAATCTGGTGGGCAGCATACAAGGAGCAATGTATATTTCTAGGTGAGTGAGATGCCTCCCATATTAACAGCAAGCTGGAATGTCAATTTCTTTAAACAAATAACGGGTGCTGCAAAAAGGGGGTTGGGGAAACACATGCAGCTAACAGCATGAATTTTGCTTATCCTTGACCAACCCAGATGATTATACACGAATGCATTTGTTTGTGGGAGAAGTGTCTTTCTTTCAGGCAATGAGGCAATAGGAAGGCCAAGTTCCTTGTCTTGGCATGGTATTTGCCCCATGCCCCCTCCCCAGACTCATCCCTGGTGTGGGTTGCGTATGTACGTGTGTGCACAGCTGCCAGAGCCAAGAATGCAGATTTTTTCTGATGGATAACTGCGATGTTCATTGCAAGGCTTTAATTTGAACCAGATCTCCTCTTCATCAGGGTAGAGCCTCTGTGATCTTCAAAACGAAGGCTCGTTTCTCTCAGATTATTTAGTTCTGTCATCATTAGCTGGAACTTCTGGTTGTGGTTGTTGTTCTTATACAATAACACTGGAGGGAAGGTGTCAGGAACACTGGAGGAAAAATGCCTCTGAGTTTATTTATACTGAACAACTTTTCCACTATACCAGCCAATCCTCCCTATGCTTATTTTAACTTCCAGGTGACAGGAGATACCTTCCATGCTGAGCTCCCCAAGTTTCCCCAGCAATCAGTGGCCAGTGCTAGTTAGGGACTTCTGGGGGCTATTTGTCCCAAAGGTATGTTTCACAGGCATCACACACACACGCACACACATACCCCAATATGACTGACAACCACAACCTGGGACTTTTCATTTTACAAATTAAGCACAGTCTCTGTGGATTTTCCTTCCCTTAGATGAAACTGTACAAGATTACTAAGTGCCGGAGGGATCATTTTTGTTTGTTTGTTTGTTTAAAAACTGCTTTGCATTCTGTTTTCCTGGCCCCATGAGGGACTCCACTCAGTGTGTCGGTTCTGTGGAGCATGTACTCTACACATTCTTTGAGAGATTGCCATATAGCACATGCAAGCACAACTGAAGTAGGGGGGTTCTTCTGTGTAAAGGCCCTTTCACGTGCCACAATTATAGTGTAGCGATTCCACTTTAACTGCAATGTTGGGATTCTATAGTATATTGGGATTTGTAGTTTGGTCTGAGTCAACAGAGGAGCTCTCTGGCCATGAATTCTATTCCATAGGAGGTTGCCACGGCAATTAAAGTGAAATCACAGCACTACAACTGTGTAAATGTGAAAGAGCTTTAAACTCAGTCCAGATCCCTGGGGGCCAGATATGAACATTCCTCAGGTCCCATGAAAGATTTTATTTTATTTTATTTAGATGGGACATGCCTAGGAGAAAGCTGTGGTTAAGTGTACCTCATTATTCTTATCACTCTAGGAAAGCTTGTAAAAGTTACAATTTTGCAACAAGAGTTTTTCAAGCTTTGCACTCAAGGCCTTGGGTTAAATCCCTCAGTGTTACACATCTGTATAAAACCAAAAGTGGCAACACAGTGGCTTGATCTGTCAATGGCTGCCAGTGTTGACTTTCTAGGTGCTTGTCAAGTTTAGAGGAAAGCAGACAGCTCCCCTCAATTACATGTAGTTACATGTGCTCACAACTATTCCCAAAGGCTCTTGTGTTTGTGTTTCTCCGTATTCATGTGTGTGGTTGTACACATGCAGTCTGACCTTTGATCATTTTGCCAAGAAAATGTTTGTAGTAAAGTATTGATTTTTGTTTTACATCTGTCATTTCCCACTCCCTTTCACCACTTGGATAAATCCTGTTAGTAATATGCACTGAAGAAGCGGTGAGGACTGCTGATTATTTTTGCAGATGTCTGTAAATAAAATATTTATTGTTACCATTTCCTATTCTTGTAGGCCTGGACAATGGTTCTTGCTACTAGATCCATGTGTCCTGAATCTTGTTTCTAGCGTTCTAGAAAAAGAATAAAGTATATATTTTTATCAATCCAACTGAGTTTAATGGGTTTGCTACATTCTGCGGAACAGCCACGTACTCAAATGTCCCTGCACTGCAAGTTACCCTGCATTGGTATTTAGCTGAGCAACACAAGTTTGCTTGGCACACTTGTTGACACGGATTCAGATTTGAATACTTTCACATTTAAATTGACCTCTCAGCACAGGTCATGGAGTTTTGCCTGGCAATCCCGATACTAAGCCCAATTATTTGCAGCTGAATGATAACGTATTTTTAGGGAACTCAGCCAACCTTCACTTAACATCTCCAAGTGTTGGGTAATTTACCACATCCCTTGTTAATCTGTTCCAATGTTACCCACCCTATTAAAAAGCCGCATCTCACTTCCAGCTTGAATTCATCTGACTGTAAGCATTCCAGATTCTCAATCTTGTTTTGCTTTGGTCTGCTAGGTTAAAAAGCCATTCTGATTTCAAGAAAGGGTGGCAAGGTCACACAAAAGCAGAATGCAGGCATGTTGCTATGGGGAGGCATGACCTATGATTAATCATTCACAACTTAGATAGAAATAGCAACGTGGATTGAATTTGGGGCAGACAAATCTACTGTTTATGGATAGGCAAATTCTAGCTCAACCAGGCTGCACCAAGGAAATGGATACATTACCAAGCAAATGGGTCTTTCTGGCATTCAGAGACAAGAGTATTAGCCTTTTATTTAGTAACTGATGAACATATGACAATAAAATAATATTTCTAAATAATCCCCTACCCCAACCCTGCTCCCGATCATAAAATGACAAGTAAAAAGAACAATAACAATATAAAATAATTAACAGTATGGATAAAGTTTAAAATAAAATTAGTTAAAAGTTAAAGGCAGGGAGAGGGCTATTTTCTAGGAGTAGATGGGGTTATCAGTATCAGCAAATGGGAGGCTGATCTGGAAAGGCCTGCCAGAAAGGCCTTGCCAAGAAAACATTATGCTAGCTTTGCCTTAGGACAACTGTAAGTAGGAAATGACTTGAAGACACACAACAACAACAATAACAACAACAACAACAATGTTGGATTAGTTCATCTATTCCTATATTCATTCCTATTGGTAGTGGTTATCCAACTTATTAAGCAGAGACCTCCCCTCCCTGCTTTCTGAAGATACCAGAGATAACACTTAGGAACCTTTCCATGCAAACCATGAACCCAGTCACTAAAGTAATCATGTCTGGGGTTAGCAGTATTTTCATCTGTATTGATCAAGTGCCCAACTGATATATTTCTTTTATTTTGTTTGACTTTTATTCCCATTTTCTCCCAAAACTGGGGTTCATCACAGTTTAGAAAAAGATTAAAGCAGGTACAGATAAAAGCAGATTCAAATCAGTAAATATTTTTTTAAAAACGGACAAAATTGTTGAGTTAGAACACAAGTTTAAAGCTATTTTCAAACATCAGAAAAAGGGTGCATTACCAATACATTAAGTCTCTTCATTAGCTACCAATAAGTTTCCAAAAGCTCACCTGCAAAATAGTTATTTGCAAGACAAACTTTCTGGCCTTCACATAAGGTACATCCCTTATAAGAAGAGACACCTGGCACTCTGGTCTTTGCTTATGGTAGAAAGACAGCAGGGAGGGGGATTCTAACGTTCCTCCAAACAGAGAGAAGGGATGAGGTAGTACAGGTAGAAAGACATCTGTGTCAGGGTGGGAATCAAGTGGTTCTCCACATGCTGCTGGACTGCATCTCCCAGAATACCTCCCCATTAATTATGCTGGCTGTGGCTGATGACATTTGCAGCCCAACAAGATGTGGAGGGACTAACATCTCCCTGCCCCTGATGGGAGATAAGGCAAACAGTACTGCAAACTCCATCCATGCTTTACACTGGCTTTAACCAACATCAGATCTGGCACAACTAGCAGAAGCCCTTCAATCCATTTTTCCCATGGGTTAATGGCTCTTCACAGGAAACAAGGTTCTTCTCTCCGTTCATAGAATCTGCTGACAATGCCAATGCTTTAGTAGCTGTACACACCACTAAATGCTTTCTAAAACTGTCATGACTTCATTCTCCAGCCAGAGAGTCCCACACGCTTCTATTTCTTCCTGGGTGTTGCTTGCCATGATGCCAGGCAATATCCCACCCCCATGTGTGTCTGTGTGTGTGTGAGAGAGAACACCACTGCCCTTCGGTGGAGGATGTTCTTTCACTTTTTCCTCTCTGTTTTTCTTGATTCCTGCACTGATCTTTGTGTGCTTGCTATATACGTGGCTAGAGAACAGCTTAAGGCAGTCAGCAGCTCCTTTGATAAGTTTTTGGTTACGCCTGCATGGACATATGCGTGCCAAAGCTTCAAGCAAAAACAATACCTGGGTGAGGTATCACTTGCAACTTCTGGACTAGGCACATGTTGGAATGTATCCCAGAGATGTATCCAGTTCCCATGGTGTGTAGAGTGGTCCATTTTATTTATGTACCTTACCAGGTAGAAGCAGAAACCAAGGACCTGTCCACTCGCCAATGGTGCTGAAAGCAAATGCTTTCTGTAGAAAGGTGAATTTCTTCCCTAGTTAAGGAAGGATGCTGGCACACTTGCATCTTCTCTCATGGCTTCCGCAATAGACAGATTTCATGTTCCCCATCTTCATTTGAAACTTGGAACGACTCTGTGACTTTGTTATAGGGAAAGCCAGGGAGGAAAGATACAGCAGTTGGGGCATGATGTGATGACCACAGTGTGAGTGACCATTCTGGGATTAGAGAAGGGGCTCGATAGTGTTGTGCAGGGAGAAACAAGATGACTTGGAGGTAGAGTTGAATATGGGGACCAATGGAAAAGAAAGAAAGAAAGTTAAGGCCAATCTCTGTTCCCAGATGGTATAGATTTGGTCTTCCTCAGTGTCAAATATGCCCCTCCAGAGGCCTGGCATGGAAAGTTAAAAGCAAGTGCTCTGTTTGTGGTTTTGGAGAGAGCATAGTGCCTTCTCTTCCTCACCTGAATTTCCTGTCATTGCAATAGGTGAAAATCATGGTCTCAGCCTTGAGCTCATAGTCAGAGGAGGATCAACTGCCCAAGCTCAGGGCTACTGTACCATAACTGACGGATTGGATCAAGTTGATGATGCTGACACTGGCGCTGGTGGCCAGGAGCCTGAGAAAACCAAGCCAAGATCCTTAGATTCCTTCCCCTGAACCTGCTTTTCTTGAAGAGGCAGACATCCTTCAGCACTACACCTGCTCAAGAGCCAGGTAGAAAGCCACAGAAAGGAATAAGCGTTTGCTTGAGCTGAGTGCCTCACTTGGAGCTTTCCATGGTGCTGCAACCACTGAGCAGCTTTGCCTCTCTCTGCTCTGGATGGGCTAGGGCCAGCTTTCAGCTGCAGCTGCCTTTGAAGGCAGGAACGCCAGAGCCTTTGCATGTGCCACACAGACTTGCTGAGCTAAACCTCAGCAGCAGACATTCAAAAGCCAGGGTGCTGCGCCCAAAAATCAAAGCTCTTGGGTTCTGACGTTTCCTGCCTGCTTCCAATCAGCCTGTTTACCTTGCTAATCTCCACAGAGCCTGAGCAAAGCACAAGGGATGCCTACAGGGCTGGTTCCTCCTTTAGCCAAATAAGCTGTGGTTTTTGAGGTGCATTCAGAATTTGAACCCAAAATACCGGGGAGCTAAAAACCCTCCAGTATTTAATTACACTGGGGTGGGGAACCTGTGGCCTTCCAGATGTTGTTGGACTCAAACTCCCATCTGCCTCAGCCAGTCTAGCTAATGATCAGAGACAATGGGCATTGTTATTCCCAAAAGGCATTCTAGACCAAGGACTTCTAGATTACCACAGGTCACCCACTCCTGAATTACAGTATGGGGAAAGAAATTAATCTCTACTTTCCTTTTTCAGTTCATGTGTGTAGATCCATCTGTGTGGTTTGTTCTTGTTCCTAAATCTAGGCATCTTGCAACATTGACCTCTCTCCTTTCCTCACATAGCTTCAGAACAAGATTTTGCATGTAGCAATGCAAAGCGAGGGTGGGGTAATTTGACATCTAAACAAGGACTGGAGAAATGCATTAACTGCACACTGAACAGCAAACTCACTATGTACAACTTGGCACAAGCAGAGTTGTGATATGATGACTGCAATATCAACTGCAATATGATAGCATAATAGCAAAAATGATCACATGTGGTGATGGTGGTGGTAGTGGAGCCTTCCCCCAACCCACCTTTTAAGGAACGTGGCCCTCCTCAGCACAATCATTGTATTTGGAGGGCTCTAGCTGGATGTGCTGCAAGAACATAATCTGTAAGGACTCCTCAAGGACCCTTGGATGGTCCTTGCAAATGCCTGTTGCAGCACACCCATCTACAAGAAAATGGCTGGCTGCATCCCCAATGATCCCCACACTCTCCAGTGTCATGGAAATGGCTGTGTCACTTAAAAGGTATGGTTAGGAGGCAGCACAGGGAGACAAAGCTACATGCCAGGCACGCATCCTCTTATGCAAGATCTCAGCCACCCCTTGGTAACCTGCAAGTGTGAATGGGTCATCACTAAGCTAACACAAACATTTGGCTTGCCTTGCAAGCTATGTGCTTCTCAGGGGATTAGTTCACACATTCAGCTCCCAACCATCATGTGTAGCAAAACTAAGGCGGGTTACAGACCGCCGAAAAGCTGCACTCGCCCCTTTCCCTGCTGGATCGGGGCCTCAGCGACCAGAGCGGCAGCCGCTGAGGCCCCGATCCGCCGCTTTCCAGGCTTCAAGCCCCAAGGACACCCCCCGGCGGCGGGGAGGAGGAGAAAAGGGCCACTTGGCCCCTTTCTCCTCTGCGTTGCTGGGCACAGCCGTCTGAAGGCTGCACCCAGCGACGCAAACGGCAAAAGGAGCTCCGTTTCGGAGCTCCTTTTGTGGCTGGGGAAGGGGCACACTATGCGCCCTGGCACGGCGTGACAATGTCACGTCCACGCCGCCCCATATAGAGGTGGCGCGGTCGTGATGTCGTAATGGCGGCGGCCGTGTGGAACGGCCGCCGCCATTTTGTGCATGCTCTGCGCGTGCTAGGGTTAGGGACGTCCAGAAAGGACACCCCTTTCTAACCCTAGCACGCGCGAAGCATGCACTTTTAGACCCATTTGTAACGGGCCTCTGTGAGACACATGTTATGTATGAATGAGCCCTAGGCTTCACCAACATCAGTTGGTTATAAGAAAATTAAATGTTTTACACAGCAGCAATTTGTATCTAAGGCAGCTTATTTCTAGTAACACAGCCATAATATATGCCTAGCATCTGAAGTCTGGCTGGATAGAATACACAAACACCACTGAGCTGGCAGCTGAGCTGAAGATCTATACTATAATACAGATTGCAGCCTAGTCCTTAGAACTAATACATATTTTAACCTTTAGTCCAGGGTATGGAAACATAACTAGTTTGGGCTACAGCTCCCAAAAATCCCTGGCCTGTTAAAACGCTGTTGATATTGCTATGCAGTGCGTGAGGCAACACATCAACATTTGGCCCCAGATTTTCCCCCTTCGTGACTGTAGTCAGCAGCTTGTGAGCTGGAGAAACCCCTCTCCTTTTCTCAGTGAGCAAAGAGACACTGTGAACCTCTCTCAGATGAGGCTTTTATTCTTAGAAGGAGTTCCACTGTGTACAACAATATATACATCGACACCATCCACCATCCACACTAGTAACAACCCTCTCTGGGGTAAAATGCTGGTCACTACTCTAGCAAAGGCTCCGCGAAGCCGACTAGGCTTTGCCTCTCCCTCTGGGGCCACAAAGGACCCAGCCCCTGCAGCCTGAGGGACTGTTCAGACTGGCAGCATCCTACAGGACTTTACAGCACTTGCTGACTATCTTTTGATGGCACTTCCTGTTTAAATGCCTAATCATTATGGCTCACAATAAGCCTGTAATACCTGGTTACTATTAAAACCCACATTCTACATTTTCCTTATGACTCTATATCCCAAGATGGCCAGCATGGACAATGAGGGTGCTGGTTGAGGGAATTCTAAAAGCTGTAGACTAAAAAAAGACATGTTTCCAAGCTCTATTCTAATCATATTATGGTCTAAATCCTATTGTTAGTTCAACTAAAGTAGTCTGACCCATTGAATCAATGGGTTTTACCTACATGTTGACACAGTACTCAACAAGTGATTTAACAGGGCTATTTTAGTTGGGCTAACCAATAGCATTCTCACTTACAACAGAAAATTTCATAGATGCAGTCATACAAGAACTGCATTGCTGGATGGGTCAAACTATCCTCGCAATCTAATACTCTGTTTCCAACACGACCACTCAGATGCCAGCCACCCCATTCCCCCACCACTGTTCTTCCCAAGCTGACAAAAGTAAAAGGCAAGATGGTGACCCCTTATCATCCCATGTACAGAAGGATTTGTGGCTGAATCTTACTTGAGTGGCAACCAAGGCTTACAGGTCAGTGTCCTCCATGGCCCTTAGGGTAAGAGGCTAGTGTAGGAAAAGCAGGACAAGCCAAGTGGCACAGACAGCTCTGTCCTCTATGAGAGTGGAATGATCAGCAGGCCTAGGAGGAATTGCTAGGGAGATAGTCTGTTAAATTTTTGATAATCTCCTACCTGAAGTGGCTCCCTCAATCTGCCCAACAGTAGGGCTGGCCCTATGAAGAACCATTAGAACTTGAAGTATTCTCTTCAAGGGCTTCTTAGAACCAGCCTCTGGTGGTGAGCCAATCACACCAAGGTGAACTTAATTTGATGCCATCAATCCACATGGGAAGATGCTCCAGACCCGCCAAATGGAGGCCATTTATAGCATTCTTGTGAATAGGGCCAAGCAGACATCATGTTTGCAAGATCTGCTTCATTTTCTACTAGTTACCTGAAATCCAACAGGATAGGTGACAATGGAGGCAAGATGCTTTTAAAATTAAGGAACAGGGTGGTTTTTAGACAAAAGGCCAGCCCAGAATTTAATTTTGGTGACAGAACCCACATTCTTGTCATATAAAAACCCTGTCCTAGGTTTCCATGGAAACTTATTCTCTATTTCAGCAGCCTAACTAGAAAATGTGTGTGTGAGAGACCTTTGTTAGTTTAAAGGTTCTGAAATTTTTGATAATCTGTTGAAAATCATTGAGAGATCTACCAGTAGGTCCAGATATCCTTTTACTCACTCTTGCTCTACCATCTACATTATGGTAGGCCTGCTGACTCCATGCAGCCTGCAGGATTTTTCCATTTGGCCCTCAAGCCATGTTTGCTACCTCTGACAGTCACCGTGAATAAGGGATTAGAGGACGTTTAAAATTTGAGGAGCTACTGCATGAAACTGAGCACTGCTTTGCAGCTCAGGAAGCTGTTGCACTGGGCTAACCTCTGAATAGATGGGCATGCAACTAAGCTGTGCCCGAAAACTAGTTGTACAAGGATTTGCTTCAAGACAGACATACATGGAATTCAGCTGTGGTGTGCTTGGTGGGGAAATATCCAAATGGATAAGAATGACATCTGGCCCCATCTGCTTTCTTTGACCTCACCCCATACACTGCTGGAATGCACCCTCTAAAACCCTCTCCAAATAGGAATTTGGCCCCTGAGGCTGAAGAAAATTCCCCATCTGTACTCTGTATGGTGAGGATGGATAGCTTCATGGGTTTCTAGGGAAGATCAGTCACCTTGAGATTGACGGAGTAGTCATGGTTCCACTGACAGGTTATCAAAAAAAAGCTGAGAAAATCCTTTCAAAAGTGCGTCACTGTTCCTGGGCAGCAAATTTAGGGAAATGATGAAGCCTCTGTGTACCTATACCATGCAGAGGTTGGAAATTCTATGAAAAGAATGAATGACAGAATCTGGAAAAGTTACTTTTGGAGGGGGGGGGCTCAAAGTCCCAGTATCCTTCAGTCATCATGGATAATGTAGTTCAGCTCTGAAAAACGGACATGTATCTTACTTGTCATGCCCACATGACTCTTTCCCTTTTAGGGAGTCCATTGTTAAAGTCTCTAATCTCTCCCTGTAAATCCTGAAGCTAATTCTATTAAGGTGTGCGATGTATAGACAGGCTCTGAACCAAACTTCCCTGTGGAAGTGGAAATTGCGCACATCTGATATTCTACATGTTCTGAGTAATTCACTCTTTATTGTATTAAGCAGCGATTCACACGTATGAACAAATATTTGAACACTGAAAAGCTTCCCTCTCTTAAAAACTGCATTTATGTGGAACCAAAAAATATCCACAAATTGGTTGCTTTCTCATTTATATTGGAATTATAATTGCAATCCTGTAATTCCTAGTCACATTTAACAGAAAACTGAGACAATGTTGTTGGCTACCCGTTGCATTAAGCATTTTCTGCTTTGTTCTAATGCCTTCTTTCAGACATGATTTATGACTACAGTATTCTTTCCCATTTAAAATGCTACCATACTCCAGGTTGTCCAAAGTTAACAGGCAGTAGGACTATTGTCTCTTTCTTTAGAAACGTCCTCCTCATGGCTTCTGCTCCTGATTGCTTCCTATTTCACATACTATAGCATTATTGATGAATTATCACTTGACCAGTCTATTCCTGTTCTCTTATGGGAAGAAGTTACTCATTTCTTCTCACTTCTTTCTTTTCTTTTTCCTTCCCTTCCCTTAATGTACAGCACTTTCTCTCATAAGGAGCAAGTAGCTGCTTTTCTCCTGATCCATTATGCCTCCCCCCCCCCCAATGCGATAAAGTCCTTACTTAATAAACATGCATCTATAGGATTATTTTTTTAAAAAATGAAACACGGCAATAGTCAAGGGCACAGCTCATGCTACACTTCCCATTTACTGTTGATAAATTTATGTCTAATTTCCAGATATTAGTTTTTTGGGTGCTGCAGAAAAGCTTCACCTACTGATTTCTGCACATCAAGTGCCCCTAAAGACACAGAAGCAGAACAGCTCAGCCCTGGGGTTGCTGCTTTGGTTCTTTTTCTGGCCATTGTATTTCCCAACTAGATCTCAGCCCTCTAGGTTTGACTCCCCATCAGCTAACTATATGTCTGTATCAGGGCAATGCACTTGCCAAGACAATCAAAAGTTGTTGTGGAGGATTAAAGGGAGTGAAGATTGTGAGTTGTGGGACAGCTACTCATAACTCTTGAATTATTCAGACATGAATAATGATTCCAGAATATAGCAAGTAGATTTTGCCTTTCTGGTGAGTCAGAGGATGAAATGCCCAGAGTGCCAGTGAGCCTTATCTAGAGCATTTGGGGTGTCTAAGTATCAAACACTTGCTATACATGTCCAGAAATACCACCACGGAAAAGCTGAGTCTCCCTGGCTCTCCATGCCAAGGTGCAAACGAGTCACTCATGCAGTAAAATAGACCTCAAGAAGAAAAAGAAAAAATACAGCCTGGAAATAGAGAGGCATCACAAAGGCTCAAAAATAACCAGTGTACCATCTTTGTCTGCCAGGAGCTATCACGAAATCCCGGACAGGAAAATAAATAACTTTTTTCCCTGCGGTGGGGAGTTAAGAATATAGATAATGACTTTCTCCTAAGTCACTCTGCTACGCAGCTTTTCCAGCGAGGCGGCTGAAATATCTCAGATCTTTGGCAAATAGGTCCTTCCTCCTTCTTCAGTCACCCTGCTGGGAGACTCAGACACGGAGGGTGCAAATTATAAATAAGCCAAGAGGACTTTTAAAAATAGTCCTACTCATCCCCCACCCCTTTCTCTTCATTGTAAAAGGCACACTTGGCCCCGCCTGGAACGGAAAGACCTATCACATCTGGGAAGCTGAGCAACATCTGGATTCTTTAGCCGCAAACTACACTTTTCTGGTTGAAAAGGAGATTGGTTATAGGGAAGGGGGGGGGGGATATGATTCCGGAAGGAAGAGGGGAAGAAACAGTTCCCAATTTTCAGACTGTGAAACTGTGTGCTTTAATTTAACCCTTTACTGCAATTTCAGCTAAACAGGAATTGGAAGTTAGAAACTGGCCTTCACACTGAATGATATTTTGGAATCCAGATTTTGAAATGTACACATTTTAACTATATTTAGTTGTTCATCCGGGCTCTAATTTTAGAAGATGTTTTCCTAGAATCTGGACACAGAAATAGATAAGTGGACCTGTGCATGGCAGAGACCCCCTGATTTACTGATAAGTTTGTATCTTCTTCAGCAGATTCCACAGACGATTAGACTCCCCCCCATAATTCTCATCCACAGGGTTGCCATGGATCAAGATCAACTTGAGAGTGGTTAATAAGAACAAAAACTCTCATTTGTTGTTGTTCTGTGCTTTCATGTAGTTTCCAACTTGTGGCAACTCTAAAACGAACCTATCACAGGGTTTTCTTGGCAAGATTTGTTCAGAAGGGGTTTGCCACTGCCCTCCCCTGAGGCTGAAAGAATGTGACTTACCCAAGGTCACCCAGTGGGTTTATATGGCCAAGGGGGATTTGAATCCTGGTCTCCAGAGTAATAGTCTAATGTTCAAACCACTACATCATGCTGATCTCTTTTTAACTCTCATGCTTTTCTTTAAAACGAGAGTGTATAACTGTGGAAGGTTAGGAAGCTACATTAGCCCTGAGAAGATCTTGGTGGACAGCAGCCCCCTCCAACTGTACCTGCTCTCATAAAAAATGTTAAAATACTGCCCCCCAAATGCCCTCCAGGAAACATATAGGGCACTCACAATGTGTCCTGTATGTTTTTGGAGCCTTCCTGGGTTATTTAAGGCCCAAGAGAGACCTTTTTTTAAGCACAAGAAATGACCCAAAGTACTTCCACTTTATTTGGTTTCCCAAAAGGCCTCTCCATGGCATAAATTAGCAAAATACAGTGGAAATGTCCTCCATACTCTCTAGAGGACTTTCAAAGACATTTTTAAAAAGCAATTGCAACATTTTTGGCCCCTGGGTGCAGGGGGCCTCAAAATATGGTGGAAATGCCCCCACATCCCCTAGAAGTAATTTTGGAGCAATACTCCCCAAAGTTTGACCGTCCTCATGATTCTGGATGGTACACTGAGGCCATGGGTTGCATTTTGCCCACCCCACTTTAAAAATTAAATAATGGTTCATGGTTTGAAGCCGTTGAAGGAAAAACCATGTTGAAACTCAAGATGCAACTTTCACAAGCTGAGAAGGAGAGGAAGAAGACAGAGTTTGCTTTGCAGCATTCCTTCTGTCATGGAAATTCCTCCTCTAAAAGTTCTGCTTGGTCTCATTCCTACTGAACATCCACACGACAGCTAAGACTTGTTTTGCTTGACCTTTGTTCCTTTCAAGACTGGTTTTTGGGATTGTTTTAATCCCATAGCTTTTTAAAACAAGTTTGCCAAATTGTTTTCATTTTTTAAAAATAATTTTCTGAGGTGGTTTTCCATTGTGCCTTGCTTTGAGAAGCCTGGTGGCTGATAAGAAATCAACAACTATGTTTGACAAATTAATAATAAAATGGGTTGCAAAATACAAGTTGTCACAATGGCAGGGGTGGCCCAAAACACTTTTGTACCTCAGAAAAAGAATAAAATCTCTTTCCTCTTTACTCACAAGAATCTGACCACATGGACAACAATCTTATGTTTCCACTGGTGACAAGAGGACATTATCCTCCATGGCATCTGAGGATAGCAGGCTTGCCTATACAGCAGCTCCCTGCCACATGTGGTGATGTCTCCCAATTTCTGCATCCTGGCCCAGTTTTGTGCAGTGTCTTATGTTTCTGAGAGTTTGCAGAATATGGAGACTGATAATTAAACAAGACTTTGGTTTGTGGGCTAGTATGTGGTAATGCAGATTGAAAATTGCAGTATTTAAATTTCATCTCAACCTGGGATTAACTGGAATCTGTAATTTTGTATCATGAGAGTCATGGTAGAAAGCAGGTATTATTATTACTGCCTCATGATATTACATCAGCCATTGAACTTCCATCCTATTTGGACTGATTTATTTTATCTCAAGAAACTGTCACTAGATATACACAATTTGTCTGTCAAATGAGATAATATGCATTAAATGTAACCATTTCCAGCAAGATAATTGTTGCACCAAAGCAACAAATACTCTTCCGACATTTTAAAGCTGAATATATTTATTGTAGTAAAAGGTGATGCGATACAAATGTATTAATCCATAGGGGGTCAGAAGACTTTTATGTGAAAAGATTACTCGTATGTGAAATAGTACAGCAAGCACACACTTTTGCATGTGGAGATCTTTGTCACATAGGGATATATATTGGAAATGCTCTTTTCTTATTTGTAAAGAGGAAACAATCTTTTCTCTACTTTTGTTTAGCTATTATGATTCTGTATTTAAAATAAACACTTCCTGATCAGTAGAAGACAAATGCATAAATTATCAATGTCTTTTGATTGACACACCCTATGGATTGACACTCCCTATGGAGGAAGGTGGTGAGTTAATATATTAATCAGTTTGAATGTAATCAGCAAAAGAAATAACAAAAACAAATCTGACCATTACAAGAATTAGCAGAGGTCATCTTTGGGATGAACTAATGGTTGCTTTAAAATCTCACATCATATGAATATGTGTCTGCTTTCATATGCCTGACTACCCTTCCAAGCTCAATTTGTGAAAAAGTAATTCTTTCATAACCTCCTAGTGCACTCTCATAAAGAAGATGAGATAACTTTGATCCTCCTCCCATCCTGGAATTCCCAATGTCTAGGTTGGTGAAGAAAATAAAACAATATATCATTTTACAACCTGATAGAACTCTGCACATTGATTTAGCTGGCATTTTGAATCAATTGATGGAAAGCCTCCACAGCTTCTAGCTACATGCATCTGTCCTTTCTGCATGTTTTTATGTATTAGTGATAGTAATATTACAGTTTCTGATCAAATTGTATACATATTTCCATTGTACAGTCAATCATATTATTACTTCAATTATATGATAATTATGTATTGAATGTAACCTTTACATGGACTTGTTTTTTATGTGCTTCCACTAAATCATAAAATTGTGCCTTGTCTTATATTTTCTTGTTTCTTTTAATTATTATTTTTAATGTTTTCAAACAATAAAATAAATTATCACATCATATACAATTCAGTGCTCCAAAATGTAGTTTACATTGTCATAATATTACTCCCCACCATCAGTGGATTAATGTCGAATATCCCTCTTATACTGGTTTCATTTCCTTAATTTCTTTTCCTTTTGGCCTCTACTAGTTAATCTGGGCTTTTTCAAAAAATACAATTAATTCGCTTTTTCAAAAAATACAATTAATTTAAAAAATAACAATTTTAAAGATATCAAAATATTATTTTTTTTCTTTCAACAAGTATCAAATATATTCTATTCTTCAATAAAACACTTGCTTCATTGTCTATTCATCTTGATTCTAATAGTATGTGTTCACGATAAAAACCAGTTCCCAGGTCCTTATAATGCATTCTGTCATTTATGAGACTTTTTTATTCTACTTATTGCATCTTTTTCTTTCTGTTTATAATTTATTAATCTCACTTCATCCCACTTCTTTTGTATGAGTCCATATTCCTGCCCTCCTTTCCCTACCTTTTTGTCCCTTTACTTTCTTGACTACACCTTTCTCCAGTTCAGGTTTAACTCTTTTTTTCCTTAGACACTTTAACTTGTTGCTATCACCTGATTATTTGCATTTGATGATTGGGAGAGGAATGTCTAACATGACTCCAATGAAGTCAGTGACCCACTTTACAGTGACACCCCCCCCCCCCGGAAGGGATAATGCAAACAAGTCAACAGAGACACATGTTTAACAAGAACCCCTAGACTATCAGGGAGATTACGGGAGTTATAGTCTGAAAAAGTAGCTCTCCCAAGCTCTGCTCAGGGTCCTGTGAAGCCTCCTGTCACAGAATTTTACTACTTTATCATATGAGTCAGGTACAGCTATTGGATCTAGTTTCATTTGCCAGCAAGCTAGCAACGAGTATGTAAAGATGTATAATAGATGGTTAAACGTGTGGAATGGGACAGAGACAGCTGGAGAAAAAATGCCCATGTGAATGTCTTACGCTCCAAGTCATTTTGGGAATCACCCTGTGCTTTGGAAGCCTGGTTCCATTTAAAAACCTATTGCTGGCACGGATCTGACAGCCATTGTACCTTCATGAAACTGTTGTCACAGGGAGACTTTACTATTTGCCACACTGCTTATTATGTAGCAGAGCAAAGCCCTCCTCAGCATTGCCTTGTGCTGATATAGTGGAACAAAGTATGTTTTTGAATAAAGCCAAGTGCTGTGATAAACTGTTGTCAAAATGAACCCTCCACAAAAGTTTGCTAAAAGAAACACTACAGCAATTTAACTGAAGGAGCTAAATCTATAATTGAGATGAAAGTACAATGGTCCCTCCATATTCACTAGGGTTAGGGGCACAAGACTCCTGTGAAAGTGGGAAAAATGCAAGTAACAAAAACAGTATATTTTTACCTGAGAGAACAGTTCTCTACGAATCTCTAGGACTTCCAGTGCAACTCTGTGGACAACATCTACCAGACACTGACCATAGAATTGTGCTGGAGGAGCTACAAATGCCTAGTGGATTGTTCTCTTTAGGAATCTGTAGGTCCTTCAATGCAACCTTTAGTTACAGTTGACCCCAGAGTTGTTCTGGAGGACTAAGATATTCCTAGAGAGAACATACTGATACAATCTGTGAATAATCAAATCCACAAAAGTCAAATCAGCAAATGTGGAGGGATGACTGTACAGGTAACCAAAACTTCAGGATACTTCTATTATGATTTGGCTAAATTATTGGTGTTTCCAGTTGCTCTCCAATAGAGGTCAAGCTAGTGCATCTCTCATATGTTGCATGGAGCTAAGCTGGACCTCACCTGAGATGGAGATTTGAGAGACTGTGAATACATTACCTGGAACAGGAAGCATAAAAATCTGTATTGCATATACCCATCTGTACCAATAAATCCAGAGACTGCAGTTGCTAAATTGGTCCCAAGGACAAGGGATGCAAAGTAAGTGATACAGTATCATACAGTACATTGGGCAACCACTGAGGAGTTGAAGTGCAGGAGTATGCAGGATTTCAAATTTCACATAACTCTTCATCAGAAAGAATTCATATTAAGTCAATATCAGTCTAGAAAAAAATGCTCAAGGGACAGCAATCCTCATAGTTGGTATCGATTCCTAGGTGCGGTCATCTCTTTCTTTCGGACAAGTGGGAGAAGAAGAGTGTTTAGGATCAGGCTCATCAGTCCAAGCTGGGGAGGGGGCATGTGTGGGAAAGAGTTGACTCTCTTCCTAGATTATTCACTGTCAGCTTTAGCTGAGCCTGTCCTGTATTAATCCTCGGAAGTGATTTCGACGTTGCCGCCTGCGGCCCCTTGCCTGGCTTCTAATTAACTCCTTGCGCCTCTGGTTTTGTGTTTGGCAAGTACCCCACCTTGTTGGAACGCCCCTCTGCTTCCCCCCACCCTCCCCAGGGGCATTCCTCTCTCAACTGGCCAGCTCACCAAGGCAACGTGGCAAGCATCCCCCCTAATCCCCGGGCGCTTCAGCCCGTCACCTACTGGCTGTTAGGTGGCCCATGCCTGGGAGAGACAATTAGGGACAAAGCGCTGAGCCCCAGGGGTCTAACACAAACCTTCATGGGTAGGTTGTGTGGCATTTGGGGAGTTTAATGAATTGTCCATCATGTCTTTCAGTGCTGCTCGGCCAGGCTGGATTAATCTGAGAAGACCCAGTGGGGTAGAAGACACTAAGCCTGTATTTATTACTCTTCCATTGTAACTAATTGAGGTAATTATCTGTGACTCCAGCCCGGCGTGACAATGCGGCATTCACTCCACCAAAGCTGCCATGCCGGGAGAGCTCAGCTTCCCCAGCCGTGCACTGGGAGACAGATCCCAGGGCATCATGGGGGAATGGGCCGCTTCCCACAAGCCTGTGTGTCCATCCAGAAAAGGAACCAATGTTCAGTGGCATTAATCAGTGGCTAGTCAGAAAGATGATAGATAGATAGATAGATTAGATAAACACCTAGATTATATGCTCATTTGCCACTGTAATGGTGGAATGGGTGAACGTTTCGGTACATGCTGGGATAAAATATAACCATTTCTTCAGAGTATGCTGGTTTGGCAGAGGCTGCATCTCATTATCTCCACTTTTGAAAGTTCACAAAATCTTGAAGTCTCAGGTGCTTCCTGACAAGGCTTTTACTATGCCTGTGCCCTGTCTCATATATGGAATTTTACAAGGCATCCAGATGACCTCATCTTCCATTTGTAATGCCTGCATTTTACAGTATTTTCTTACTGTAAAATATCTGTTAAGGAGTTAAAGTTGAAATAACTCCACAATGTATTTGGACAGCTAGTGCCACCCGTATGCAAGTGCCCTAGGTCGAAACCACCAGCAGATGAATCTCTTGTTGACTGGTGAGAGAACAAACATTTGAAGGAAGTCTAAATTGGATTCTTTTCAGGAGACCTTCCATCAAAATGAGGTGATGATTTTAGATACCAGATGGGGGACATGGCAGTAACAATCCTTCACTATTCCTTTCTGTTGGAAGACAGGATGTCATGTATCCTGTATGAGTTGTCCTGGGCCTAAGATAGACTTCTGTCTCACCAGTGTTAAAGGCTCAACCACCAAAACAATTAACTTCAGAACATGGCTTCCTTTCTTGGCACCAAAGTTCAAGAAGGACAGGGACAAGCTGAAACATATCCAGAGGAAGATGACCAAGATGTGGAATCAAGGCCCTTTGAGGAACAGCTTAGGGACCTGGGTTATGTTTAACTTGAAGATGAGAAGACTAAAAGGTGACATGAGAGCCATATTTAAATATCTGATGTTATCAAGAAGATAGAGCAAGTTCATTTACTTTTGCTCCAGAGACTAGAAAATTGACCAATGGATTCATGTTACAAGAAAATAGATTCCACCTAAGAATCTTTGACAGTAAGAGGTTGAGACAGTGGAATACCCTGCCTTGACAGTGGTGGACTCTCCATCTTTGGAGGTCTTTAAGTAGAGGGTAGATGGCCATCTCTCGGGAGTGCTTTGGTTGTATATTCCTGCATAGGAGGAGGTAGAACTTGATGGTCTTGCAGATCATTCCAGTCCCATGATTCTATGTTCCATTATTCTGTATCAGCTCAAGGTACATCTAGTCCTCCTACAGCAAAGTCTCACATGCTGTAGAGAGCTGATTCCAGGTAACTACCCATAACTGGGTCACGTAACATTGCAGAAAAATAAAGGATCATTTTGTCAGGGATATTTTGTCCCCTTTCAAAGAGAGAGAGAGAGAGAGAGAGAGAGAGAGAGAGAGTTCTCTACACAATTATTCTGGGAAATATTGTGATCAGAATAAGGTTTAAGGTCCAGGTTTTCTAATAGCAGACCAGGAATGGAAAGAAGGACTAGCAAACAGAAATAGCACAATGATGGATACCAGAATTTTTCAGGAAAAAAATTATAATAGCATATTCTTGTGTTTGTTCAACAAGTCCATATGTTCTAAGAGGGAAGTAAGTAGACCTCCTGAATGAGGCTACTTGCATGTATATGCATTAGTGGATTTATTTCATAGTGGCAAATGAGATAATAAGCAAACATTTTTGCTTGATACAACACAACAAACAGGTTTGTCTACCTGCTTGTAACATTTCTTCCTTTAAAAAGGATAACGATCTTTTGCTCTCATTTAAAGTAGCTAAAGGCTTAGAATGAATAGGAGGGGGGTGGTGGAAAACTATTGACAACAAGATGTTGTTGATATTGTCTGTAAGAACTTTATCAGCAATATTAACTATAGGTGGGACCCTCCTCTGCACCCTATTTACAACAACGTTTCATCTAGTGACATAGTCTGCACTTAACCCAGCCATGAAACTCTGTCTCAAGAGTTTTAGTTCCACTTTTTGTTCCCATATGTGTTTAGGCCTCTATAAATGCCTATCTATGTTCTATTCCTAGGACTTTGACAAGTAACGTTATTTATTTATTTATCTGCAATACTTTTATGTTGCCTGGAAAGTTAATATTAAAGTGTTAAAGCAGAGAGAGTAAGATAAATGGAAAATTAAAACAGAATAAAACCACAAAATAAAACTAAAAGGTCATTAAAATAAAATATCTGGAAAATGCTAGGTTTTACCTGATTGCAAAGACGGAGGAGAAGGGGGAGAAGAAGAGCATACTGTGGGTGTCAGGTGAGCCCCTCTGTGAATAAAGCCTCTTTATTATGTGTTGATCAAGAGACTTCATTTTGATGAACTTTCCTATGATGTCACTCTAACAAACTGACCATATTTTTAGTGACCAGGTTGGGAATTCTTTAACTCTTCAAATGTTATTGGACTGCAGGTCCCAACATTCCTCACAGTTGACTATGTTAGGCCTGCTGGGAGTTGTAATCCAACACTATCTGGAGGATCACAGAATTCCCATCTCTGTCCTAAGGGCTCATTGATACCTACTTTGTCTGTGAAGGAAGCCTCCACTATTCAAAGGGTGAAATTACTCATAAGGGTAAGAACTAAGCTGGAAATCTAAACTTTTTTGCTAAGGACCCACACACCTAGCTCTATATATAGAAGACCATATTTTTAAATGTTGCTTTAATTCAGAATAACTACCACAACCACTAATGACATCATTGCTATTCAAAATTATTTTAAATGTTTCTAGGAACGTGCTCAAATAGCCTGCTGAAATTCATCGGCCCATTTCTGTGCAAAGAAATGGGGGCAGGGAACAATTCCTCCAGTTTTTTCTAGAGGAACAAAATATTTTCTCAAGGCTCAGACTCACCATTAGCAAACTCGGAACATTTATTTTGCTTTATTTCTGAAGGCGTTGTTGTTGTTGTTGTTGTCGCTGTTCTGATTTGCTCCCACTGCAAGAGGTAGCTGCAGCACCTGTATTAACAGGCAGTGTGCTATTAGGCATCATCTACCCACACCAGATAGTGTACTAGTATCATTTTGAGGGAAATAGCAGCCATTACACAAAAATGGTGGTTAATACATGGAGGATATTCTCCAGAGTTGCCTTCATCAATATTTCAAATTTGTATAAGGGGGAAGGGCTAGGAAAAAGAAAAATCCCTGACATTTTCATAGGAAAAAAAAATTACTTGTTATACTGATTCTGATTCAGTTTAAATATGAATTTCAACCCTACACTGGGCCTTGTCAAGGCAAAGTGCAAATGTTCCAATTTATGCAACTAGAATTAATTACAGGGAAGAATGGTAGGAAATTATGCTTTTAAACCACACTCCAGCCACTCTGCATGCACAACAAAAAGTGAATGGGGTCTGTTACAGATTGCCATTCTTTGTTAAATTCTTTATTCCCTGTTAATTAGCTTTATTTTTTTGTCTCATGATTTTGCAACAGATCAAAATGGATGGTGCTATATAAATCAATCATCATATACTGTAGCGGTAGTAGCATTCACCCATGATCCAGTAATCAAAACTGTTGTTCCTCTGCAGCTCACAATTTGCCTCACTTAGTACTGCTTTTGTAGAAGGTGTTTATCATACAGAGCTTTTTGGAGCTTTTTGCAGCTCAGATCCGGGGTGACTGCGGGTCCAACGATGCGGATTCACATCATAATGTGAATGTGTTATCAGACGAGATTCCTTTCTATGGTTGCTCCTTCCATGGCGCTTCTGCAGGGATTCCAAAGTGACCCCTCATTTTGGTGAAATTGGAAAAAGTGAATTCACAGAATTCGCTTTCAAGCTCACTTCGATTTCATGTCGAATTGGTCTGGTGTGGAAGATCACTCTGATGTCGCCCTCCTTGGCCTCCTGCATCCTGCTCCTTCATCCCCCTCCTCCTCCTTCATGCCATCTCGTCCTCTCTGCCACCCTGCCACCTATCCCATCATCCCCTGGCTGCTCCTTCATCCCAATCCTGGCCCCAGTGACCCCCCTGCCACCTATCCCATCATCCCCTGGCTGCTCCTTCAGTCCAATCCTGACCCCAGTGACCCCCCTGTGACCTATCCCATCATCCCCTGACTGCTCCTTCAGTCTGATCCTGGCCCCAGTGACCCCCTGCGACCTACCTCCTCATCCCTTGACTGCTCCTTCAGTCCGATCCTGGCCCCAGTGACCCCTTGTGACCTATCCCATCATCCCCTGATTGCTCCTTCATCCCGATGAAGGATGACAGCTAAGGAGAGGGCAGGGAAGGGGGACAGCGTCCAGAGCCCCACTGAGCATGTGCAAGGGTCCCAATTTGAATCGTTGAACCCTCTGGTGTGGTAATACAATGTGCACTCACCACGCTTTGCTTGAATCTGCATCACGTGAGTTGTCTGGAATCGAACTGACTCCGCTTCCCCCTCAGGCAATGGAAAGGCAACCAGCTGTGGTAAAACATCACGTTTTAACGTGAATTCGCATTGCTAGACAGGAATGACTCCAGATCTGGTGTGAAAAAACATCACATTTCACGTTGCTAGAACAGGAGTGACTGCGGATCTGAGCTGCAAACCCCACCCCACCCCCCCACCCCCCACGTGTGATAAGGCGCAAAGAGAGAGGTTTATGTAAGATTCCAAAACATTACAATTTGGATTCTTTGATCATGGGCTGCGGTTCCATGAGGAGGGACTTCTTGCAACGGACGGGTTGCATCTCACACCAGTTGGAAGAAATGTTTTTGCCAACAGTCTCAAGAACTTGATCAGGAGAGCTTTAAACTGAGTTCCATGGGGAAGGAAGACAATATTAAGGAAGGCGAAAAGGCTGGAGAAAATAGTCAAACAGGCATAGAGGAAACAAGAAAAAAAGTGCAAGGATCCAACAGTGGGAGGCAAAAAAACTTGCACAAGCAGCAAGTAAATGGGACCCGTGATCTGCGATGTCTCTACACTAATGCACAGAGCATGGGAAATAAGCAAGATGAACTCGAACTCCTAGTACAACAAAGCAAATATGATATAATAGGCATCACTGAAACCTGGTGGGATGAGTCTCATGATTGGAATGTGGAAATAGAGGGGTATAACCTTTTTAAGAGAAATAGGCCAAACAGGAAAGGAGGAGGAATAGCACTATATGTCAGAGATATTTACACCAGTGAAGAGATCCAGGACATCAGTCATGGAAGCCAGGTGGAGAGCATCTGGATAAGAATCAAAGGGGAGGGAAACAACAAGGATGTTATGGTGGGAGTCTACTACAGACCCCCAAGTCAGACTGAGGAATTGGATGATGCCTTTCTAGAACAGATGACCACACACTCAGAAAGGAGAGATGTAGTAGTGATGGGCGACTTCAACTATCCTGATATTTGCTGGAAGTCAAACTCAGCAAAATCCTCAAGGTCTAGCAAATTCCTCACTTGCCTTGGAGACTATTTCATGGTCCAAAAGGTGGAAGAGGCAACAAGGGGGTCAGCTATTTTGGATCTGATCCTAACCAACAAGGATGACTTGGTTAATGGGGTGCAAGTGGTGGGATCATTAGGTGGAAGTGACCATGTTCTCCTGGAGTTTGTTATACAATGGAGAGGAGAAGCCAGGCATAGTCAGACATGCATCCTAGACTTTAGGAGAGCGGATTTCAGTAAACTTATAGAAGTATTGAGGGTGATCCCATGGTCAGAAATACTAAAAGAGAAGGGAGTTCAGACCGGATGGGATATTCTCAAAAGAGAGATACTGAAGGCACAATTTCTTTTTCTTTTTTTTAATATTTTTATTAAGTTTGATCAAAAACAAATAAACAAACACATATCTACATATATTAATTCTAACTTCAAAGAAAAAGAAAAAATAAACAACAACAACAACAACAACAAAAATCCTACAACATTCATCCCTCCACCCTTCCCATCACCATTCCAACATTCATTCTAAAAAGACTTCCTTCCTCTTTATACATTATAACATTCTACCAGTATCTTATATACACCTTATATTTTTCCTATATTATCTACCTTCCTTTACTAAATATAATTATCTTCTCCACTACGTATATCATCCTTATTCACCTAATATTATTCTTAAATCAGATATATTACACTTATAAATTAGATGTCATAATCTTCAAATTGTTTCCTCATGTATTCCAATACCAAATCCCATTCCTTTTTAATTTTTCCTGTAATACTCTTTATAGATTTATCTCTTATTATTTGTGTTAATTTATCCATTTCTATTATTTCTGTTAGTTTCAATAGCCATTCCTCTTTTTTTGGTATATCTTTATTTTTCCATTTTTGTGCCAACAACATTCTAGCTATTGTTACCATATAAAATAATTGTTTCCCGTATTTCAAATTTATTTCCTTATCAAATATTCCCAATAAAAAATATTTCAGGTTTCATTTCTAATTTGATATGTAATATTTCATTAATTAGCTCTCTGATTTGCTTCCAAAATTTTTTAACTTCTTTGCAGTTCCACCAACAATGTAAGAATGATCCTGTTATTTCTTCACATTTCCAACATTTATTGTTTTTATTTTTATAAATTTTTGCTAATCTTTCCAGTGTCAGATACCAACGGTAAAACATTTTATACCAATTTTCTTTTAAGTTTTGAGATGCTGTACATTTCAACCCCTTTTTCCAAATATATTCCCATTTTTCCAGTGGAATGTTATAGCCAAAGTCTCTAGCCCATTTTATCATTGTTTCTTTAACTATTTCATGTTCCGTGTTTAATTGTAATAATCTTTTATAAATTTTCCCAATCAATTTCTCCTGTTCATTGATTAGTAGTGTTTCCAAATCCGTTTTATTTTCCTCTTCTCCAAAATCTTTTAAATCTTTCTTCATTCTCTCGTAAATTCTCCTATATGCATACCAACCAGCATCAAATCCAATTTGTTCCAATTCTTCCTGGGTTTTTATTACCAATTTACCTGATTCAATTTTTAACAAATCTCTATAAGTAAACCACTTTTCCCTTCTGATCATTTCCTTCCTATAAATAGCCTCATGTGGCGATAACCATAATGGTAATGAATGAATAATATTTCTTTTATATTTATTCCAAATCCTCATTATATTCCTTCTTACACAATGATTATTAATAAGTTGGTTACTTTTTTCCTTATCATAAGCTAAATAAGCATGGAATCCAAAACTTAATCCCTCACCTTCTAATTCAAGCATTCTTTTTTCTTCCAATTTCATCCAATCCTTTATCCACATTAGACTACTAGCATCATAATATAATTGTAAATTTGGTAAGGACATACCTCCTCTCTCCTGGGCATCCTGTAACAATTTTAATCTAATCCTAGGTCTTTTATTTTGCCAAATAAAGCGTGATATGTCTCTTTCCCAAATTTTTATTGGTTTATTTGAATTAATAATAGGGATCATTTGAAATAAAAAAAGAATTTTCGGCAATATCGCCATTTTTTATCGTCGCTATTCTTCCTAATAATGATAAATGAAATTTACTCCAATTTGTTAAATCTTTTTTTATCTCTGCCCATAACTTTTTATAATTATTCTCGAATAATTCATTCGTCTTTTTTGTTATCCATACACCTAAATATTTAACTTTTTTACTTACTTCTATTCCAGTTTTTTTCTTTATCTCATCTTCCTCTTCTTTCTTCATGTTTTTGGTTATGATTGCCGATTTATTCCTGTTAATTTTACATCCCATATACCTCCCAAATTCATCAATTATATTCATCAATATCTCAACATTGTTTTGTGGATCTTCCAAATTTATTACTACATCATCGGCAAAGGCCCGTATTTTATACTTATATTGCTTTATCTTCACCCCTTGTATCTTTTTGTCACTCTTTATTCTACTCATCAGGACTTCCATGATTAGTAGAAAGAGCAGTGGAGATAGAGGGCATCCCTGCCTTGTCCCTTTTTCAATAGTAACCGATTTTGATAGGTCTCCATTAATATTAATTTTTGCCTTTTGTTCCCTATAAATCTGAGAAATCCATTTTCTAAAATTTGGTCCGACATTTATATCTTCCATAATTTCTAATAACGCTTCCCAATCCACCGAATCAAATGCTTTTTCCATATCAACAAACATCATGCTTAATTTTTTATCATTATGTCTTTCATAATATTCCAGAATATTTAATATATATCTCATATTATTTTTCATAAATCTTTTTGGCAAAAATCCGCATTGATCCTCATCTACCTTATCCTCTATACATTGTTTAAGTCTTTGGGCTATAATTGTTGCAAAAATTTTATAATCAATATTGAGTAATGAAATTGGTCTATAATTTGCTACATCTAATACATCCTTACCTTCTTTTTGTAACAATACTATCTCTGATTCTTTCCACGTTTCTGGTATCTTCCCTTTTAAGATGTTATTCATAACTATTCGTAATGTTCTTTTATTTCATCCTTAAAGATCTTATAAAATTCTATGGGGAATCCGTCTGGCCCAGGAGATTTGCCATTTTTATTTTTCTCTATCGCTTTTTCTACTTCTTCTTGTGTAATTTCTGTTTCTAATTTTCCCTTTTGGATCTCATTTATCTTAAATAGTTCTCCTTCTTTCATGAAATCTTTTAATCTGATCTCCTCCTTTTGCTGTCTCGTATATAATTTAGTGTAAAAATCTCTAAAGTGTTCTATAATGTCCTTTTGTTCGGTAATTATTTTATTATCTTTCCTTATTCTTGTTATCAATTTTTTCTCCCTTTTTTTCTTTAACTTATATGCTAGCCATTTCCCAGGTTTGTTGGCATTTTCGAAATATTGTTGATTTGCCCTTTTCATTTCCCTTCCTACTTCTTCTGTCAATTCCAGTGATATTTTATCTCTTAATAATTTACATTCCTTAATTAGTTTTTTGTCCTTAGGTTTTTTATTTAGTAAATTTTCTTTGTCCTTAAGTTTTTTATTTAATTGATCTAATTCTTGATTTTTCTTTTTTCTTACTATCGCATTTTGTTGTATTAAAAAAAAACCCTAATTACCGCTTTTGCCGCGTCCCAAACAGTCTCGATTCCAGTTCCCTTATCTGCATTTTCTTTAAAATAATTTTGTATTACCGTTTTTATTTTTTTGACTGTTTCCTCATTTCTTAAAAGATCAATATTGAGTCTCCATCTAAAAAAGGATTTCTCACTTTTAGTGTCTTCTAATTTTACTATTTGGGGGTTATGATCTGATATTGATCTTGGTAAGATTACCATTTCTTTCAATATTTTTGATAGGGTTTGAGTGACTAATATTAAATCAATTCTAGCCATTGATTTATGTCTTTCTGATCTATGTGTATATTCTTTTGATTTCCCATATAAGTATCTCCAAGTATCCACCAAACACACGTTTTCCATTAATCTAAAGAAGGATTTTGGCAGTTTGCCCTGTTTATCTTTTATAGGTTTTTTAGAGTTCCTATCCCATTCAGGATTAATTACCCCATTATAATCTCCTAGTACAATTATATCTTCGTATTTTTGTTTTAATATAATATTTTGTAGTTCTTCAAAAAAATTAGCTTTTTTTTCCTGTGGTGTATAAATTCCTATTAAGAGAATCTTTTTATTATTTATTTTGATTTCAATTCCTAGCACATAGCCTTTTTTGTCATTGTAAATTTCCTTTGATTCTATTTGTTCCTTCACGTATATTACAATTCCTTTTTTCCTTTTCTTATTTGTTGATATATAATTTTCCCCTAATTTCCCATTTTCAATATATTTTTCTTCCCCTTGTTTAATATGAGATTCTTGTAAACAGATTATTTCACACTTTTGTTTTTGTAAAAAATGAAATATTGTCCTTCTCTTATGTGGTGAGTTCATTCCGTTCACATTCCAGCTTAATATTTTCATTGTTTAAATTTAATTATTATATCACTCTCTCTCTCTCTCTATATATATATATATATATTTATGTAAATATTTTTTATCACAAAACAAGCTTTATTTGGTTAGATTTTCAAACAAATGAGGAATCAATTCTCTTATTAATAGACCACCCAAAACCAAAAAAGTATATTCAGAATACAAAAAATAATAAAGAGATTTAAAAAAGAAGAAAAAAAAGAAAAGAAAGAAAATCCACAAAGATACAAATATATCTATATCTACAACCCAATCGCATTAATCTCACAATTTCACTAGCTCTTCCCTTCCTCTTCTTCTCTGAAGGCACAATTTCAAACAGTTCCAGTGAGAAAGAAAAATGGGAGGTGTCTCAAGAAACCAGGATGGATGACTAAGGAACTTTCAACCGAGCTAAGTTTGAAACGGAACATGTATAAGAAATGGAAAAAGGGGGAAATCACAAAAAAGGAATTCAAAGAAATAGCAGGCATGTGTAGGGGTAAAGTCAGAAAAGCTAAAGCGCAGAATGAACTCAGGCTTGCTAGAGAGGTTAAGAACAATAAAAAGGGCTTTTTTGGATATGTCCGCAGCAAAAGGAAGAAGAAGGAAACGATAGGGCCACTGCGTGGAGAAGATGGCAAAATGCTAACAGAAGACAGAGAAAAGGCAGAATTACTCAACACCTTCTTTGCCTCAGTCTTCTCAGAAAAGGCAAAGGGTGCTCAACCTGAGGATAATGGAGCAGAGGACAGAATAGAGGAATTTCAGCTCAGAATAAGTAAAGAGATAGTACTGTAGAGGAATACCTTGATAATCTAAATGAATTTAAGTCTCCAGGACCAGATGAACTACATCCAAGGGTACTAAAAGAACTGGCAAATGTAATATTGGAGCCATTCGCAATAATCTTTGAGAACTCCTGGAAAACAGGAGAGATCCCAGCAGACTGGAGGAGGGCAAACGTTGTCCCCATCTTCAAAAAGGGGAAAAAAGAGGATCCCAACAATTATCGTCCAGTTAGTCTGACATCAATACCAGGAAAGATTCTAGAGCAGATCATTAAACAGAGAGTCTGTGAACATCTAGAAAGCAATTCCATAATCACAAAAAGTCAACACGGGTTTCAGAGAAACAAGTCATGCCAGACAAATCTGATCTCTTTCTTTGATAAAACTACCAGCTTGGTAGATGAAGGGAATGCTGTGGATATAGTATATCTTGATTTCAGTAAGGCCTTTGACAAGGTTTCCCATGATATTCTTGCAAACAAGCTTGTAAAATGTGGGCTAGACAAAGTAACTGTTAAATGGATCTGTAATTGGTTGACCGGCCGAACCCAAAGGGTGCTCAACAATGGCTCTTTTTCCTCCTGGAGGGAAGTGACCAGTGGGGTCCCACAGGGCTCTGTCCTGGGCCCAGTGTTATTCAACATCTTTATCAATGACCTGGATGACAGAATTGGGAGCATACTTATCAAATTTGCAGATGACACCAAATTAGGAGGAATAGTTAATACTCCAGAGGACAGGACCAACATTCAAAATGATCTGAATAGACTAGAAAGCTGGGCCAAAGCTAACAAAATGAAATTCAACACAGAGAAATGTAAGGTACTGCACTTAGGGCAGAAAAATGAAATGCACAGATATAGGATGGGAGACACATTGCTGAATGAAAGTACATGTGAAAGAGATCTAGGAGTCCAAGTAGACCATAAGTTGAACATGAGTGAACAGTGTGATGCGGCAGCTAAAAAGGCCAATGCAATTCTAGGCTGCATCAATAAAAGTATAGTGTCTAGATCAAGAGAAGTAATAGTGCCACTGTATTCTGCTCTGGTCAGGCCCCACCTGGAATATTGTGTCCAGTTCTGGGCACCACAATTCAAAAAGGACATTGAGAAACTGGAGCGTGTCCAGAGGAGGGCGACTAAAATGGTGAAAGGTCTGGAAACCTTGCCCTATGAGGAACGACTCAGGGAGCTGGGAATGTTTAGCCTGGAGAAGAGAAGGTTAAGAGGTGATATGATAGCCCTGTTTAAATATTTGAAAGGATGCCACATTGAGGAGGGAACAAACTTGTTTTCTGCTGCTCCAGAGAACAAGACCCGGAACAATGGATGCAAGCTACAGGAAAAGAGATTCCACCTCAACATTAGGAAGAACTTCCTGACAGTAAGGGCTGTTCAACAGTGGAACAAACTCCCTCAGAGTGTAGTGGAGTCTCCCTCCTTGGAGGTCTTTAAGCAGAGGCTAGATGGCCATCTGTTGGGGATGCTTTGATTTGGATTTCCTGCATGGCAGGGGGTTGGACTGGATGGCCCTTGTGGTCTCTTCCAACTCTATGATTCTATGATTCTATGATTCTATGATTACCTTCCAACTGTCCTGATTTGGCAAGGACAGTCATGATTGATAGTCTGTCATCCCATTTTTCAGCTGCTTTTAAAAATGTCCTTGTCCCACTTTCTCCCTTCATTCTCAGCTTACTTCAGTTGCTGCAATCTCAGATCAAAGTACAAAATTAGTTTGCATTCATCGCTCAGCAGTGAGAGAGGAGGAAATGGGGGCAGACTCTTGCCCTTCCAGGAGGCTTGGACAAAAGCAAACTGCTGCAGCCTCTCTTAGGAGCTTGACAGACGGGCAGCTCCGTGCTGTCCGTCTTTGCCCTGAGTTGGTGCTGCAGCAGCCACACCTAGACCAGCTTCTTTTTTGCAGCGCCACAAACAGGTAAGGGCACTGCCATGACGCCATTTCCTGCAGCAGCATCTGGATGCTGCACGGCGCTTGTGTCACCATGGTGGCCCCCATGTGGATGGAAGGCAGCCATGATGGCGACACTGCCGCGCGCTAGAGTTCAGGAGTATGTGGTTGCTGCACACTCCCAAACCCTAATTTTGGTCCGACGACAACATTTTCTGCCTGGCTGTACCAGGCCTTCATTTACGTGCTCTTCCTTATTAATAACTTTCCCCATCTTGACCACACTCTAATGTCAATTGGCCAAAGATGTCCTGGTTTCAGTGGCATCACTAGGGTTGGTGTCTCCCTAGTGCAGTAACTCATGCTATCATTTTCAAGCTTGGAGCCTCCAAGCCAGTGATCCCTCAGGAGTAGATTGGGGCACTATGGAAGAGAAAGGCTCTGGTCTACTTGCATCTGATGGCTGTTGGACCAGGGCACTCAAAAGACTTGCCCATGTCCTTGGTTCTCCAGTCTGTTTGCCTTGTTCACATGTCCTGAAAAGGTCCAGCCACCATTCAGTGATGGGAGTGGCTTGTGGAGTTGGCTGTCCAACCAGCCTCCTTCCTGCCTCTGCACAGGTGGACTGGGTCTTTGCAAGGACCTTCAGTCTCTGAGAGTCTTGGTCCACCTGCAGAGAAGTGGGAAGTACACACCAGAAGGTGGCTCCTTTCCACAAGCGCATCAGAGGACACATACCCCCTCTGAGGTGTCGCCCAGTGCAGTCCACACTCTCCCCATCCCACTAGAAATGCCCCTGCCCGCGTTTCATCTGTGAAATGTTGGAGGGTATTTTTAAATCTAGAAACTCATATGGGAGACCAATTAGAAACTCAAATGGGGTCTCAGTGGCAGCAAAGCTGCACCTGTTGCATTTCTGCCAGTCATTTGGCTGTTAAAAATACAGAAGCCCTGCTTCCAAAGGCAGCAGAAGAAGGTTCTTGCATGGATTTAAGGGCCACCGTTGGCCTTAAAGTGTATAACCATTCCTTCCGAGGCACTTTCAGCATTAAAAGGGAACCAGCATTGTGTCAGGTAGCACATGTTTGAGTTGCTGTGGCAACAGGGAAGGCCGGGCGGGGAGACTTCCTGTTCCCCCAGTGACCCAGCCACAGACATCAGCGCTGCCAACCCAAGAGTTTCTGAGGTGGAGGCCTTGGCGAGACTCAGCAGTCCCAACGCCATTCTCCCCTTAGACTTCTTGCCCAAGCTACTCTACGGAGAGCAGGGAGGTCGAGGCTGAGCCCACTGCCAAAGCCACGAGGATGACGGCAGAGCTTCCGAGGTGAGGGAGGCCCTGGGCAACCTGCCCACCCACCTCTCTTCCAATTACTGGGTGGTCTGTGCTGTGCCAGGACCTGTGGCATTTGTGGCATGCGGGCAAGGAGTGTGAGGGAAGGCCAGCGTTCAGTCTAAGGGGACTGACATGGCTCACTGATGTCTTAGCATGCATGCTTAAAACACACATTTCCAAACATGCCTTTTCATACAGCACTGGCCTATGCACCACACTAATACACCGCAGGCACACTGCTCCACCTCTCTTATTCCCCTGCTCTCAAGCCCTCCCACACCCACAAATTCAACAACCACTAAGACATCACTATTACTCACACATCCAATTTGAATGGGCTTAACTGGTTTGTTCATGAGAACAGCACAATCAGGAATCTTGCTTATCCCTAGTCTTCTTGGAAATGGCTGCAGAGTGGGACTGGAGCTTGATCATGAAATATATAAAGGCTGCTGAATGTGCAGGTCGTCTTTCATTCCAGTATCCTAGAGCCTTATTGCACAAGTAAAAGAAAGCAGAAATGGAGTCGGATATTAGTGCCCTTCTCTGTGTCTTACAGCATGATGTCATAGCACTTCAGTTCTCTTCCCACAGAAGACAGTTGTAAAAGCACATCTGGAAAAATTTGTTCGCCAAAAGACTCATTCTGACAACCGTCTCCTATGAGAAGAGAACTGAAGGGCTACAGTGTCATGCAATAAGGCATGGAGAAAGTTGCCACTCTCTGGCTCTGTTTCTGCCTTCTTTTCTTGTGCAATAAGGATTGTAGTCTTCAAAGAATATACTGTATTATGTTTTAGCTTTTACACTCAATTGACAATGGGTGCAGGGAACTAGATCTGGTTTGTCCTTGAAATATAGCTGTTGTTTGGGAGTAAGCCTTATTGAACCTGAAAAACAGTCATAGGATTACACTACAAAAGGTTCTTTAATTTGTTGGCCACTCTAATGATCCCATTTGCTCCATACTTGTATGTATATGCAAAATATACATTCTTATTTTCATCCATATAGTCACATACGCACACACATTTTTATACTTCTGCCACAACATGTCTTCCTGAAACCCAACCCAAAACACAGAGGTCATACATGGGAATCTGGCTTCCACATATTCATTTGCTGCCCCTAGTCATGGCAAACTCATAGCATACTTGCATTTTCCCCCATATCCTGAATATAATGGTAGGACAGATTCCCCCCCCCCCCATCTCACCAGTAAAGTGAAATACAGGTGAAAGAAATACAGCTATGTCAAGCAGGGCTGTCCTAGTGAAAAATAAAAAGAGTTCCTGTAACTTTAATGGCTGTATGGAAGAGGGTTCAGCAGGTGTTGCCTGGTTCCTTTTCCCACACAGCCACTAAAGGTACAGAAGCTCTCTGCACTTTTCAATCTGGCAAACCTATTGCTGAGACATTAGAGATGAGGTGGTTTTCTTCAGGGTCTGAAGATATGTTCCAGTAGTATAGGTGTGTGTAGATTGTATATCTGCCTGTGGGATGGAGCTTCTTCTACCATCTTTAGAAAGACAAGGAAAAAGGAAGAAATGTTGTCCCATTGTGTTGAAGCAATGCATGAGGATGGTTTTGGGTCCGGCAAGAACAAGAAACAAAACCCTTATTCTTACGCATGTTTATGCATAAGTAAATCTAGCTGAATTCAGTAGTTGTTGTTACTATGAACCTTCAGGTTGTTTCCATCTTATAGCAAACCCAAAGTTTTCTTGGCAAGGTTTATTCAAGGAGTTTTGCCATTGCCTTCTTCTGAGGCTCAGAAAATGTGACTTACCCAAGGTCACCCAATGAGTTTCCATGGCCAAGTGGGGATTTAAACCCTGGTTTTCCAGAGTCCTAGTCCAATATTGAAACCACTGGTTCTGTGCTGGCTCTCTTATTCAGTAGTACTTTCTTGCAACAAAATCTCTAGATTACGGGTGACTTAGGGCTGCATTGGCCCAGGGGGTAGGGGGGCATTGATAGCAATCCATGTAACTATAAGAGGACCCTGATAGCTTAGGAGTGGCTTGAGAAGATGTAAGGAACATTTCAGAGTAGTTTTGATCAAGAAACATTTGATCATTCTTATGGATAACTGAGTCAGTGGTCCCCTGCTCTGGATTTGCCCTCATGAATTATGCTTCTTCAGGCTCAGAAAGTTGACCATGTTCAGGTGTTGGGGAGAGTGTGACCTCCAAATGCAAGCTATTTGCAATTTGGATACAATTTCAAGATTGCTTTTATGCATGATACAACTACAAGATAAGAGTGTGGTGGTTATAATGTAAAGATCTGAATCTATATATGATCCTTTTAGATGGGGAACTTTGTGTGGGGTGAGTACAACACCCCTCCAGGCAGCTTTACTGACTAAACAAAAGTGACTACAGTTCTAGCTCAGAATATTCGGTCACCAAGCTATATACCTCCTTGTTACTTGCCAGCAGTGGCTTATATTTTGTTGGATATGTGGGCAGAGGAAGCAAGCAAGGCCTGTCACAATTGCTTAAGATATCAAGAAGTAGAGTTTCCAGGTCAGGACTATCCTAGGTCCTGAGATTTCAGTGCCAAAACCTGAGATCTCGGGATGACCCATGGTGATGTCACAGAAGTCAGGCCTTCATGATGTTACAAGGGTAATATTATAAGGGCAGCCCTTGATGATGACATTAAGCATGAGACATTAAACATCAACCGCAGCTGTACAGAATATGCTAAACAAAAACAAAAACGATCCCACTAAATCTAAAAAAATGAGGAAAATACACATATATATCCATTATTATTATTATTATTATTATTATTAACCTCTATTTATGAAGCACTTAAATTTACACAGTGCTGTACATACAATCTTTTAATTAGACGGTTCCCTGCCCTCGGGCTTCAATCTAAAAGCATGACACAGAAGGAGAAGGGAGTGGTGGGGAAGGGTAAGAGGTCCAGCAGTTCCTCTCTACTTCCAGGCCTGGACCAAGGTAGATGGACTGGAGGGAGGGCTTGGCTTCATATGGATGGTTAATCTTCTTCCAGGGAAAATACATACTCTCAGTAGGATACTACAGATAAATACATAGCAATACAGGAAGTGGTTCAATAAACGGCACCAAAAGAACATCAAATAGTAAATGACAATTATGAAAAGCAGGCTTCTCTGAACAGGATGGTTTTCAACTCCGTTTTGAAGCTGGTTAAAGAAGTGATGGCTCTTGCTTGTGGGGGAAGAAGGTTCTAGGAGTGAGGGGCAGCAAGTGAAAAGGGGCGAATCCGGGATGGGGCAGAGGAAATCCTGGGCTCAGACAGGAACCCTTGACTACCAGAACGGAGGGCCCTGGTGGGAAGATGAGGAGAAAGAAGGTCTGATAAGTAAGGAGGGGCCAGCCCATGGAGGGCTTTAAACGTCGACAGCAGAAGCTTATACTGAATGCGGAAAGGGAGAGGGAGCCAGTGAAGGGATGCCAGGACAGGAGAGATATGGTCAGAGTGCTGGGCAGTAGTGATAATGCGTGCAGCTGAATGCTGGACAGAGATTAAAGGACGGAGGTGAGAAAGAGGAAGCCCAGCCAGGAGGACGTTACAGTAATCAAGTCGTGAGATCACTAGGGCATGGACCAGGATCTTGGCAGTGCAGGTAGAGAGATAAGGTCGGATTTTCGCAATATTATACAAAAAGAATCTACAAGCCTTAGCTGTGGTCTGGATCTGAGGGATACACGACAGAGAGGAATCAAAGATAAAACCAAGACTGCGGGCTTGGTGGACTGGTTGAATAGAAGTGTTGCACACAGAGACAGAAAAGGAGTGTTGAAGAGTGGGCTTAGGAGGAAAGACAAGAAGCTCCGTCTTGGACATGTTGAGCTTCAAACGCCGATGATACATCCACTGCGAAACAGCTGTGAGACAAGATGAGACTTGCTGTTCAAGCCTTGGAGAAAGGTCAGGGGTGGAAAGATACAACTGGGTGTCATCAGCATACAGATGATAGAAAAAACCAAAAGAGCTGATGAGTTTTCCTAAGGACAGTGTGTAGAGAGAAAACAGAAGGGGACCCAGAACAGAGCCCTGGGGAACTCCAACAGATAAGGGAACAGGAGAAGTCTGACCACCTGCAACTACTGCAAAAGATCTGCCAGACAAGTAAGATCTAAACCAGTCAAGAACAGAGTCTGAGAACCCAAGGCCAGAAAGTATATCCACTAGAAGACAGTGATCAACGGTGTCAAAGGCTGCAGACAAATTGAGAAGAATGAGAACAGAGTAAAGGCCATTAGCCTTGGCCTGTAAAAGGTCATTCGAGATCTTAGTGAGAGCTGTCTCTGTAGAATGCCTTGGGCGGAAACCAGACTGAAAAGGGTCGAGGATGGAGTTGGCTTCAAGAGACTCAAGACAGCGTGAATAAACAACCCGTTCCAAAACCTTAGAAAGAAAGGGAAGAAGAGAAATCGGAGGATAGCTAGACAGAGAGGAGGGGTCAAGAGAAGGTTTTTTCAGAATTGGGGAAATGAGAGCATGTTTGAAGTCCGACGGGAAGGAGCCTGTAGAGAGAGAGAGATTGAAGATATGGAGAAGCGAGGGCAGAAAGGAAGGAGCTATAGAGATTAGAAGACGAGTAGGAATAGGATCAAGAGGACAGGTTGCAGGTTTGGAAGAGTTCAGAAGTGTAGAGAGTTCATCCAAAGAGGCAGGAGGAAAGACAGAAAATTTGTTAGGTGAGGGCAATAGAAGATTAAGAGCAGAAGAAGAATCGGGGGGGGGGACTATCTCAGAGCGAATAGTGGTAATCTTAGAGATGAAATAGTTAGCAAAGTCATTAGGAGAGAATGATGAAGAGACAGGAGGAGAGGGAGGTTTAAGCAAAGTGTTGAAGGTGGAGAACAAACGCTGTGGACGCCTATCATTGACCGAGATCAATAATTTGTAATAATTTTGTTTAAGTGTATATCCATACACTTAATCTTTCAAGATAGCACTTTTGCCCTGAGATTCCCTTTCTTGCTCTAAACCAGGCTCTGAAATCTTGGAACCTTAGCAAAAAGACAGATAAGAAAAGCTGCTTCCACATTCTACCAGGCTTTCCAAGTCTATTCCCTATGAGTCATGCTAGCCATAGGTGGACTCATTTTTTCCTACATGAGTCTTGTAGCACCGGAGTAAGTAATTGAGAGGCAATAACATTTGCAGATTACAGGGGGTATTATCCCTGCCTACACACACACACACACCTTTGGATGCTGTCTCTACTTCATGAATTGAACTCTCAGCCATTCAGGGAGGGAGGATGATTGATGAGAACTTAGAAGTCAGCTGGCCACCACCACAAATTGGAAGCAGATTGTAACCCTTGTGTCTCAGAAGGGAGAGGAGAAAAGGTTGATGAGTCCTTTGCCTTGACTCAGCCACTTGCATGGACACTTGTCCCCAATATGCAGCCAACAGTGGTTTCACATCTGGATGCCCCCAACTGTCTCGCCACAAAAGTGACACCTCATCTGAACGCCTCATCCCCTGGTGGGACCTAGATCTGAACTGTTTATTTTGAGTAGTGAAGAGACAGCTCAACTGAAACATGACTGTCTCTCTGTGTGTGTAAGCCAAGGACAAGCTGAACACAGATACCACACCCCCTTCGGCACTCCAGGGTGCATTTTGTGGTGCAGAGAGGAGTGTTTTCACTGACAGCCTGTTCACATGAAGCAAAAGTGGGGAAGCTGCCTGTAAGGCACAAGAATGAGGGGGCTTCTACAACAATAATGTTGTTCCCCCCATAGCTGTAGGAAGCTGCAGAGGCCTCTGGGTGACGTATCTGCTGTGGGCTCCCCAGACGAGAGGCCCCCGTGGTAATTTTGGGCTGTGGTTGAGCTAGGATCTGTCCTAATTGTAGGGTTGGAGCAGCAAGCAGGAGGCTCTGGTGTCACCAAGCGTCCAAGGCCTGGGCAGTGGGCCAGACCCACCTGTGGTCACACTCCCCACTCCCAGAAAATATCATTGAGCGTACTGGACAAGCAGGGAAAAAAGGAAGAGGCGTACAACAGGGGCATCTCTGACACACAAAGATGGTCACCCTTTAACAAATGACTACATCCAGATGTATAACCTTTCCTTTGCCCCACCAATACAGCTCAGACAGGCCAGGAATACCTCCCTACTTTTGAAGAAGGTCAACATCTAATTCCATTTTACAAGAGAATGCCTGTAAAGGGGCTGTAATCTGCATCTGAAACCATGCAAAATAATTTTATTATAAAAAGAATTGTAAAATTCTTTATTTTCTGAAATGTGCCATAAGAAATGACTGTTTTTAACCAAACCTTTAACCATTGCACCATAGTTCTGAACAAAAATGACCTACCTGTGTTGAGCTGGATCAAAATTGAAAGATATGAAGAATCGTATCCATGAACATCATATGGTACACTGTATTGCCAGGGTGGCATAGTGGTTTTAATGTTGGACTATGACTCTGGAGACCAGGGTTTGATTCCCCACTCAGCCATGAAACTATCTGGGTGACCTTGGCCAAGCCATATGCTCTCAGCCTCAGGGGAAGGCAATGGGAAACCTTGAAGGCACACAACAACAACAACATCAACCTCATTCTCTCTCTCTCTCTCTCTCTCTCTCTCCCTCACACCCACACACTATGAGGGATAATTTTCTCACCCAAGATATCATGTTGAGGGAGGGTTCTGGAAATATGATTTTTAAAAAAACCAACTGATAATTTATATATTGACCACAGGGAAGCAAGAAGGCACCTAGATGACAGAATATGTCTGAAAATCAATGATGATTCTCCCAAAGCCACAGCATATTGCTGAAAACTCTTTCTTGCCATTCAGCTGCAAAAGTTAGACTAATATCTCTTTCATTGGCTTTATTCAAATAGAATTCAAAGACATATCTGTGTTAGTCTGGAAAATCAGTCTGCAAAAGGATCTTGTAGCACCTTTGAGGCTAACTTTAAGAAAGAAGCTAATAACATGAGCTTTTGTAGACTCAGATCTCTGAAAGCTCAAGCTACCAACTTTTTCCTTTCATTTAGTCCCAAGGATGCTACAAGATCCCTTTGCATTCATTCAAATATTTGTTTTTTGCCCTCAGCCCAGTAGATAGGAGTAGTTGAGACAGGGTGAATAGCCATTACTCATCAAAGACATTTAATTATGCATTTGACTAGTAAACCATTCAAAATATTGGAAGAATAACATTATTTATATTAAAAGATTACTTATAACATTATGTTAACATTTATTGCAGGGATAGTCCCATAGCCCTCTATTGTTTGTTTGTTTGTTTGTTTGTTTATATAGTGCTGTAGATTTGCACAGCGCTGTACATAAAAACAATAAATATAAAAGAGTAAACCTGCCTATGGTGTACTATCTAAGAAATAATAGGATAATACATATAAAATACATAGCAATACAGGAAATGGTTCAATAAAACAGGCAACAAAAGAACATCAAATAGCAAGTGACAATCACACAATGTCTGGGAATGCTTCTCTGAACAGGATGGTCTTCAACTCCGTTTTGAAGCTGGTTAAATAAGTGATGGCCCTTGCTTGCGAGGGAAGAAGGTTCCAGACGTTTGACATCAAACCCCATAACCTGTCACCACTGACATGCCAATTTTGGCTCATGGAAGTTGGGAGCCCAACAACATCTAGAGAGCAACAAGTTCCCCAGCCCTGATCTAGTGAATAGTGAACATCCAGTACACAGTTTTGTGTACATACCATTTTTACCACTATACTGTATAGTTAGGTAAGAGAATGCTAGGATCTTCTAGGAGTCATTCACAAAGTATATATTTAGACTGCAAAATAAAGAATTACTAAGCATCCCATGGCTGTTGTTTTGCACCTTAGGCCACATTTAAAAAATTGCTCCAAAATGCCCCCCCCCTCCAGAATGGAGGTGCAGAGGGCATTTGTACTACATTGGCAGCCCAAACACCCCAGATCTGATCACTCAGGGTCCAAACAAAATTTCCCTCTTTGCATGCATATATGTGTATGCATGTATATTCAAAATTGTTTTGGGGTGGGTCACGAGCCACAGGTGTGGTGAGTAGTGTGACTGTCAAAGATCTTCTGGAGGGCTAATTCAGCTTCCTAGTTTTCCACAGATGTCCACTCTTATCCTATAAACTTCTGTGGAGCAGGAAGGTGCTGCAGTGGGAGAAGAATCCTTCCACAATCTTTTGTTAGATATGATATTTTGGCATAAGACAGAGACCTAGAAAACAGAACCAGCCAGCCAGGAATATTTGGGCACTCTGAAAGGTGTGAAGAAACCTGTGCCCCATCTTTTCTGCTCTTGTCAAATCCCCTCATTCCATTTCTGGAATCTCTATCAGTGCAAATCATCTAAAGAAGTACATTTATATTAAAAAAACTTGTTAGTTTTAAAGGGGCTGCTACATTTCTTTTCCTTCCCTCTTTCTCCCTTCCTCCTTTTTATGCTGCAAGAGACAAACATGGCTACATCTTTGAAAAATTCTCCCCCCATGCGTCCTTCATCAAATTTTGCAAACATCCCACCTTTGCCTGTAGCAAGTATGTGACTAGAAGCTGCAGTAGCAAAGGGAGCACATAGGAATTGTGTGTTCTGTATCTCTTGCATTATTGGCATTCTGGAAAAGGCCTCTCTATCCAAAGACTTCAACCACATCTGGAAGTTAGTAGCATCCATCCAGGAACGCTTAGGCACACACAACCTGTTTGCCTACAACAAAGAAGCAATTAAAAGCAAGTGCTTCAAATGGCAAGTACAACCTTCCAAACAAATCTGCAAAAGTTACTAGCCTACAGCATATTCATATCTATATTAATCATTTGTGGGTTGGGATCTTGTGGGTGTCTCATGCACAAACAGGTTCCCTTGCAGAAGTGGCTGGACATTTTTACCTAGTGCAGAAAATTCACATTCTGTTAAAGGTTGCAGAAACAGAGTTATACATGCAGATGTGCATTTGGTTTCAGATTTGGATGTGCGTTCAATTGCACAACACTGCCATTCAACACAAAGATTGTATAATACAATCATTTCATAACCTCACCTACAGAGAACCCCCCCCCAAAAAATAGGATGGGGGGGTTAAGACTTTAAACTGTATAGTCTATATCCCTAGAAGTAAGGTAGAGGCAATGTACACTACTCATCATCATCATCATCATCATCATCATCATCATCATCATCATCACATGTAACTTGTTGAGTGACCTTTTGGTCTGAACAGAAGTCATTATATGACTTGCTCAGTCATATACACTGGCCAAAAGATTCATTCCCCCTCCCCTCCATTCTAGCACTGTCCTGTTCAAACAATGCACAGCCCAAACCCCTGTTGTGATGTGAGCAGTCCAGACAACATCTGGGACATTCCACACCAGAACTGGAGTGTAACTATGTTAAGACAAATTTTAAAAAGTTACCTGTTGCTCTAGATCTTCCAGGAAGATCTGGCGCCCTCTATTCCCATGCTTCAGCAACTGTCTGGGGGTGTTTAGTACAAGTGACCTGTGGCAGTGGCAAAAACACTGAGTGGCCCAGCAGGATGCCCATGCAAACAGCCAGCAAGGTGTGGAACAGAGAGCCAGGTAACAGGGGAGGTCGGGGCAACTGTGGAACCAGGATACTCTGGGTTGCCCCCAGAGCATCCTGACCAGTGCAGACAAGGCCATAGTATCTCTGAAACCCTTGTTGCTTTTGTTGTTATGTGTCTTCAGGTTTACTCCAACTTATGGTGAACCAATTATATGGTTTTCTTGGCAAAATTTATTCAGAGGGGGTTCACCATTGCCTTCCTTTTTAGTATCACTTACCCATAATTACCCAGTGGGCTTTAGTGCGGATTTGGACCCTGGCACTAGTCCCTCATTCAGACCACCACACCACAGTACTTGGTAAAGTCTGGCTTGTGTTTCTTTGTCCATCCCCTTAGCTACTTTGTAGTAAAATACTGCAAAGCAGGAGAATAGTTATTTTTGGATTCCAGCTCCCAAAATCCCCCAGTTAACATTCTAGGAGTTGTAATTCAAACATAAACGCAGAAACATCACCAAGGCTACCAGGCAGAGAAGAAAAGAAGAAAAGACTGGTGCTTTGGATATAAAGGCATTCACAACACCTTCTGCTTTCTTCAGGAAACTATGCTGTTAGACAAAATGCAGAGGCTGGGAAATCTTCGGTTTGTCAGGATTTCAGCTCTTCGAGCGTGCACTATTGATCTTGATGCTCTCTCAGTGTCAACTGTTGTTCCAAATAAGGACCAGTAGAGCATGTAATGGGTGGGTGGTTTTCCATGAGTTTCAACCCAAGCCTCCCCCTCTAGCTCCCTGCTGAGAAAATTACCTTCTACTAAATTCAACCCTGGCTGGCGCCAGCACATCACCAACTCAATTCCCACCCCAAGAACACACCAGGAACCCATAGGCACTGAGTAACAATATTGGAAGCAAGAAGGAAGGAGATGCAAAGACCTCAAGACATTTGGGAGCAGCTATCCTCATACTTGCTTATCAGAGCTTGGCAAAATTATTTTTGGAGACTACAAATCTCAGAATGTTGACTGGGGAATTTGGGATTTGTTGTTCAAACCAGTAAATATCTGAAGCTCTGGTTTATTATGGGAGTCAGCTACTGGGAAAGTTAGAAGCAAAACATAAAAGCAGTAATAAACATAGGTAGACTCTCAGAGGCAAAGTGGACAATGGTTTGGAGGGCCAAAATTTGAGGGATGCCTTGCCTCAGCTATGTAAATATTCTGCATCTTTACAGTATTGGAAGGTTACAAAGGCAGATTAATTCATTGATGAAGTAATGTTTCATGTATTTCAGGTATCCTTAAATATCTGCCCACCAACCCCTTGACACTCCATTTTTCTATGTGAAATGGGGATTTCAATCTATGTTAATGAAGGTGCCCTGAAATCTTGGGGCTATATTTAATTCTGATCAATTTACATGCAGCACAAAGATAAAAAAGTAAAGGTAGTCCCTTGACATGAATGTCTTGTTGTAACCGATTGTAGGGGGTGGTGCTCATCTCCATTTCTAAGCTGAAGAGCCAGCATTGTTCGAGGACTGCTCTGGTGGTCATGTGGCCAGCATGACTCCACCGAACGCTGTTACCTTCCCACTGAAAAGCGGTACCTAGTTATCTACTTGCATTTGTATGTTTTTGAACTGCTAGGTTGGCAGAAGCTGGGATTAGTGATAGGAGCTCACCCCATCATGCAGTATTTGAGTCTCGAACTGTCAGCCTTCTAATCTTCCAATCATCAGAATTGGCATCTTAACCACTAAGCCATTAAAATTACAGAAAATAGTTCCCTCATCCACTGTTGATCATGTAAGCTGCAATCCAATGCACCCTTGTGTGGGAGGAAGCTTCTCTGATGCATACATCTGGGCAGACATGAATAAGATTACAGTTACATGTGCTGTTGTTATGCTGCTTAGCATACAAGAGATAGGGTGGCTATTTTTTTTCAAGGGCAATAGAACCTAGCAACAGCTTTCCCTGCTGATAATGCTCACATACAAATATACAGTCAGTTTCTGCAGGAATGCTCACTGTAGGATCAAGGCTCCCTTCTTGATGGTCTTGCAAATCCCTCTTCAGTTACAATGGCATCATATCCTGTCACCGTAAGGGAAGGAAGTACAGCCATGGTATGGAAAAGGTATTCAGAAATATGAATATGCAGAATAGATGTTGAATAGACACCTATGAAACATCTGACAGAACATTTGCAAAAGCTGAATGGACATGGCTTTTGAAGCAATATCTGCCTTTCTCCTAGCAGCTGAGCTTGTGGGTGAGAAACTCCATAGCCCATCCTTATAGAAGGGGGACCAGGAGAGCCAAAACAAACATATCCATTAGCAACATTATTTGTGGTTTGGATAATTCGGTAGAACAGTGATTGTGTTTTAAATACAGTTGCAGGATTTTAAAGAAACCTAAAGGTCAGCTTCATTCATGCTCTGGGCTGAGCAGTTGAGGGTTATCACAAAAAAAGTCCAGTGACAAAAGACTTTCTAGCAAGTGAGAAATGCAGATAAAGTGTAGTAGTTTTGCATACATTTAAAAATTTGCACAAAACAGTGGGGAATTTTTTGGTATGTTATAGAATAAGGTTTCACGGACTACTATACACTTTATTAAATGTATAAAGTATGATACTGCAGTCCAAACTAGATGTGGTATTGTTTGGCCTCATATGCTACTGATGCAGGTGATTTAACAGCAAGCAAGCTTCCAAAGCAGATCAGTAGCATTGCACAGCAGTGCAGTGGGTCTTTAACCCTTTTCCCAGCAGTGGTCCTTATCAGAATTTGACTCCTTTGTTGTGTCTACCATTTGCAGAGGAGCTTTCTTCCCATCGAAACTCTCGGGCATGGAGCAGACAGATTCCAAATGGTTTTAAACTTCCTCCTCCCCCCAGAACCATGATCTCAGTGTGGCTCACTCATCCCAACCTGCCTGCCACTGCTGTTTGACCATCCAAATGCAAACCAAAGGGGGATCTACATTGTAGGGATAATGTAGTTAGACATCACTTTAAGTGCTGTAGCTCCAGCCTGTAGAATCCTGAGACCTGTAGTTTTACAAGGTCTGTCACTGCAACTCCACAAGATGGCAAAGATGATGGAGGTGGCTTATCCATGCAGAGGGGCAGAAATGTGCCTTTGTCTAACTATACTTCCCTAAGAACTGAGACTCACTCAAAAACAACAAACACTTAGCTTGTAGTTTAAAACAAAAGTTTACTAATGGCTGTAATCTATATTTACATAAAAGCTATATCCAAATCTAGCTAGTGAATAGTTCAGGTTGAGAAGAAATATTTACCTCACCATCTTTCCAAAGAAAATTGAAAGAGAAGGAAGATGGAGGACCAATAGTTCAGTTCATAATCTTGAGAGAGAATGTCTGTTAGTCTCAGAGGGGGAGTGACCTAAATCACATGGTTAATTTGAATGAGAGAGAGTGAGGAAGGAGAGTTTGCATGCAGGAAATTCTTATCTAAGGAAGGGGGGAAATAATTCAAAAAAATCTTCCAACAGATAAGCATGCCCTCTATTCCATCAACCA